>NC_088098.1:88838741-89144607 GCF_036370855.1 Dromaius novaehollandiae
GATACAGGAGTACACATGAAGCATAGGTGGAAATGTTTTTCTGGAGCTGCAAGGTGACAACTGTACCATGTGCTTACTGAATGGGCTTCACAGGCAGCAACCCATAACTTCCCACAGTGACATGGAAGAAGCCCACTCATTCTAGTCTTTATTCAATGTTGCATAGACTGGTGATCACAGCTGGGCATGACCATACAGTCTGAACAAAGTCCATGGTCCTCTGTCCCTTAGGATAGGGCAGCATTATAATCTGTCATAAACTGAGATTATAATCTGCTGTACCATCTCTCTTTCCACTTCCCTCATCCCAGGAAATGAAGGCCACATGGAACTATTATATGCAGAGCTGGAAAGGACACCTATGTTAATTGTTGCTCTGCTCTTCCTATTACAAGTTTCTCCTTTCTTTTTTAATAAACTGTGCTGAACTCCAGCCATTGTGGGAATTTTCAAAGCAAGATGTGTGCCTCACCAGGGGAAGGTTTTGGGTTCATTTTGCTTGGTTTTGGTTGGTTTTGGTTCTTCTTTTTAAAAATAATAATAAAAAAAGTTCAGCTACATCCCTGGAAAGAGATTAGGAAGAAAAATACACTGTTTCAACATTAATGTATATTTCTGGCAGAAATTTCACCAAGAAATTGGTGCCTTCAAGTTTAGGATCAGTGATTGGAAATTTAAAAGGGGCTTTGCCTTTTATGCCCAGAATGTACCCTCTACCAGTCCCATGAAAACACATATGAATCTGATTGAAATATGTGCCCAGGGAAAGCTGTGATCTACCTGCAGCCTGCAGCAATTTGCCATAAATTGGCAACAACAGCCCTGAACTATCATATTCACTGAGCATGCTGCCGGCCAAGGCTGCACCCAGACCCCCCAAATTTTAATTCGAACAAGTAAGAGTCCATGTGATTTTGGGCACAGGAAATGAGAAGAGGAATGCCCTTTCTTAGACTCTCTGTTGGCCCCATGCTGGCACCTGGACAGTGCAGAAGAGGAAGAGGCCACTACCCGACTGAGAGACAGAAAGAGAAGGGGATGTGTGGTGGGTAGGGACCAGCTGCCACACAGGAGAGAGAGACGAGACTGAGATGAAGGAACTGAGAGGGGCATCTGAGCCTGGGCTCAGATGGAGGGGTAGAGCCAGGACTGGGATGAGACAGGAGACTAGAAATAGAAGGGGAGGTTGGGACTGAAGGAAGCGGCTGGTCACTGTCTGGAAACAGAGAGGAGGAGGTGGAGATGAGGGAACTAGAGTGTGGGGGCAGATGGGAACAGGACAAGGGCAAACTGGGGGGGCAGGGACAAGCCGGGAGGGAAAAGAAAATAAGTGTCTGTAATCATTTGAACTAATGGTCTCACACCAGGAAAATGGTCTTAGGCACCGTTGCATATTGCACATTGCCTGTTGCATGCAGGGCCAGACAAGCACCCCTGCGCCACCATCCTGGAGAGGGACAACACAGCCTGAGGGTGGCATGGGGTGGCAACGGCACCTCAGGGCTTGGCAGGGGACACTGGCTGCTCTGAGCAGGGGCTATTGCCAGTTTTCTCAAGCAAGGTTCAGCTACACAGGCACTGGGAACAGCTGGGCTGCATCTCCAGAGGCCAGGATCTCTGTGTGCTGCGATTAGCAAATTGCTGCAGACCTCCTGGCAAAGTGTTTGTCTCCTCTTTCTCTAGGCCATATAAAAAGTGACCACTTCCTACTAGAGCCAGCAGTGATGTTATCTCAAGGGGCAGAGGGCAGGGAGGATCCTGGAAATTCAGGCCTTGCTGATAAGAAAGCACTACCACAGATTCCAATGCATGTTGAAACTGCTGAACTATTTTTAGTGGTGGAAAAAAATCTGGATAAATCTAAATGTTTCATTCACACACTTTGAAAATGAGGGTTTTTGATTTTTTCATGTGGATTGACATCTTGTATAGAGATTCATTTCAGTTTGAATCAAAATTAATATGTTACATAAAACACAAAAACAAAACAAACCCATTTCATTTGACCCCTGTGATTCTTTTACATTTTTCAGACCTGCCTTTGAACCAAGGAATCAGCCCTCCTGACGGTTCATGTGGGAGTCGTTACTGTTTCATGTGAAGAAATTCCTGTGTTTCCAGCTTGCTGTTTTAAAAACTGAGGAAATTTACACAAAAACTACATTAAAAGATCATTAAGATTGGAAAGTCAAGCACTAAAAAGTTAGGAGAGACCAAAATTAAGACTGCCATGAAACTTCATTTCAGTACTCTTGTGCATGTACATTACAATGATTAATTATAAACATGACCATATACTACTTATCTCCAAGCTCCCCATTTCATGCAATACACAGATTGATGATCCTTTGGGGATGAAGTGGGGGCCGAGCAACAAGAAAGCTGTCATCTACCAGATCTTGTACAACCGCTCAAGAAGACAAAACCTGCAAAATAAATAAGAGAACGGGGTGAACAAAAAAGTGAGAGAGGATGGGAGAGAGTAGGAGAGAGGATCATGCCATGGCTCAGACAGCTGAAAGCCAGCCTGGAGAACTGATTCAAGCCTTGCTTCTGCCACAGAGTTCCCGAGCAATGCTTGTCAAATCACAGCAGTTATTTTCTTTGGGGGTGGTCACTAATTGTGCATTCCTTCTTCCTCTGTGTGCTGAAGCCGAGAGGCCAGGCCTGGTTTGCAGAAGTGAGCCTTGAGTCAATGGGAGGTGTGCTTTGAAGATAGGGGGTGCCATAAAAGGAATTACTTATTTATTTATTTTAAATCAGGCTGCTCAGCTTGGCACTCAGATGTTCATGGAATATGTTCCAAAAAAAAGCCTACACACAGACTAATAACTTTGCATTTGTACACAGCGCTGAACAGCGATCAGTAAAGCAGGGCCTGGGACCACACATGAACAATGCGGATTAAACCAAAACATTGAAAAACTTGTCAGTAACCGAACACCATGCTCTGAGTGGGAGGCATCTTTGGAGAGAACATGATGTGATCTCATAATAAAAGACTGCAACATATGCATATTATACCAGTCGCCTTACTTTGGCTATTTCCTAAATTTGGTGCTAGGCTCTGCAATTTTAATATTTTTATAATCAATTTAGCTTACAGTGGTAAATCAATGTAACTCATTTCTAAAGCACGAGAAGAATGTCCACATGTTTAACCGAATCAGTGGCAAACCATACGCATTTATGTATGGAGAGCTCTTTGGATTAAATTCCTCATGGGCAAAAGCTTTGGTGAGCTACAGAATAGTCACACAAGGGTTTATAATAGTTTCAATTCATTATTGTTTTAAACTAGTTTACACTAAGCTGATGCAAATTTCTTGCAAACATGTCTCCTGGGAGACTTGGTGGGAGACTTCCAAAGGCACAAACAGCAGTTCAAGTATTTAACTGTGTATGAACCAGGAACACACAAGTTTCATAAATAGGCTGACCTTTCCTTGCTTCCTCTGCTCACAGCAGACCCATCTGTAATTGCTCAGCTGTTCCCAGACTATTTCGGATCTACTTGTTTCATCACATTACCTTCAGGAGGAAAGAATTTTGGGGGCCATTTATTAACACAAAATTGCTTCTATAGTAGAAAACCTTCGCCTTAGACACATTCTTCAAACATGAAGGAATCTTTGCCATCATGAACCTATTTTAGCTGTCTCTTTTCTAATTGCTGCTCTGTGTATCTTTTTTTTCCCTCTCTTTCATTTCCCTAATGTTCTCTTTGTTTTTAATTGGTGATTCCAGCCCAGCCATCTGGAAAGAGAAAAAGGAGGGAGAGTTTAGCATTTCTCCCCATGCAGCATTCAGAAAGTCACGATGGTAAAAAAAGTGTAACATCACTATCCCGTATTATCAGTTAATATTTTGCCTTCGGTGTCTTTCATTCTAGGATCTGAAAGCACGTCACTAAATACCCTCACTTTACAGATGGAAATCTGAGACAAAAAGGAGGTCAGTGTGGACTATAATGAACTAGTGGCAGAGACAGAAACACAACCCAGGTCACCTGGCTTCCAGATCCCCGCTCCTAGCTACGTAACAGTTCCTGTGAACAGGCAGCATTGGATCCCACAATTCATGGCTTTGGAAATCCATTTCCTATTCTTTCCAGAATTATTTACTTCCCTGTCTGGGCATGAGTGTCATGCGTGCGCGCACATGCACACGCGTGTGCGCACACACACACATGCATGCTCAGGGGCATAAAAGCCTGCCAAGTCCAGGTGGGGCTGAGGGGATGGCACAATAATATGCCAGTTTTTGCCAGGAGGAGTTGGGATTCATTCTGGCAAAATATAGGTGCCATGCACCATCTTTTCAGGTACTTTTATGGTGCGGGGTTTTACAAGGAGCGAGAATATATCCATAGAAGGATTCTCAGACAATTGTCTCCAGGGACATTTTAAAAACAATATTTGCAAGTTGGCAAATTATGGTGTTCCTCAAAGGCAACAATATGCTCTGCAGCTAGGAAAAAGATTCAGTTGTGATATGGACATAAGGATAACATTTGCTAATAACTAGGAAATGGCTCTCCTGAGTCCACAGTCCCCCTTTCCTATTACACCACAGGGGATGATTTAGTTTCAGTGCATGACAAGTCTCACAAAGTGAATTATGCTATTAACTTCTGAACCAAAATTAATGCACTCATATAAATAAAATACACTGTTTCTTGTCTGCACGGTGCATAAGGCTGGAAATTAAAATAGTCTCACTTATCTTCTCTTTCACATTTAACAGACTCAGCAATCTAGCTGCTTTCTCCTTCCATCTCCTCTCCTTATAGCCATTTCTGCATACTGAAATTACACAATTTCAGCAGATCAGTTTAGAAACTAAAGCTAAATGTGTCTAATCCTTGTATCATCTTGGTTTAATCAGTGGGGAATCAAGGCAAATTAGACAAATAAAAATTACTTTTTAACCATTTCAGTTGCTTCCTGGTTTGGTTAAACCAATGCAACCTTGAATGTAGAGGTGGTCCAAGTACTCAACACTTGACTTTCTAGGCCAAAATAACAAAAGAGTCTTTTTCAGTCTCCCAGGCAGGCTTGCCTGGAGAGATACAGAAAGACTCTTCGCAGAGTCCTTGTTCCTGTTACAGATGAATACCAAACAAAACAAGGTTTCAATTCTCCAAACTGGCCTCTTGAGAAAGATGTGTGTTCAGAACTTGTACTTTTCATATTGAATTAAAACATCACCAAATTATTTTTCTCTCTAAATTAATCTAATTGTTTAGGAATGTCTGTATTAACTGCATGCCTACTGCTTGTACAATGTATTTGAGCTATTTTAACTTTCTGTTTAAATCTTTTCTGACACATCCTGAAACAAAAAGTGGAGCTATATACTAGCAAAATTCTTCAAGATGTGTAATCCACACCTACATTCATCTTCTGGTCAGGTATCTGTATCTGCTACTTGAGGATGAAGAACTTTTTATTTTGGGGGTATCATTAAAGGACACTGTAGCCCTGGCCCCTCCTCCTGCTCTGCAGAGTAACACAAAAAGGAATTCATTCCTACTTCTCTTTCTACTCCCCCCGAGCTAACAGTGCCAGTATAGCAATTCCAGGAAGAAAGAGGAGGGGAAGAGAGGGAGCAAAAGACTGTGAAAACCACACAGCCTGAAGAACTCCAGTGACTGATATACATCTTCTTTTTCTGTTGGTCCACACGCATGTTCATCAGTGGGTGTCTCCAAGCACTAATCTCACAATTTCCTGCAAGTGGAATCAGCAGCTGAAAGACCACCCATGAAGTGCCCCTCAGCTTTCAATACCCCTCTGGTGGCTCAGTGACCAGTGAAGGTATAGACAGAGCTCCAAATGGCAGATAATCATCAATAGAGACTATTCGTGGTGAGCACACAGATGCAGCTTGAGCCTTGGCTGGGTTTGCTCTGATGACCTAAAAGGCCTCCACCTTGAAAGTCTCATAGCAGGGTCTGGAATACCTTTTCATCTATTACAATGATCTTTGGGGGAAGATAACTCTTCCTTTGCACAGGTCTACTGACGCAGACAGTTTTGGGAACCATTCATGGGCTCCAGTCCTATCAATGTACACAGCCATCCAGATGTCAAAGACAGGAAGTGGTTTGGCCTTATCAGAAAGAACCTCAAGGAAAATGAGAGAAAGGTCCATTACTTAGATAAGGTGAAACTCAGCATTTGGACTGTCAGAACCTTCATCACCCTTAATTCCCTCATGAAGTGGGGAATTTATCACTGCTCAACAGAGCCATTACCTGCAACTCTAGTCCTAGAGAAACAAACTCCACAGCCTTCCAAGCTTCAGCCCAAGCAATCTGTAAGTCCCAGTATGTCTTGGCTGCAGTGGAGAAACACAGCAGATCTGCAATGACCTCATCTCAGATTTTTTAATAAACATACTTGCCCCCCACCTTGCCTCTGCAACACTGTGAGTCTATGCTGGTGCAGAAGGAGTGGTGCACTCTGGGAGGGACCAGATGCCATGTACTGAGATCCAACACTGAGCTAATAGCCTTCTCAACAGGGTGATTCAAAAGAATTTGTTTTCTGTCCTTTCTAGTCAGCAGATTTAAGGGCCTTCAGATACAACACGTCTCTGGTATGTGTATGTCAACGAGGCAGTAGAGGCAAATGGCAGAGACTGCTGGGGAGAATGTGACCATTGTATAGTGGACAAGGCTGAAAGTTAACACTGGGAGAGTCCATTGCCATGGGAGTAGACACAGTGCAAAAGAGATCTCATTCAGGATAAGCATGGTACATTCTTCTATCTCTGTCCTACACCCACAGCCTCTGAGGAGGATCCCTGCTGTGGGTTACATGCCATCACCATCACCTTTAGGAGCTGCTGAGTCTGGTAGCCCAATAGAGGCAAGGCTGCTGCAGCTCCATGTCCCCAGGTCCCTCCAATGGCCAACTCCAGTCCTCTGGTGTCTCCAGTATTTGGCCCAGGCTTATGGCTGGCCCCAGTATGTGTTCCCAGGCCACTTATCGTACTCACTGGCTAGTCCTGTTTGAAGTTCACCAGCAATTATACATTGACATACCCATACAGTATGCATGCATTCCGGTCTCTCCAGTTGTTGGCATTCCAGGTTCTTGGGCCTGTGGTCCAACTCCAGTGGCTGGCACTTACACCTTCATACACATGCATGCACGCACACAGAATTGAGAGTCTTCTCACCCAGTAAAATAGTCAGAAAAGGAGTTTGATAAGAAAACAGGACAGACTGAGCTGATTAGGCACAGGACACGGCTGGACAAGTGTAATAATCAGCAATCTATTTAAATGCAACTGGCTCCTTTCAACTCAATTTCCCTCTATTTTCCCAGGCTTGTTCATCTTCTGTCCCCCTTGATTCCTTTTCCTGCCTTTGGTCCTTCCTCTAAACATCCCATAATAAGTCTTGTACAATCATAAAGTCTTATAACCCTGTAGGCAGTAACCTCCCTCAGTCAAAAAGGTGCTCCAGAAAGCCTTTCCCTACTACCCGCTTTGATGGGTTTCACACCCCCCCCCCCACACACACACCCCGATGATGAGGTTGATTGCTCTCCTTTATTGGGGCTCCCCCACCCAACATTGTTCCTCTGTGCATCTTTGTGATTCTAGTGATGAGCTTTTAATCACATAACCTAACAGTCAACATCTCCTGAGCTCTGAGTGGAACATCATACTTGTGAAAACTGAAACATCCAAAAGAGGAGAAAAGTTGTGAGACATATTTCAAAAGTCCTGCTTGGTTCAGTTTTGTTAGAACAGAAGAGGGTGAGCTGGAGAGGAGGGCTGAAGAGGCTATATCTGCCTACCGCCTTCTGAACTGCAGTCTGCTGCCTCACCCACTCCCACATTAAGTGGTGAGGTGTTTTACTACATAATGCACAACTTCCAGTGGGTCTGTGGCTGCCCATACTAAAAGTCATTTAAACACATATGTTAATACACTTTTGGAGAGAGGAAAAACAAAAGGTCTCATCAAAGATTGAACAATTTTACTTCTTATGCCCAGACAGAGACAATGCGAAGAATACCTGTCCATTTTTTTCCTTACATCTTATAAAACTTAGATTGGATTGAGAACCTTGAGTTTCATTTTGTTGGAAAATGTGTGTGTGGAGGTGTGCATACGGCAGGGTGTGGGTGTGTTTGTGTTTGAACTTAATAGCATATGGATCACTCAGTGTAAGCTGCATGTCTGCAATCTGTGCAGCACTTCAGCTTGGCTTCATAACCTCGTGTAAAAGATACTGCTACGTCTGTAACGTTGCTGCAGTTACTATCTCTTTTCCATTGATCATGCCTTCCCTCTCTCTTCCCTCTCTTTTTTATTATGTCTTCTACTGTGCCTAGCTTATGATGTCCCTTCCTGTATCTCTCTCACCATCTTCATACCTCTTCTTTGCTTGCTTTTTATTCTTATTTCTCTCATCACATCCCTTTAATTTACCTCTAAAATTCTTTTGGTTTTCTTTCTTTCTCTGACTCATTTCCTCATCTCGTATCTCTTCTTCCTTTTTTTCCTGCCTCTTATCTACTTACCCTTCTTCCCTTTCTGAATTCTCTTCTTTCAAGGCACAAAAGAGCTCTAGATTATTAATTTGACCCAATCTCTCAAATGTCCTGTCTCAGAAACCAGAGCTCAGGGCCAAGTTTTCTGCTGGTTTACAGGAGCAGAATATTTGCCCCAAGCTGACTTGGAATGAGCCTTTGCTATTATTTTAGGAAATTCATTCTCACAATTAGCCTTTTTGAGATGTCAGACTTAGTTTTTAATTCACAGCGTATAAGTCAACACAAAATCTTTATTATTATTATAATTTCGCACCAACACTGAAGAAATAACTTTAGAATAGCTGCTAGAAGAAACTATTTTGAACATTTTTTGATAACACTGCATTTCTTTCCTTATCACAGTTGTTTGGACCTAGCTTACACCTGCCAACCATTTCATCTTTCACACTGAGCACAAAACAAAGCCCTGAATATACACAAACATGCTTCACCAACAGTGGATACTGTAGCTACGTTTAGAGACAAACTTTAAGACTTCACCTATCTAGAAAAGCCAATACCAGACTTGCAAGTGTTAGAATCAGCCATGATACTCCATGTATATGGAATATCATGTACATGTACATGACATGCTATTACAGATAGGGTAGTCAGTCTGGATTTACACACAACAAAGGCCTCCAAAAAAGTTCATGTCCAGTCAATTTGTTTCCCCTTTGCAGGAAGATGATAGATGATTTCAAATATGGAAGCAAAGCCAGGAATGGACTCCTTTTAATGTGAAGCAAGGCGTAGATTATTTCTCACTGCTGTTCCTGCTATCACGGCCAGCCATGTGCTCACAGTATCTGCTTTTGCTGGATCAGTGGGCCATCAACCTAAGATATTATATGGCTCAAGTACTGCACCTGGGGCCTTAACATATTCCATTTGGATGGTTTAAGTTTTAAACCAACCTTCTGCAGCTAGATGAAAACATTTAGATAATTTAAATGTTCCTGGGAAGCCCTCTTCAAAACAATCACATAATGCAGATAAGGGAACATGTGGTCCTCTGCAAATCTGCCAAATTCAAATCCATTAACTTTTTGAAGGGTACATGGGGAATTATAAAGACCTAAAGACATCACACTGCATTGAAAAGTACTCCTTTTTATACGAACAGGCTCTGGAGATCTCATGGACATATTCCCACTTTTCAGAAGCCACTGATTAGATCAGAATAGGAAAGCAGTACATCCAGACAAGTGCATCCCATTTTTCAGTCTCTTTAAGGTAACCGATATTCAGCTTTTGCAGTATTTTCTTTAAATTTGCTGCAATCAATGCACAAATAGAGACATCTTTTTATTTTGCAAGTGACCTAGGAGTTACTTCTGCAGCAGAATGAGCAGGGAACAACAGCACTACGTCTAATTAAAGTCAAAATGGAGGCTGCAGCACACACTTTGCTCTGTTTTTGTACTGGTTCAGCTGCAAGCCTGAATGTCCTGGGTGCAACCTCCAATGTTATTAGCAACAAATACATTTGGAATAGTGGAGAGGAGAATTTTCCTTCTGGGATCAGGAAATAATCCTGGGACACAGATGATAAAGTATATTAAGTCATTTCAGTATCACTGACAGGTTTCTGCTTATCACCATCTCAAATATCTGTAATGAAAGCATACCAGTGAGAACATCACCATCACCACATGGTGGCTTACTGGCTTGGGGAAGGGTCTTTAGGCAAAGGGAGGAGAAAAGTATTCACCTCAGCAAACGTACATGATCTGTGTCTTTATCTATGTATTGGAGGAGTGGGAGAAAGATTCTGAAAAACTCACAAGTGGACTCATGCACAAAATAAATCTAAGTGAAACCATAACCTCATTCTGTTCTGTTTTTCCCATAGCCTCTTATATGCAACTTCCATTGTCAAGGATTTAAATCTAAAAAGCAAGCCACAGGTGGAGATACTCACTACCCCGTTTTTTCCAGCTCTGCCTGCAGTATTCACCACCAAAACCTCCTGAAAGTGAAAAAAGCCAAATTAGTTTTTTCCTCACCTAGTCTGACTGTGTTACTCAGCAGCCACTGAGAATGGCCAGGCTACTTTAAGCTAAACTACACTAAATTAGGAGCTGTTCTAAGAATCCAGTTTGGCTTATTTTCCGTTATATTAACACTTCAAAATACTCCATCTGCTTACAAGATGGGTGTGAGAGAAGAAGAGAAACACAGCTGGCCTAGAGTGGGAAGAATGTAAGTTTAAACAGCCTCACCCCTTTCCAAATGTCTTTTTGGCGGTACTTTGTGACTTTCTGGATATTTTCAGTTCTCGCTTTCTTTTACAAAAGCTCATCATACCCAATTTAATTTTTATAAAAAAACAGGAACTGAGAATTGCTGCCAGCCCACTTTACTGCTGCTGAAAATGCACTGGTATTCAAGATGAAAAGGAAGAGAAAGAAAGGTCCTATAAGAAGCCCTACAAATGCAAAACTTATCCATTATAATTAGGTGCAAAGATGTTAAAAGCTGCAAAGAAAAGGTGTTGTCCTTTATCCCTCGCATTAGTATTTCCTCTTGATCCCTGTTCTAGCAACTATTTATTCATAGAGAAATGCCTTATTACCTAAACCCTGAAATTTTTCATTTGTAAAGTATGTAAAAAGCCAAATTCAGGGGTATATTCCAAAAGTGATTGCAATAGTCTGCACAGTTTCTTGCCATGTGATCTTCAATTACATGCCCCAGAAAGCATATCCTTCCACGGCTCATTGCTAATTTCTTCCTTAACCTGAGACAGACCAGCTTGCAGTTGCCTATGATGTTTTAATCCATCTTAACCATGAACCTGAAGGCACAATGGATGCCACACACAGCCGCATTCAGCCCTGGTTGCTAATAGCCAGATTACAACCATCATTTGCTGATATGCAACTTAGACCATTCCCAGTGGTGTCCCAGGAACCAGATGAGAAGAGGATGTGATGCTCTTCCAAGCTCCACCTATCAAAATAAATCCCAAGCATGCTAGTCACCTAGACAAGAGCAGCTCACAGCAGATTTTATAGAGATTTAGAGCATGACGTGTGCTTTCTGGGATCCCATCAGCTCAGTTTTCACTGACTATGCCCAAGGGCTCTTTACGTTGGCTCCTTCTTGACTAGGGGGAGAAATCTAAGATGCAGTACATCCCAAAGGCCACCAATTAATGACACAGTAAACTATGCAGTTCTGTGACTCTCCATCTTCTTTGTCAAATGAGTAATGATGTCATTGACTATCATGATGTTTAAATAATATTTAACTTAAGGTATCATTTTGCTGGACTAAAAGTGGTAGTTTGCCTTTCCAAGCATGCTGGCTGCTGACTCCCATGGGTATGTCCCACTCAGACAGAGTCAGGTCCACCTCTGTTTTTCTTGGCAATTGTGAAAACAAAAGCGTTTTGCTTGCCTGTTTTCCAGTGCAAGCTGAGGTTGAGTAGAGCAGAATAAGACAGGTGCAGGTACGCTACAGCATGCTTCTTCCAGAAGTTTACAGCACTCTTCTCTCATCTCTGTTTGTAACTCCTTCAGCTGCCTCTCTCTATCCCGTATGCAACGAAATAGTGCAGCTTTCAATCATATGTTGCAGCTTGGACTCCCTATGGCTTGGTAGACAGCTCTGCCTCTGCTCTCCATGTCAGCAGTCAGTCTGGCCTGTCTCAGCTTCAAGAATGGCAGGTGGTTAGAGAACTGAAAGAGGAAATCTCAGTCTGGAGGGCGATGAATGGTGAAGCCTTTCAGGGATCAAAACTCAACTTTGGGAACATTTTTACTTAAATATTTTTAATGTGGTATACAATATAGGAGTTTGTGACAGAAACTTATCCTGGCAAAATCTGGAAAAAGGGAAAAAGGTAAAAAGCTAGCTCAGGAGGTTTTTGCCTATCAGAAAAATTAGCTCTGGAAGAGGAATGATGTTCTCAGGTCCCTAAATTGTACTAAGATGCCCTTGGATCAAATTATGCAAGAAACTGTAGCTTCCTGAAATAGCGGGAAGCTGGACTCACTGACCTGAAAGATCCCTTCCAGGTAGAACAGGAGCTTCTCACACCATCCTAGCAAAGCCACAGGCAAAACTCCTTTTACTTGTGGAAGTTAGAAGTAGAGGTTAGCTCAGGCTTTCCTCAAGCTTCATTCAATCAAGGAGATTATGAAACAAGTACGAAACATTTTTCATATAACCCAGAATGAAACCTCCATCAGAGAGAAAATTCACCAGGCTCACTTGTGGTATAAAACAAAGACTGTCTCTTTAGCCAGGCTTCGGTCCAACCCAGAGGCATCCGCCATTTGAAGATGCAATGAACAAGAAGGTCTGGCATGCACCTGAAAACTGGCACTTTCTTTCAGGCCTATATTTCAGGAAATAACTAGGGAGAGCACTTCTTGCCCTTAGTAATTCCCTATGCTCATTACAGGGTTTCGTGTTTGGGTGAAGGCTAGGAAGGATTATGGACAACTTGAAACACTGAAGTCAAAAGTGCCTCAGGCACCAATTTTCCCTTCCAACTAATTCATCATTCCTGCTGTGATTTCAGCAAAGTGATATAGTAACCTATCTCCCTAGAAGAAAGGATGGCCTACTGCTGTCTTTTATATTCTATTGAATTATAACACTTTCCTTTTTCATCTGGCCTTCCATCAGAGACTTAAGTGTTTTTCTTTCTGTGTGTACAACTGTGCAGGTTTCTCATTCATTATCTACACAGGGCTGGCCACACTGAGCCCATCTGCAATACTTCCTCCCCAATCCCTTAGGACCTTCTAGGGAGCAAAGTTTTTCTAATGTGGAACAGACACTCATTTGAGCAATTCCTCTTAGCAGCACCTCACAACCATCTGTATCAGAACTTAGCACAGAAAGGGATTCTAGGAAAAAGATCTGTGTAGCCTTTTCCCTCATTTCCATCCTTATGTGTCTGCCATGTGAAAATGCCACATGCACATATGTCCCTGCATGGTGTGTTGCCTCCCTCTGTGTCCTTGCACAGGACTGTTTCCATCCCCCAACACCAGCCTCCAGACTTTCTGCCTGTCTCCCCCAGTATTCTGTGCCAAACAAATGTACATACAAGGTGTACAGAAACCTTTACACTTGAAGTAACTGGTGGCAATACTCAGGCAGTAACCCTTCAGCTGCAGGAAACACAGTGTCAGAGACAGTGCAGTGAAGCACAAGAGGTCAGTTCTTCTGGTCCCTCACTTCATATGTGATCAAAGTAAAGCCTTAAAATCTTGGTATCGGTGCTATATTGATATATTTAATAGGTACTTTATGTTGTGCAGTGCTAAGTCGCATAGTGCTCACTCTTTTATACTGATTAAAAGATAGACTTATTTTGTCTTTATAATAACTATTAGAATATCTCACATTCTGAGATCACATTAAAGACTATCAAAGGTGCCTGGCAGGATTTTTAAGCATGGTCACTATCTATTTAATATAGATGGGTCCTTTTTGTCAAGAAATTACTGAATGCTCAGTTCAAACAGGATCGTAGTACATTGTCTTAAGAGGCTTACCATCTACAGCGTGTGACATGCAATATTTTTTGATCTAGAATATACAAAACAATTTCACCTGTGAGGTAAAAAGATCCATGATTATTTTATACTTGGTGTTGCAGGTATTTCAGCTCAGAAGTTTTTTCTGAGTCACAGAAGTTGTTGGCAAGGTGCCCAGCAATTAGAGCGCTTCCAGTAAATTTACAGCTTTACTGTGCTCAGTGAGGCTTTCTGAGCAGTGCAAGACACAGCAAAGTTACAAGGACATAATCACAGAAAATTTCCAAGAACTTCCTTTTCAGTTTGTGTCTGACTGCACTCTGTTCCTCCCTCGGACAATATTGTTCCTAGTCCATCTTTTAAAGCACCCATAGATATGTTTCAGGATGATAAAAATGCAGAGGTACAGCAACACAGACTCATATGTGATAATTCCAGTTATTTAGAGCTGTGCTTTTACTCCACAGGCTGGTCCAGCAGTTTTCTTATATGCTGATGTAATCAACCCTATCGATGAATACACCTAATGAGTTCCTAAGTTTTATGCCTATTTGAGGACCAGACCTCAGTAAAAGAGCTTGGGTTTAGTTTGGAACTGTCTCTCTGCTCTTCTCAGTTTCAGTCTCTTAAGAGTAGAAATCTGGAATGGGATTAATTTCACCTAACTTTAATCATCTCAAATAATACAGTTCTCACATGAGTGGGTTATCCACAACTCCCTGTAGAGTCTGTGCCAAGAAACTGGTACCTCTCTGGTGCAGTTCATGACCTGTTTCGGATGAGATGAATGATATGAATGAGATTAATAGGAGAACCTTTTTCCTTTTTTGGACTACAAAGGGAGTCCAGACAACTACTGTAGTTGAAGAAACCTATATTCCTCAGTTCTAAACCTAGGGGGTGACAGATCCTGTCCCTGCAGCCTGAAGCTGCAGTCCTGACTTTCACTGCTCAAAAAAAAAAAAAAAAAAGATTTGGGAACTCCCTGGTAGGTTGGAGGCTGCTATAGAGGTCTGTGGGCTACCCACGAGCCAGGTACTTTCTGAAAGGCAAACATTTACATGGTGCATGCAAAGAACACATTAACTTACGCAGTGAAGAATTCTGCAATAATATGAACAGTCCATGGCCCTTTTGAATGAGCATCTTTACATACTGGATAATCCTTCCTTCTAATCCTAGCACTTAATTCTTTTGAATCAGTAAGTACAAAGAAATTTTCTTCTCTTGGATAGTTTTTCCCTTTACAACTGTTGATACCTAATACTGCAATAACTTCTTCTGTTTGCTTCTCACTGTCTCATTCCTAGATGCTTATATCATGGGTTGAACCTGTTTTTTTAAAGGCCATTTTATGTGCTCTCATTAATTTGCATTCTGTAAGTTCTGCTGTAGAATAAATCTGCATGTTTTGCTTTGTTTTGAGTACTTCTTTTACACCTCTCTTCATTGAGAGCTCTTGCCATTTTGTTTGTCAAACAGCTTTGCTGATTGCTTCGGGAGTTTCCAAACTAACTCCCAACCTCTCAGTAAACACTCACATATCTTCTCTAGAGCTGCGTGTCTGTGGCATATTCTTTAATGCTTTCTTGCACCTGTTGGATTCTCATGAGAAAAATGAATTTTTCATAAGATGCATTCTTCTGGTGGACACAATAGGTTTCAGTTTGTGCAATGATCCTATCAATTTCTGTGCAGCTGTGAGTAAGAACTAGATGTAACTGAAGATATGTAGGACATTTGCATCATACACAGTAAAAATAAGAATTATTTTTTAATTTAAAAAATATTTTCAAGCAAAAATTTCTTGGCACTGTTCAGTGTCGCTGCTCCTGTTCCAAGCACATATAGCAAAAAATCCTATTGAAAATGGTACCAGGATTCCACAAAACTCAAAACTCAGTTCAGGATACAGTTTCAAGCTGCCTGTACTCATTAGCTGTGCTATGTATGCTGTCCTCATCAGATACCGGGCAGGTGCATTTCACAGGAAAACAAAAGGCCCTTGTATCTGCCATCTAAATTATTTTATTTTTCAGATAGTTTTAAAGAATGAAAGTGAGACCCTGCTGTTAAAATGTATAATCCAGACCTCTCTCCACGATCACTGGCATTTCTGCTCTCTAAAGGGTAAGTATGCAGTCACCAGGCTGATGATAGGGAGCAACAAAGGTCCTCTCCAAAGTCCTGAATGCCAGCACAGATGTGAAGAGCAAGGAGCATGGGTAGGCTGGCATCTCTGCATACAATCCATATTTTCTGTATGTATCCGTATTTTCTATGGAGCACTGATTGCTCCAAAAGCAGTGAGTTTAGTTCTATAGGGAGGGTTGGGAATGAGAGCCTAGGATGCAGGACAGGCACAGGGTGAGGGTTTCCATACATCCATACTGCAGGAACACCTGACACAGCCAAGGTTTCTCCTGCCACTCTATGAATGACACAGTCCCGACCGACAGCCTTCCCCCTTCCCCCTCTCCCAAGACTCTCTGTCTCAAAGAAAAGACAGCCATTAATCTCATGCAGCACCAGAAGAGCATTTTTGCCACCTGTTCTACTTTGCCAGCTGAGCTGTTCAGGCTGGTTTTAGGAACAGATGCCTTTCACCAGCTGTGGCTGCCCTTTCCAGATGGAGTTCACCTCCATAGAAAGATAAGTAAAGAGTACAAACCTGTCCAGGCCCCTTTTTCTTCCCTTGAGAAGCAGCAGAATGTGAATTCCTAACATCCCGTAGGTGTGAACTACTTTGTCCCAGGCCACAGATTTCATCTTCTGTGTTCCCAGTCTCATCTTCACTAAAAAATATTGCTAATCTCAAAATAGAAGGGACTCCTTCTTTGGAACTGGTCCAATTTTAATCAGCCAGTAGGTGGAGATTTTCAAACTCATGAAACAGATAATTGTGCTAATTATGCTGTTTTGCCCTGCCTTGCCTGTTCAGGGTTGTGAATACGTTCATCTTTGCCCCTTTATGCCACCTTCCATCTACTCTCCTGTCTCCCTGGTCTCTTAAATTTATCAAAAGACCATTTTAAAATGTGTTAGAGGGCCACGAAACTATTTTCCTCATGCAACAAATTTCAAGATCTTTACCAATGACATCACAGGCCACCTGGAAAGGAAGGCAGCAGCCACATATCATCTGAGAACACACACATACCCAACACCTCATTCCTATGTGGAAAAATCAAGTCCTTCTGGCTCAATGGAGTTGTAAATGTCCTTTAAATCTGTCACTTTAATGTCCTCCTTGGAAGAGGCAGAATGAGGCAGTAGTTTTTTCCTTATGGTTTTATATATTATAAGCTAGAGGAATTCAGAGTACGTTACGGATTGTTTACAGAAGTATTCATTGAAAATACTGTATTGTCTCCTAGCTGCAGCAGCAATGAAGTTTTGAACAATATTTTCATCTGATATTCAGGAGAGTCACAAGTCAGCCTGGTTTGCTCATAAGCCATGAGCAGCAGAGACAAAACTTCTATGGCAGTAGATTATGAAGTCAGGTATTCTCTGTAGGGAAGCCTTCGTTGTTTCAAGCTACTTTTAGGAAAGTTGAAAAATCAAGTTTTTCATCCCAGAGAAAACATCATTTTTTCGAGGGCCAGAGTACAGTGCCTCCTAGCTAAGGAACATTAGCAAACCCATACAGAAATTGATACATGATTTGCAGATTGGTTAGCGACCCTCACAAGCACATAATACATCTCCAAAATGATGTCAGCAAAACCAGGAGTAGTCAAACATTATTTTGGTGTGCATTTGTACACTAATATTTCAAGCACTTTTCCTAACCATTTGGAAAAAAATGGCTTTCTATGAAGAATTGAATAGACAACTGCCTGTAACTGGAGTTACCCACATCCTGCAGTGAGGAGACCAGGACAACAGGACAAACAGCAAGCATAACAAACAGTACAAACATGAAAATCACCAAATAAAGGAATTCAACCATGCCAATAATTTTTGAGCAAAAGTATTGTAATGGGAAAATAAGGCATTTGCAAATTGAAAACTCTGGGCAAACTTGTATTTTAAATTCAATTAATATTTCCATGCATAAGGAAGATATATTCCATTCCTTTTTCTATTTTTTTGCATTTTGATCCTTTAATTTTTTTCAACTTGATTTCTGTATTTCAGTTCAGCTTTTCCTTTCTTTATTTATTTAATTATCTTTTCTCTCTATAGATCTTTTCACCGTAGTGGCATGTTTGATTGAGCAATCTGGCAAGCACGTAACATTCCAATACTGCATTTAGGAAAACAATGGAAGAACTTGTCTACCTGCTCACTACTCTTTTTTTTTTTTTTTTTTTTTTAATATATATATATTTGAGGATGCACTGAAGGACATAACCAGTTTTTGCGTTCTGATTTTTTATCTTTCGTAAATTTCTTGCCTTCTAATTTCTCATTCCTTATATTCTTGATTTGGTATGTGATCTGCAACACAGCCTTCTTTGCTAAGTCTTCCATAATCATAATATGATTTTTCTTGTTCTTATTTCTTGTTCAGATTTTATTCTCTTCCGTATTATGAATTTGAGCTTCATCCTGATACTTATAAGACTGCCAAAAGGCTGTGGCCCACAAGGCTCTGAACACAAGGCCCCTGTTTGAAAGAAGCCCCTCAGCAAGTACTCAGAAGATCTGATGCCAAGCATACATGTAGTGCTTTCTGTACAGGAAGAAGTGCTGCACTCAAGATCTTTTGATTGCTCAGGACAGCCTTGGCTTGTTTCTGATTACTACTCTCATTTTTCTTAAAATAGTTTTGAATCTCATTTGCTGTACCTCCCTTCCTCATCTATTAGAATTCTCTCGCTGTGTTTTTTCCTCAGTCATAGCAATTTTCTCCTTTTTTGTGGTCAGTTGCTGTTTCACTTTTGTGTGGGCAGGAAAAGAGGTTTTGGGCCGACAATGTTGATTAATCAGTACAGCCACATGTTGGGATATTTTTAGAGGAAAAAACCTCCAAGTTTTTAAACATTTTTTATTTGGAAAATGAAGAAATGAAAACACTGCAGCCAGAATTAATATTTAGGTAACCATTCTCAAGAGTGAATAATTATTCAGTGTAAAGGACAAATGAAATTAAAATAGTTTTGAAATTTTCCTCAGTGCTTATAACACTTCGGTTCCGGGTGTTTTAAAACAGTCCTGGTAACGCAGACTGGAAAGTGAAGGAATGCATACAGAGCATGTAATTCTCTCTGAAAACGAAGAACGGCGAGCTTGATATTTCCATAGCTTAATTTCTTACAAAACCTTCTTTAGAAGGAATTGGAAGTGAGTTTTCAGGACTCAAGCAACTTACAGATTACAAGCAAACACAACGAAGATCCTAGAATGCGTAACCTATTTCTGCATGCACTGTCCCCATGAATTCTGGACAAAGAGGGCTAGTGAGGCCTTTTTAAGTAAAATGCCAGTATCTGAATTCTTCTGAACTGACAGCTCCAAAGTGACCATTAGCTAAAAGTATGCATTTTGCCAAGAAAATTGGGTTTATGTAGCCCTTAACATCCCAGAAATTTATGCAAAACCTTCTAATGTGGACAAGGGTAAAAGCATACCAGCCAGATCTTACACGTCTAATTCCACTGCCTGCAGATTTTCCAGATGTCCTGCTATAAGCTAACCCACCAGCACAGCAAGTCGCCTGCATCTGGTCGCCACTCTCCTCAGTGCCATGCCATTGGGGTGCTGTACAGGCAGGTGGCCAGTGGCCTGAGTGGGTGGGCTTCTGCCCGTTCCTGCCTTAAAGGAGCCAGTGTTTCAGCTTTGGCAACTGCAGGCCAAAACTGCAAACCACTCAGTTTTGCATGTGCTGCTGGGAATTGGAGCACTGTTAAATTTGACTACTACCTCGGCAGAAATGGTTTTGGGAGCAACCAGAGGATTACAGTTCCTCCAGATAGCCTTTTCTCACAAGGAAGGTGTACAGTCTTTTCTCATAGCACCTCTCACCGTGTTAACCAGAAAGCTGCAATTAGAGGCTCTGGATTTCTGCATCAGATGCAGAGCATCTCTAGGATAGGAATGCCCTTTCAATCTTTCAATGTGGCTACATCCATGAAGAGGTCTGGAGACTCCCAGTGGAGCACTGGTACCCTTCTCCTGCCTTTTCTACTTCATTGCTCAGGACTCAGAGGAACCTCCTCCTCTCTGCAGTTAGGAAATTCACACAGATGCTAGTAAAACAAGAACTGACTAAGGTAAGAATGAATATAATGTAAACATAATGTTTTGTCTCAAAATCCACACAGATGTCTCTAGAGAAATTATTCTAGATTAATGGTTTAACTTCTGTCACTGACTATATAGCAAATAAGGAACAGATCAGCTGTCATTTTGGTCGCAGTCTAAGGAAATCACTGTTAACACCTGTCGTGATGAGGTTCTTTATCTAAAATCCCTCTTCCATTATTTTTGCAGAAGCTGCCTATTGGCTATTCTTAAATTCATTCAAGAAAGACTGAAACAGTGCAATAATCTGGTTATGTGGCCTACTAAACTGAATTTCACATGCGAAAATCACATACACTGAAAATGTTTCCTTAAGCAACAAATATAACTTCTATTCAATAAACCGGTGGAAAGAAGAATGGGAGACTTGGTCCTGGAAAAGCCCCAGAGGGATCCTGGTATTTCCCAGTTGAATCAGGGAGGAACAATACTAAACTTTAAAAGGGTGGAGCTTTAGAATTATGAGAGAAACCAGGATGAGGCAGCCTGAGGCAAAACGAAAGCTTTCCCTGGCATTTTCAAAAGTGCCTCAGTCTTAGCAACTTACATTCCTTTTTCAGGAGTATTTTAAGCTTTCTGAGGTTCTGAGGTGCCTACAGGTACAGAAGGGCACTTCCTGAGAATTTCTACCATAGTCTGTCAGATTAAGCACCTAAAGTCCCCTGACTTCAAGAGGCACTAGGCACCTAACCTTTCAAAATGCTGTTAGGTGCCTGTTTGCATCTGAAAATCTGACCTAAGTCTCATTGGAAATGAATGGGAGTTGGCCTCACAGGTCTCTGATACATACAATCACTTAGACATCTAACTTTCTCAGCTGTAGATACTGCCAGACTTACTTTTGTTAGTGGGACCTACATTTTGGAGTATTTACAGCATGCTTCCCTGGGTGCTAGTTACAGTATGAGTCACGGGAGAAGCACAGGTGAGTAGAGGAAAACATGAACTAAGCTTTGCAAAAAAATGCCTATGAAACAAGGACTTAAAAACTTACTCAAAAATACTTCTATCTTAATGTAGCAAAAGTTGTGCCAAAAGTTGGAAAAAAATTGGAAATAAAAAGGGGGAAGACTGATAGGAAGAACAGATACCCATAGATACTACGCCAAACAATATCAAATATGCTGGTTGCATTAGAAACAAGAAGGCTGTATGTGCAGCTGGCTCCTGTAAGACATTAAGGGAGAGAGGATGGTGTAAGAGCACCAGGAAACAGAGGAGCAACAAAGAACTTAAATGAGTTCTCTGCATGTTTTTTTCATGGAACACAATGGAGAAATTCTTATTGCAAGGGTCCTTTTGTAGGAAATCTCCAAGAGGGAAGTTATGGAGCAATCTGAGAGGCTCAAGTCCAATAAATCACTGAAAACTGATAGCTCCATCCAAGGATTTGAAGGAAAGAAAGGACAGAATCTGATAAGGTTGTAGAATTTATCCCTAGGTATAGCAACTCCTTCTGAAGACTAGACAGCCTCTTGCAGGTTGCCTTGTTCAGTTTTTGAAGGGAGTCAAAGAAGAGCTGGGGAATTAGACATCATTTACTTACTTCAGTGCTAAGGAAAGTAAAGAATCTCATACTAAAAACTAATGTTACAAACCTTAACCATACTTCCAGACTGTATCATAACACATACGGAGCACTCATTCCTCATTTATTTTCCATAGGGAAGGTGGGTCCTAATAAGCAGGACTTTCCTCTTGCAGCACTCCTCTGAGGTGTGAGCATATCAAGATGATCTTTTCACCACTCTGTTTTCTTGCTGTAGTACTTCAGTGAAAATTATGCTCATGAATGCCAGGAAAACCACAAATTTTTACATCATAGATAACAACAAACCATAATCAGCTCTTAACAACAAAAGTGTCTGCAAAAATTTGGCTACTTAAACACGTGTCTTTACAATGTTGTATACATTCAAAACATGGATTGCAAAAGACAAATCCCAACTGCCTTTTCATCTATTTTTCTTCCTCAAATAGAAGTACTACAGATGTTAATATTACCACCAAGCCAGTGTCTTACCAGCCTGGCCAGCATTATTGCAGCAAGACAGCTTAGTCCATCAGATTTGTTTCTAACTTGAGATGACAGTACTGGTTGCACATAAAAAAATCTAAATGCAGCAGATCTAATGTATTCAGAATGCAGAACCACACTGGGCTATCATGTATCCAAGCAAGCTGTTATTTTTGAGTGGCTGAAAAGCCATCCTGAACCTCAATAATATCCTTAACTTACAAATGTTTACAGACGCTACTCACTCACTTCAGTAATGCTGCACATCCCATTTCAAATTCATACAGATTAAGTGTATGAGTAAGCTATTGAACTTTGTTAAGAGTCAGACAAAAAGGCAAATATTCAGCCTCCCCACTAGCATTTCCTGACTCCTTGATGTTTAATCACGCAACCTAAACAGTCACTTCAGAGAGTGCTGTCATGGATTAAAACATCAACACTGGTATCAATGATGACTGAACATGTCATTTGTATTTTTTTTTAATTACAAATGCTATAGTTAACCATAAATGTATACAAAGGAGATAAATATAACAACATGATAAAGCATTTCCAAAGGTTAAAAAATATTTTGCTTATTAATAGCAACGTAAAGTACGTGTAGTGAATACTGTGGGGAATCCAGAGGGGATGAGGAGCCTGGGCACTGTGTGTGGGAATGCGGTTGTAGAAGGCATTGCATGTCAGATATACAACCATTTGAAATCTGTTATTTTCTTTTGAAGAGAGGAATTTACAAAAATTTTAGTAAAACTCACAGGATCTTATTTCACATGCATACAAACACACGCACACACCAAAACACTTTTTCGCAAAGTTTTTGAGAATAACTACTAAGTGAGAAATAGAGGTAGCACAGGTCTTTATATTCTGCACATAGCACCTTCTATCACTGTCATGTTCTTCTCTTTTGGTCCATCAGTTTTGTCACCCAAGATATATTTTGGTCTCTAAACCCAAAGAAGCTCAGACCCTTTCCTGCAAGTCTTGTATTTCTTATGCCCACCCTTCTGCAAGCATTTCCTCCTGTCTGCACTGTGGGAAACCATGATACCTGTAGGCAGAGAAGAGAAATACAGGATACAGCGGTCTTGTCTCCCTGTACGCATACCACTCACCAAGTCGACACAGCTGCCTCGCACAGGCCCCTCTCTTTGGAGCGCAGAGAAGGCCTCTGCAAGAACTGTTTCCTGTGCTTGGAGACAGGTGACATGACAGTTTTTCTGCTCTGCGCCTCTAGTGGAGGCATAGAAAAAGCCTTAACCTCAAAACCTGCAATAATAGTAAGATGCTCAAATGAACAAAATTAAGACTTTCAACAAAAAGAAGTAAAAGTGGTTTTGGGGGGGATCTCTGAACACCCTGATCAGTAGGACCAACCTCTATTTTCTAGCAGCTGTGCATAGGAAAAATGAACAAAAAAAAGTGACATTCCTTAAAAAATCAACTCCTTTGTAGCTTAATAGGACTCTGATCACCCATGTAAGATGAGTCATGTTTTATTACACTCTTTTCTAACCCTGACCTTCTCCACTCAGACAAACCTCATGGAAAGAGAGGTGGAGGCACAATTTCAAGGGCAAGGAGCAGGTAATAATATTAAATGGCCACGGTGGGACTGCAGCAATGGATTGAGCAGATAGGGTTTGCCCAGCACACCAAAATGCCCATTCGGCCCTCACCTCTTTACAGGCTGCGTTCTCAGTCCCTCTGTGCTATATTTCATGGTCAAATTCAGGTGATGACATGGACAATTTAGTGTCTGAGTTCTCTCCAACTCAGGACATGGTGTTGTAATTACACGCTCCGGTGCAGGCCTGCATTCTGAGACAACAAACAACCTTGTAAAAATAAAAAAAAAGATCTTTTAATAGAGTGCAGTTCCCTTCTCCCTGGCCTGAGAAAACAGAATTGCAAGGGAAATGTCACAGTATCTCTAAATACTTGGAAGGACCAATCAGAGTGAGCCCAAGTAACACCAGAAATTATTCTCAAAGAGTTAATCACCATCAGAAACATAGTCTATTCCTTCGTCCTAAGTATGTGTCTATTTGCTGTACAGGTTCAATGCAAATGCAATTTTCATGCTTTTCCAGATACATTACCTCTGACAATCAAACTCAAGTCCCTGGTCTTGCTCAAAACACTCCTCATTTAGCATCAGGGGCTCTTTCCATAAAGCAGTTTTCATACAATGAATGATCTCCCAGCCCACATTCAATAAATCTACATCAAAATCATTTGCATTTTCTTTCTTAGCCCTAAACGCAGTGATAAAAGACTATGGGTTAGAGCTGGGAAGTACTGCAGGGTGCAAATCGTAGAAAAAAACACCCAGTTATCAGAAGGCAAAAGAATCAGGCAAGTAGGAGATCACATGCAGTGGACACAGGTGCTTGAAAAAGGTGCCATTTTGTTTGCTAGAACCAGCCTTAACTTTCATTAAAAAATTGAGAATCACTGCTTGATCTGTTTGTCGAAAAACATGCACTTTCCACTGTCCCAGCCACAGGGTCTGTCTCTTTTTGCATCCTTCAGCTCTCAGGCCTTCATCCAAGTATGAAATACTTGTCCTTTCTCCTTAGTACCAGTTTTGGCTGTTACCTGGAAATGAGGCTGTTCAAAGTGTATCATCCTGCCATTGCCTTTTGACAGCCCTTCGGTATTTTTTATACCACTCTTCAATTTGAGCCATTCTCTTTCCTGCCTGCTTTTTCTTATAGTCTATTTATATAGATAAGTATGTTCACAGAAAACATCCGCAAAGCCAAGCTAATAGACGGTATTCGTGCATTATTGCAGAGTAGACCCCCTTTTTCATATATATTTTTTCAAGCTCTCTCATGAACAGATGTTATTTAATCTGCAGGCCAACTGGAACAATAGTTCTAAGAGGTATGAACTGCACTATTCATCTCAGCATGGTGTTAATTCAGGGCTGATCTGTACACAGACTGGAACTAAAAAAAGACCAGCCGTATAAATCTTACTTGTAGTTCTACAGTGCAAGTATGCATATGAATATTTTGGAGGCTCATCTGCATACTAACCTGATATAGTTAAATTACTTCCAGAACTGGGGACAAACCCCTAGATCAGTATATAGATCAGTACGGTATTCTATGCAAATTTGATAGAGACTGTCTATTTAACATTTAACTATTAATAATTAATAATATTAACTATTTAACTATTTAATAATATTAGCTATTTAATTATTTAAATATTAATAATTAATAATATCAACTATTTAACAGGCAAAGGCCCCACTGAATGTAAAAGCACAGAACTGCCACACCAAGATTCACTAGCATGTTCAGATTTAAACTCAAGTTGCTATTTTGGTTCCAGTTTGGGTGCACATAAGCCCTCCAATGCCCTGAGATAACAACTTAAATGTCACCGTAATTAACCTTTTCATCCATGATCACAAGTCTCCATGACTTATTTAGTGGTGCAGTGCATCACTACATTGCCACATATGGACAGGTATAGAGACACAATGCCTTATGTTTCTCAAAGCAGAAAAAAATTAACAGACCCTTGGGCCCTCCTGGGATATATCAAACTCAAGAAACCCAGGAAAGCCCAGAAACCCTATGCATTATATATGAACCACTGACCAAAAGGGGGAAAAAATATTTTCTGGCTACTGCCCCTTCCTGCCTCTTCACCTTCCCATCTTCTACACACACTTTTGGCTCTGTTGCTACCCCATACATGGATTCACACACAGGTGCACACAGACATATCTGGGAGATCCCGAGGACCACTGGCGATCAGTTTGAGGCTCCCAGTTTCAAGCAGCAGTACCTAGAGCTCTCTTCCCCCTTTTTGTCCCCTTAGCAAGATATCTCAGCAATTGCCATGTGCTGAGGGCACTCCAAGCTGGCTTAAGGCTACCTAAAACAGATGCATGTGGCAATCTAACTGCAGCAACATGTACTACTTAATATGAGGTGCAAAACGCAGGCTAGGGTTTTGATGACTTACCCATTGCCTCCACAAACTGTCTTGGCTAAAAGCAGCCAAGAAAAGAAGTTGAAAGCTAGATGGCCTGCACAAGCTACACTCACAGGGGACAGACTCACAAACGAATGGGTCAGCTACTGCCTCAAGCTGAAATGGCTGCTCTGGTACGCAAAAAGACACACTCCCTGCAGCCATCTTCCCTTCTCCCCAGGCAGCTCGCAGAAAGGGCAGGACTAAGAATTTGGTCTTTCCCTCACACTCTGTCCAGCAACAGAGCTCCCTTTTCTTTCCTCTACAGCAGATTGTGGGAAGGGAAAGGTGCAAAACACTTAGGGTGCCGTGGGGAGCAAGGTAGTTGGGGGCACCAACTAGGGGAGGGAAAAGAGCAGAATGAGCTTCCACTGGTGAACCTGAAAAGATGATGGAGCAGCTGGAGGACAGGACAAAGGCGCTGCTCTGCGGCAGACACCAGGCTACCAGAAAGGGATAACTAGGAGGCTGGGGATGCACAGCCTGTAGGAAGGAGAGAAGACTAAAGTGGGGAGGAGAAGAAAACAGACTTCTAGATGACAACAGAGCAGAGAGGAAAGAGGATGAAGCAAGGAAAGGATTAAAATTTGGCATTGCAACAGCAATGATTAATTACAGTGCATCTTTTTATCACAGTTTATTACTTTTGTAACACAACAATGCACAGTTTCATCACATGCAGGATCTCTCAATAGAAATAAAAAATGCTTATCACCCACACTAGTGCAAACATGGGTTTCTCACTCTATGTAACACCCACTCTGTGTTTTATGGGCACTAAGCCTCAAAAACAGGCTGCACAAGTACTTGAAAGATAGAGTTGTGTTACTTAAAGGCTGGAAGAGTAAAACTGTTGGGGATGTATATACAAAATGTTTAGAGTTTTTATTACGTGATCTAGCATGTTGCATAAACAGACCAAAGCCTTTCTCTGTCCACAAGCAATCATTGACATATTTACACTGCAGCTCTGGAGCTAAATGTTAAAAAGTGCAATAAAACAGTAGACTGAGACTTACAGGCACAAGGGAACAGCCAGCTATAGTGTGATGAAACAAAATTAGAAACCATTACATCTTCTGGACTCTGAAAGTAAATTTTTCTAGAATATCCAGTGTTCAATGCCATTTTGAAAGGCATCATAAAAACTTGCTTTCAAATGAAAGAGGAAAAAAAATCTTTCCTATTTGAAATGATAAGCATTCCTAGGCACTGCATTTCACTGCAGAAGTTTCCAAAGACAGCAAATAATATTGTACTGGCAAGCTCTCAAATGGCAGGCTGTATAGCACAACATCAAAAACTGCTATCTGATTGTGATTTCACAGGAGGAGCAAGCATCTCTTATGCCAAGCCATTACTTTAAGCTTATGATAACAAAACTGAAATGATTGACTATATAAAACGCATGCCATATAGCAGGGATAACATTAAAGAATTAAGTTGGATGATGACCTTAAAATTTAACCAGCACGATTTAGATAAGTGTGACTGATTTTCCATTCATTTCAATGAGCTCATTGATATAAGGTCTGTAATATAGCTACACACACACACACACACACACACACAGAGTAAAGAAAAGAGAGAGAACTATAGCTATATCCATAGATCTACCAGGTGCTGAAATGAAGATACACTAATGAAGTTGCCTAACTTGCAGGGCCAACTGAAGGTTGAGGTGTATATATAGAGCAGGAGTGAAGTTAATGTCTGAACTGATACTGATATATCAAAAGCTTTATGTACCAGTACAAATGCTCATGAAATATGATTGCTACAAATGTGAAGTTGTTGAAAAAGCAGTTCGATACTGACTTGTGGCATCATATTGCACTGTTTATGAAGAAGCACTCTGGGTGAAAAACAATTAAAAAAAGAGAGAGAAAGATATGATAGTGAGAACTTTAGCAAAGCTGTATTGCTTCACATGTGTTGCCACACCTACAGGTGAAGATGCTCCTAGAAAAAGATTATGCTCAATATACAAGATCATTGATTTGTAAATGCATGCAGTAGCTTTGCTGAAGCATTTGGAGAAAGCGGGCTCATTCCTAATCTCCACAGTTATTCAGTGACCACTGTTTTTTCC
Organism: Dromaius novaehollandiae; assembly: GCF_036370855.1. NCBI lineage: Eukaryota > Metazoa > Chordata > Aves > Casuariiformes > Dromaiidae > Dromaius > Dromaius novaehollandiae. The sequence goes on from NC_088098.1 coordinate 88,867,165, forward strand.
CTGTAAGTATCAAAAAAATTGGGATGGGAGATTAACAAAGCTGTGGGAAAGAATGAGAAAAAGTGAACATTACCAAATGAGAAAAAGTGAACATTATCAAAGCTCTGTACTCATCTTCCCTCTTTCACAGATTCTTTTGCTTCTCTTCATGCCTCCTGTCCTTTGCTGTTAGGGCAATCTGAACATTTTGGAGAAAAAAATGATCCTGCATTTCTTCTTTCCCTATACCGCAAAACTTTCTCCCCTTGAATTGCAGCCAGAGCAACTTCCTCCATTCTCGCCCAGCGTCCCACAGCCTTCTCCCCACTAAAAGCCATACCACTAAAGAAAAGTTCCAGACCCATAATTTTGGCCACTAACCAGTGACCCACTGCCTAAATTTTGGTGAGAGGCCCTCCCACTCCTCCCCAAAGTTCTCCGTTTCAGCTGGGGATATGTGACGTACAGACTAATCCCACATCATGAGTCTCACTCCATCAAGCAACTCATTTTTAATCCATCATGACTCTCATAGATGCTGTAAATCTCCCACCCTGAGCCTCTGTTTCTCATCTGTAAGAAAAGTCAGCATTAGCATTGCTGTAATAAACTCATGCTAAGACATTAACATCATGCAATTTCTTATGGCTGTACTTGCTCAACTTACAGGATAAAAAAAATCAAACACAAGAAACCTATCACAAGAATTTACACAGCCTGTTACACAGCCTTGTTTTTCTATAACGCTATGGCCACTCAGAGGTAAAAGGCCCTGCTCCTCTTGCTTCTCAGTATGTTCCCATGTTTTCCAATGTCTGTTAGTCCCTAAAATGCAAGATGCCCTCTTTCATGCACTTTCCTTCCCTGACTTTGTCATTTTTAGTTAATCTAAAAATAAATGGCCTTGGCATCTCTTCCTAGGTTCATCAGTGTTTATTACCCCTCAGGAAGGTCTGTCAGATTGAGTTTCAAAGAATTAAAATCCCTCCTTTCCCAGGGATAAAACCATTCCTTGAAGAACAAAAACAAAAGCTAGTGCAACTTCTTTCTCAAACAACCTTTCTCTAGGGAATGCTCAGCAAGAAGGTAGAGATTAGCCCTTCAGCAATATCAATTGGCCTGTCAGCAATTTTATGGGGTCATCCTCTTTAATAACATGTTTCTTTCTGCAGTAAATGTTCCACTTCTCTCCCTGGACATTTACTACATTTACTACATAGCGGCAAGGGAAGAGACAGGCATTTGCCCCTGCAAACTACACAAAGTAGTGATAATGTCGAGAAGCAGGAAGAGCAGGGCTGCTGCACAAGGGAGGACAAGCTGGGAGCCAAAGGTGCCCACAGCACAGGCAGGGTCAGTGCCCTCACCCACACGGGTGCAGTCCCACAGCATCTCAACAGAGTGGGCAGCCCAGCGGGAACAGTTTTTGTTGACAGCCCCAACAAAGCCAAGGTGATGAATGAGGTCCATCCTGGGAGTCCAGCAGAGCAACAGCAAGAAAAGGGACCAGAGACATCCCAGTTCCACGCAGGCACTACACTACAGAAGGCAGGCAGGTAACACTACATATTGACATCATTTCTTTGAACAAAAATCCCAAGAAACACATATTTGTTTGGTCTATCTCCCTAGTCATTTTGCTTTGACAGATACCTTCGCTGTATCTTTTCTTCTTTTGTACAGTCCTCGTCAGTCCAACATTTTCTCTTTTGAAAAGCCACATGACATTTTCCCCAAGAAAGCCAGCATTCTTAAGAGGCATTTATTATAGTTTTTCTCTTCCCTTTAAGGAACTCATTGATGCGGTTTGCTTTGGGTTTTTTTTTCTATTTCTTTCTTTGCTTTCTTATTGTAATTTTCACTTTCCTCTTGTAACGTTGCTTTGTGAGTTGCATTGCTTCTCCAAGAGTGAATTCATATTTTAACTGAAATTTTTCTTATAGCTTTTGCTGTCTTGATTACAGCACTTGTATTTCCTGTGAAACCAAATTCTCAGTCCTTTGTTAAGCCTGATTCATGTTGGTTTATGAGAGTCCTAAAAAGGGGAAATTAAGGATGAAGAACTAGATCTGTAGTGGGAGCAGATACTGTGTTTGGAGAAGCATTTTATCACCATCCTTGTTGTTGTGTACCCAACCCTTTTCGTGTAACATCCTGCCAACACTGCCGTCCAGACTTTTCACATCAAAAACTTGACAGACCTGCTAGGGAAGGGTAGAAATGCACAGGTGAGAGTGTGGTGGGGAGGCCCAACCCCTACCATTTGTCTGTGCCACCTGCCACGGAGGATGAAAGACCCTGGGGGTTAGGGCATGGGGGTGTGCATGTGTGGGGAGAACTGAAATTCAAGCAGAGGAAGAAGCTTGCAGAGGCAGCAAGGCCCAGGTCTGCATATTGAAAACAGAAAACGGGTGTCAGATAATATTGATTCCTCAAAGTCCCTCTCTCACCTATATATTCTTCCCATCTGAACTCCGTTCACATTCAAATGGGACAGTGTAATCTGTCTTCCATATGTTGTAAAGGGAAGCTGTCTCTTCAATGGCAAAACCATATCAATTGTTCCCTGCCAGCCCGCTCCCCGTGGCTTGTGATGAATGGCCCCAGCATGACACCTGATCTGGGAGATACACACTTTGCTCATTGGAGATTGCAGCCCTTCTCCAAACCTTTCAGCAAGGTTTAACAAGTTCGTATTTCTTACCCAGGCTCTGCTCACAGAACTCTGACAGAAGTGGATAAATCAGGCCGGAGAGTTACAAAGAGGCATTATCTTGTCAATCAGGCTAAGTTCCTCATAGGTATTCAGGAACTGGACTTCCACTGCAATCAATAGCAGTTAGGTAGCAGTAGACAGCTTTGGGACTCTGGGTTTTAGTGGCCAAAGTAGATCTTCTGCATATTAGGGTTTTGCTATTGCATTTTTATGCTGCCTGTTGATTCTAGTAGTGATTCAGTAGTTCTGGATAGTGGTCCTGCACTTTAGGTGGCAGGAAATTATTTTCAATCATCAACATTTTTTTGTGGAATCACCACATGCCTTCACCATTATATTTTTAATTGAGGATCCTACACAGTTTCCTGCTGTAAAATATGACTTTATGGATCAGTGGCTTGAGTTACCACCGTTAGGGCCCTACAAAAAGTACAGAAAAATCTGAAGTCCTCTACCAAAATGTAACCTCTTGTATAAAGAGGTTTTGTATATATGAAAATATACCTTTTTGCCATTGCTTTGTGGAGCGATAAACACCAGTTACCACAGTAGCAGGAACATGTTAAGTACTTCAAGTCAAAGCCCCTGGGCAGCTGCAGCATCCCCAGAGGAGATGAATGAGTCTGCACTGAGCTTATTGTCTATGTGTCTATAACATAGTCTCACCCAAAGATGCTGTGACTGACCCTAATCAACAGTAAAGACAACGATGCTTGTGTAAGAGTGAAAACAAGGGGTAGAGGGAAAAAAAGGGGATGGAGGGGGATGGAAAGAAGGCAAACACTTGCAAATCAAGTACTCTCCTGTCACAGAAGCATCACGACTCTCCCTTGATGGAGACTTGAGTCACTGTGTATAATGAGCCGTAGCTGACAAGTCAATGCAAACAAGAACTGAGTGTGCTGAGCATTTGTTCCGGCTATGGCTGAACAAGTGACAGGAGAACACCTGAAACTGCTGGAAAGGTAGTCCATGATATCGTTATGGACTGATTTGACTGGTGGCCCGTGCCAATATCCATCTTTAACCTTGCCCCCCGCTACTCCCCACACCTCATAATAGAGATCAGAGGGAAACACTGTTATATGGACATCCAACACTGCATGGAAGTAAAGGACTCAAGGTGGAAGCAGTAGGCGCTGGTACTGAACCAATGCCCAGAGCCAGACACTGAGACTGGTCACATTTCCGTGCAGGCTTGACTGTGCTGACTCACTGGGACAGTGTTTGGGGCAGGTCTCAGTTACCTGTAACTGTATGCGTGTGTATTGGGGCATGGGAGATGTGAGTGTGAAGTTTTCCCTGGCACAGGCAGGTTTGGTCTACTTAATAAATTGAGCTTAGCAGTGTCATGTTGACTGCTGTTCCTTTTGCCCTGTGACATCTTCTGCACTGAACATCTACTTCTGGGAGTCTTGCACATACCCTCTGCTCTCAGTTTCCTTCACAGGTCTTCTGGTTGTAAAGAATCGTGTACAAACAACACCCTCAAGCACTTCTGAGAGACCTGTTCAGTTCAAAGCTGTGTATAGGCTGTACGAGACAGCTCTGCCATGGTTCTTCTCACAGCTCTTCCAGAAGTTTAGCCATAGCCTGCAACTCTGCAATTACTTTATCTGTGAAGTCACAGTAAAGATATTTGTCTGCTACCTAATATGTAGTCTTGCTTGAGGTATCAAAGGGATAAAAACTGAAGTCACCAAAAGCTAAGAAAAGTCAGCTTATGACCTTTGCTCTTCAGTGCGCTTATCTGAGGACTAAAAGCATTTTCACAATGTCTTTCATAGATGATGATGCAACATAAATCCAAAGTGTAACACAAAATGAAATGCACTTCAGCTTATTAATATATTGAGGGGAAGGTCCCCATAATTCTGAGCTTTTTCAAAAAAAATTGACCTTTTTAAAAAAATTACTGTTTTTGATCTTCAGCTTTTTAATGAGAATATCTACATTAGCATTTAGTTTGGAATAGTAACAAGCTTTTGAAGTGAATCTCCTGATCATGCCCACTGAATGCACATAGATTCAAACCTCAGTGCAGTTCTGTGCACTCAAACTTGTCCTCTTTTGGATGAAATCAAGACAGAAGATTTGCCCCAGGCGTGTACCAACTGTTAATGGAAATACAAAGGGTCCAAACTGATAAAGGCTACCTCACCACACAGTCCCCCCAGTGCATGCTGAACATGCAGGTGCCAACAGAATGCTCTCCAAGAACTGAGGGCTCACATGGCACTTGCACTGTATAAAGGGCAAGGGATGTTTTTGCCTTCCTATTTGTTGTCGATCATCAGTCCTTGAGTCTTTGCCACTACACTGCTCCTTCCTTATCTATCTGATCTTTCTCATCCCTCAGTATCCTTTCCTTTCTTTACATGGAGTACCTTCTCTTGCTGTTTCCTCCTGCAGAAAAATTTGTCTCTTCTACTACTACTTTTTTCCAATGTTCCGCCAAGCTCACTCACCAGATCTGAGAGTGTTGCACCAATTGTTGTCTGCTCATGTCCTAAGAAAATGCTACCCCCACCCATCGGAGCCTTTATCCTGGGACCAGAACCTTCAATCAATCAAGATAAAGCCATTGTGTCAGCAAAGACTATAAGAAAATCATTGTCCCTGGCTTCCTCTTCAGATAAAAGGACATTCAGGAGAGTAGGCATTAGCGCATTCACAGCGCACTCTCAGATTAGCTGCCCCAGTTGCAGAATTAGATATACCACTCCCTTACAGTGTACGTTTGTTTGGCAGATGAGCAGACTTGCCAGAGCATTTGAGCAATAGGCCCCTTAGTCTCTCTCACAAATGAGCAGGAGCAGAAAAAAGACAAGAACAGCAACGCAAGCAGAAACAAAAGTAAGGCTTGCTTCCCCATCTGAGGTCTTGTGGGTAATGGTGGCAGAGACAACGACATGCTATCATCATCTGTGTGAGACTGCCAAAAAGGCAGCATGGTGCTTCTGTGAATGGCCTGCTGAGGGGCCCACAGCCCCAAAAAAAAAAGTTTATAGGATAACTTCCCTTCCGACAGCTTCATACCACATGAGTAGCAGGGACATTCAGTCTGGCTGACTGCAGTAATTCTAGTACAAAGTGAAACTCCCAAAACACATATAGAGTCAATGTAGAGGCCTCAGCACTAACTTTTTTGATCTATTGATCTGCTTCTATTGTGCCACACTACTTGCTAATGTAGATGTAAAGATTTATAGAGGAAATATCACACTGGTGTGCATGGGGTGTGAATGAGATTGTACCTGTACATGGGCATCAAAAGACATGGCAGAGCAGGATTTAAAGAATGCTTATTGTGGAGCAAGTGAAAACACTGAGAAGAGCCATGAGACCCAAGAAAGATTACAGATGACACAAAGGAGTGGGAAGGCACTGGTGGAGCGCTAACTGCACCAAGACCAAGCCACATCACAGTTGTGGGGCAACAGTGGTGTGATACAGCTCTGCCTGACCCTGACCCTTCCTTATCCAGAGCGTGCATGAAGGCTGCAAAGGTTATGCAGCATCAATGCCAATCCAAAGAACCCAAGAGACGATGAAGACTTGATAACCGGTGTCCCTCATCCTTCTGGCACCACAAGCAATCCCGGCCAGACTTTTCTGACATGTCATGGTGCTTGTGAGTGGGTGCACGTGCAAGAAGGACAATGAAAGAATGAGTGAGTGAAATCAATTAGAGAATGAGTGTAAGTGAAAATAGTTTTAAGACAAAATCACCCTCCCCTTCTATACAGTCTCACACTGAGTTTGGCTGCCTTCATTGCCACATAGGCACAGGTTATCAAAACAAAGAAATCACTTAATGATTTTTCCCTCTCTTTTCTCCTCCTTCTATTTCATTGAGTAAAATATAACAGATAAGGCAACATACTGGAGTGCAAGCTTGTAACATCCCCTGATTCACAAGGCCTTTCCATTGCCTGAATTATCTAATAGATATGTTTGATTCAGATTAAAGTCCTGGAGTGTCCTCCTCTTTTCTGTGCTTCCTCTTTCTTCCTAGTTTATTATTTCCATGACCTGTTCTATGGGTTATTTAAGGAGTGTGACCTCAAGAAAAAAATAGCTGCAAGTTGTATTTCTTGATGAAGAAGTCTTCTGAGATATATTCAAGCAGTCTGCATTTTCACAGTGATCCCATGAGTGAACGACAGTAGACACTTCCCACATACCAAACCTTGACTTTTCCTGCTGGTAATTCTGTATTCACTTTAAATTAGCACCAAGCCTTTGACAGGCTGGCTAAACACCTAGGTTAATTAAAAGAGCAGCAGAAAGCTCAAGGAACCTCTGCAAGGCCAAACAGCAGCAGCAAGAGCAGCACAGTGGAAGATACACCTAAGTATTGATGGACCAAAGCAAATATCCAAACAAGTCATATTCCTGACTTCTGCCAATGGCTGGGCTCCAGACCAACACTCAAAGCATCATTGCCTGATGCTCAGTGAAAGCATCAGGAAGCCAAAATGCTGGGATGTCAGGACATGTGAGTACTGGTTAGTCATGGCAAAGCAGGCTCACCTTTGAGAGCTAGCTGGAGCTGCAAGAAGTGGCGGTACTTGCACGTCGTCCTGTGGTGTAGCACCAACATGTTCAGCTGCATGTACATCAAAGAGCAGTGGAAATGGTTGAGCAGCCCTGCTGCCTCCCTTTCCCCTTCAAACACGCCAGGCAGAAGGCAGAAGAAGCCGAGGAGGGTGCTTGTGCACAGCTCTGGTCCCTGTGACACAAAGATGTAGTTGCCAGGGACAACACCTAAAGATCTTGATTCTCAGCATTTATATGACCAGGTGCAAATTTACTAAAGGAAGGCAGCAGAGGGCAAAAGCAGTAGGGCTGTTGCTGCTGCTGGCCATTAACACCTCTTGTGTACATGGAGCTGTGCACCCCTGGAGATGTGTCATATAACATAGGACCAGCAAGGATGCACATTGCTTCCTCCCCTCCTACCTCCTGTCCCTCCCATGGTCCACTGAACATATATTAAAGGTACTATAAATTAGGCATGCCTATCTACCCTCTCCTTAGGGAGCAATGGGCACTGATAAAATTGAAAGATTATTCCTTTAAAGCTGATGGGAGAGGGATCCTTGTTTTTAAGCATGTATTCTGAACCTGTGGGATTCCCTGCATCAACAGTTCTCTGCTGTTCAGAATAAGATTAGGGATTTATACAGATAATGAGAACATATACAGTTTTATTAGACAGGACTTGGAAAAAAAATGCTTTGAGATGAGATCTAAGTCCTCCTCATGTTTCAGGGCATAAGCTAAACATTAAGTGATAGAGACTAGAAAGAAAAATGCTGTGTTTGGTAACTGTCTACTTCAAGGTTTATTGCTGCCATTTCTGATGCAGTTGGCACTGACCGATCTCAGGAAAGAGATCTGTGGACTTCAGAGGTCTGGTGCTTCCTAGGTCAGTCCAGGGCTGTTTCTAAGGCAGAATGAATACGAGGGAGCTTTCCAACACAGAAGTGCATGTGCATCTACCCACCTGAACACAGGCAATCCCTGCCCAGCCACAAATGCAGTTCTCTTAAAAATAGGCACAGCATTTCCCCATTTTTTACAGCAGGATGTTGTTCAGTTTGTGGCACGTTAATTACTATTTACGGGGCTGCTATAAAAATTAGTTACCTTTTTATAACAAAAGGCCCACAGCCAATATTTTATAGACAACACACAAAGAGGTTTGGAATTGATGATTTACAGATCAGGAAATAACACTTAATCAGCTTCCCTAGTTTCCCAAGTGGGGCTGTGCAGTTTTACGCCACCTTGCCATTTTCAACTCATTATTTATTGATGTTGATTGCTTGACATTTCACGACAGGATATGCTTGTTCTGCGAGGTGCACTCTGGGATTTATCCCAATGTGGCAGAGAGGTGTGGGTTATATTATTTTGCCCGCAAGTCAGATGTATCGTATGTCCTACCACATAGAGCAGTCTCTAGTGTTTATGTCACACAACATAAAATCTGCTTTCATGGAACGCGCACGTTTTCCTTGTACCACACATGGAGGGAGCCCAGGAATGCTAAGTGAATACCTAATTTACACCATTACCACCATATGAAATGAACGCTGCAGTCCTGCCAAAACACCATTTCTGTTTACTGCCATTTACTTCTGTAACATCTTTCATCAGATGAGCTTAAAGCTCTGCACAAACATGAATCAACGGGACTGTACACTGTCACCATAATCGAAAAAGACAGGGAGCAACTGTAGGTAATTGATAGATAAGTAAATGGAGGCATTTCTTATGATCATATTCCATGTTAAGCGCTACAAATTATAGTTAGTTGATTAATGTTTGCAAATCACTTTGAATATGTTTGCACTTACTACATCTCTACTGTAACATTGCTAAAGCTGTTTGGGCTATTATGGAGCGGAGTAGTCTCCAGCAACACGAGAAGGTATTTAACCTGCTCCTGGTTATGCTTTATAGCACTGGCAGGGCTGACAATAGCACCACACAGGAGGATGTATTACCCAAGTTTTGCTTTAACTGCTTTGCATCCCTCCTTTGCTGGAGAAGGCATAGAAGAAAGAGAATGAAATAAAAATCTAGGTGCTCTGACTCTGCAGACTGCCACCTGCATCAAACACCAGCTTACAGCATGATCAACTGTTTTATACTTGAAGCTAAGCATTCCTAATACAGGCAGTTTTACTTTGGGAGGTTTCAAACCACAGCTGCCAGCACCTTTTGGGAAGGTGGGGAAATAGTTTTAAAAGGATGTCTGTAGCACAAGATCTTCCAAACTAAAAATTAAAAAATGCATCTACTAGTTCTATGCTTTCCTGCAGCTCACATCAGGTTTTGCAGCTACATGCAACATCCTCTGGTAAGAGCGTGGTTATTCCCAAAGTAGACACAGTTGTACAGTCATCAATGTCATAAAAGCTCACAAACAAAAACATGGGCTAAACACACTTTCCTTTACTTGGAATTAATTTTTAAAGTAATATTATATTATGGCCTACCAAAAGATAAAGATCCCAAGGATAACTTAATGAAGTGTTTTGCTACATATATTTTTGAAGAGAGAGTTGTTTTTCAAATTTGACTTCAAAGACTTTTACTAAAAATGTAACAGCTTTATTTTGCAAGTATTTCTCATTCTTTATTGTTGTTTTTATTTAGAATGATTTATAAAACTATTTCTTATTTTTCACAAGTATTGTTTTAAGACAAATGAATCAAACCACCCTTTTTATGAAGCAGTATGAAACACATTTCAGCAGTTTATATGTTACAACTGGCTGAATTAGAAAAAAAGCATCTGCAAACACGTCACCGGATCCCCTCAGCCCCCATGATTCAGTCCCACACTGTCCAAACTTTCTAGTTTTTTTTCTTTATTTCTTAGCATGCCTACTTTTCATTCCTTTAACTGCTTAAGCCAGGGCACATAGACACATAGGCATTTCTTACAGCCTTTGTTTGAAAGCACTTAGCACCTACTTAAACTCCACTTCACATGCTGGCACAAAGTAATTACTCACAGTTCATCTCATCATGAAAAGGAGACAACACAGCCAAGGCAAAGAAAATATAGAATAATCCACAAACTGTAATTTTTGGGGAAAAATAGATCAATGGATATGTCTGAACACAAAACAGGTAAGAGAAAACCTTTAGGAGCTACAAGTCATGAACAGAAAATATATGGCCAATAGAGTTCAGGGTTTTTGCTAGCCTCGCAGTGAATGACATCCTGATTTTTACGGGATGGTATCTGTTTCATTAGGAAAGATTTTCGGTAACTTTGAGGTGACAGCACAGAGCCAAAAACCTGGTGAACCTTCACAGCTGCATAGAAGGTGAAAGCTAATGAAGATGTTAACTCAGCAATTAATATATTTACAGGAATCATACAGTTGACAAAGGAGGTGGTATGCAAGGCTTTATACAAGACTGATAAACCACTACAGTGCACAGGAGAGTGTGAAGTTTTTGGTGTCCCCACTTTAGAGAGAATGCTGAAAAATGTAAGAACATGTTCACAGGTTTCTGTATTGATACAATCAACCTGAATGAACATATTAATATTGCAAAACTCAAGAAAGGAGTAGCAACAGTAATTCCAGTTCTGGACAGAATGTCTTACTGTAAAAAGCACAATGTAGTTTATTCAAAATAATTTTAAGAGTTGGCTTGATTCACAGCTTCAGAGTTAAAGAACATTCAGACATCTAATTGGACCTTGTAGTTATTGCAAGGCCTTGAAATCCACCCCATGTGTTGTTCAGTAACATATGCAGCTAAAGACAGGAAGAGGTAGAGACTCCCATCATTTTTCTTGGTAATTTGTAATGATTATCTTCATTATGAAAATGTGTGTCTTCTTTTCAGTTTGGATTTCTCTGGCTTTAGTTCATTGTCATCAGCACTTGTTATGTTTTCCTATGGTGGACCAAAACCCCCAGAACATTCAGTATTTGCTTTCCATGCAGGTATTTATGAAGTGTAATCAAGCCACCTCTGAATATTCTATTTAATGGAAAAGAGAAATTGAGGTGTTAAAGTTTCTCCATATTTTCTATAACTGAAGTTTCTATGGCTCCCAAATAATTTTTATGACTCTTCTCTGCATTCTTGCCAATTTTTGAAAATATTTAAAAATAGAGTATCTAGAACAAAATTAATTATTCCTATACTGTATTCACAAGTGCTGTATACAGAGGTAATGTCTCCTCTCTCTCACAAACTTTCACACCCATCTAATGACTGCCTTAGTTCTTTCCGCTATCTGTACCACAGAGATCATGCTGAACGCTTGTTTGCTAAGACTTTCAAACCTGTTCAGTGTGCCAGGACACAATCTCTCTTTTGGAAGTATGGCTTATTCTTACACCTATGACACTGAATTTGGCTGTATGTTCATTAAAAAAAGAAATGATCACACTTTGCCATGTAACCTAGATTTCTCAGTGATTCTTTCTCACCTTCCAATCTGTACTATGTTTCTTACATGATCATTTATCTCCAGTGAGCTTCTAGCACAGAGGCAGGCTAATTTTTATGTGTTCAAGATGGAACTACTTCATACTAGATAGAGTATCTTTTCTGATAAAAAATGTTATCCTACACATATTTTCAAAATGCTATTAATATGTAACTATTGGCTGTGTGAAACCTTAAACACATCTCCCAGATTGAGGTTTCCATAACAACATACTGATAAACTCCTTTGTATCACCCCTGATAACCTGACCTACTAGACCGCTCATGAGTTTATTGTAGAACTGATCTATACACTTAAAGCCTCCCTGTTAAATTCTACCCCTCTCCCTGACAGGGGGAAATTAATTACTCACTTCAAACAAATTGTATATCTAGGAGATGATGTCTGATATTATTTAATCCAGCAGATGAAACAAAATCCAGTGACTGACTTGAACTTAAGCTAGGGAGAAAATGCAATACTTTACCGTTAGAATGACCATGGGATGCAGAAGATTCACATCTCCTGAAGTCTTTAATTTAATGTTGGACCTCTTTCAAAAGTACATGACATGGTTCAGGAGTGATCTGTGGATCTGTCGATGTGGGAGAATCCAATGGTCCTTGGGGAAAAAGTCACCTGAGAAAAAATGGCATCATTTCCTCTTCTGGCAGCAGTCTGTTCCCGGTCTGCATCTTTGCCAAGGGCTCAGGGACCAGGCAGTGAGCAGGAAAGGGATGCATAAACTGGACAGCTGAACCGTAGGGAGTGCCATACCTCTTGTATGGCACTGCATGGTTCCCTGCCCCTGGAAAGGCTTTGTGGTCTCTTTGTTCAAAAAAGAGTAGGCACTACTAATCTACCTGAGCTATAAGCTATTAGCACAGTGCAGGAGTTGCTGACAAAATAGTGTGGCCACTGTTATGTAGTGTTATGTCCATGGCTGGCATTCTCTGGCTTTAAAGTTGATGAACCAACTCTAAAAAGACTGAAAGAAGAAACATATCTGGCTTGATTTGGATGCAGATATTTTTCAGGCTGCCATGAAGATGTATCAGTCATCTGATCTTCTAAGAACAGAGGAGGAACTCCGCTGCTGTGGACTTGTAAACCGGGCAAATCAATGGAAACTAGCCGAGAAGCTACAGCTCAGAATACTGCAGCAAGGACTCTTGCCCCATTCAAAGCCTTGCTAGTTTCCCTTTAAAGACCCCAGTGGAAGAATGGCCCACACCCTCTCCGCTGCTTACCATGGTGGCAGGAATACTCCTTTCCTGAGAACTATTTTGTTTGCTCCCAGCCAGTGAGTGGGGTCCCTCTTCAGTCACCCTTGCACATATGCACTTCATTGTACTAAAGCTATGTAACAGTGCTGTCTTGATTTATGAGAGCTGCATTTCTTCCAGTGATCCCTGCTGGTACAGGACTCACTACTTCCCTTTTATGTGTCTGTGTCGGAGGGCAACTGGCAACCAGCTGTTGGAAACTGATTTTTAAAAAAACAACAAAAACCTTAATTATTGTCATGTTAATCCAGGTCCCCGTACCTGCCTATAGTCTCTGAAAGGAGGACAACGGAGACTGTAGCTTCAGGCTAACTTCATCACTGGTGTAAAGCAATTCACATGAAATCACTGAATTTCCCACCAGGACAATTCCTCCTCCTAGGTGGCTGTAAATAGGAGGATATCAAAAGTTCAGGAACAATAATTACAATAATAGCAGCAGTAATAGCAGTATCTTTGTGTTGGAAGCAAATCTTGCTCATACACCCAATCCAGTCCATCTATTTTGTGCTGTTTTTTAACATGCAGATACAACAGTGCTAGAAAGAGATGGTGCTCTGCATTGGGGACCAGCTCCTGAAGCACGCTGCCTCTCTTGTTGCCAGGTGAACAGAAGGCTTCCTGACGCTCCACTGGTGTGTATATTGTTCCTGTCCTTTTTGTGTGCACCCACCCTGGTGCCTCTCGCTCCAGTGCCGGTACACAGAAGGGCAGGACCATCACCTGGGAGCGGCTCCCCAAGTCAAAGAATCCCACATTCCAGCTGTGCAAGAATTGCTAGGGCAGCTGGGGCAACAGGAGCTCAGGATGCTCAGGTGGAGACACCAGCAAATGGTCCGTACATTTCCGAAATACACTGAAGAGAGACGGCCAGGCTATCATGTAAATGTTCAAGCCTCACATGAACTTTACAGAAACATATATTTGCAAATCCATACCTGGTGCTTACAGAGCACCCTTCAGCCTATTTGCAAAGCAAAAGGTATCTGTCCATTTGCACATGTCAGTCCCTTCTTAGGACCTGCTGAAGTTGAAGGCCAATTACAACCAAATTTGAGGGAGGGTTGAAAGGCTCAAAAATAAGCTCCTAAAATTTTTATGAAAATTGGCATTTGAGTAGTGGAGAGAGGCCTACTTTTGTGTTTTAACTAATGGAAAGGCATAAGAAGAAGCTGGGGATACTGAGGTCAGATGGAAAGAAGAGGGGAAGGCCTAGGAGAAGCCAGGAGAAATGGAGGTACTGCCAAGGAAGAGGCAGACAGTTGGCTTCTTCCAGTAGAGAGTAAGAGAAGAATTGTAGGGATGTAGGACAGAAATCCATAAGAAGCCAGGCTTCAATGGTTCCATGGCTTATGGATCCTAAAAGAACTTCACAAATCCAATTTGCTAAAAAATATACCTCACGTGATCCTCTTTACTGTGAGGCACATGACACCTCTCAGTGAAGCGCAACCAACTCTAGGTACACACAGGGCCATTTTTTTAAAAGTGCTGTGCTACTACTGCAGTATACGTGAGGAAAAATGAACAGGACAAGTGAAATGACAGGAGACTGGAATCAAGGAGGCTGGCTGGAACTACCTAGGTTCCAGTCAAATGCAGACCCTGGCTTAATGCTTCTGACACAGAAAGGGTCACGGGCCCTTCTAACAGTCCTTAGATACCAACCAAGTGAAATCACAAAGGAATTGAACAAATTCCCCATATCTTTTTCCCACTCCTAACTTTACAGTGGAAGGAACATGTGCAAATTCCAAGCAGCAAAAATAACTCTGGATGACCATTTTTATTTGTGTTACTCTAACAGCCTAACCCAAGTCGAACACCCCGTGCCTCCCAAACCTCCTTTCCCTTCCTAACCTCCTGCTGCCTCTGCTCATTCCAGGTGACAGCCCATCTCAGGAAGGTATTTATTTTGTATTATTGGTTAGCTTTGTTTTACCTCCTAAGTAAACCTTCCAGTATTTATAGCCTTGCCTCCGCACTTGTAGTATATATTAGCCTTTTATGCCTTCTCTGTCACCTGTTGAAATGAGAACTCAGGGTCTTCGGGCCTCTGTGGCCCTTCCCTTATATTAACTTAAATCACACCAGATGTGGGCCCTTACTGCAGAGGAAGACTAATTGATTTCGCCAGTCACAATATGCCTATTGTTTTTTAACACAAATAAACACTGCGGTGTGTAGGTTTGGTTCTTTTTTTTTCTTTGCCATAAGAGCCAAAGGTTATTCAATTAAAGGAGACCAGAAAGTGTGACTAATAATCCATGGGCAGGATATTTCTACAGTAAAAAGGCACCAAAAAAAAAAAAAAATCTCCATGCTACCCTGAGAACAGCGGCCTCACCGGGGCTGGCCATAACTGTGATGGATGGCTGGTGTGTGTAAGACGTTATTATTTGTTATGTGAGTGGGGGGAGATGGCAGGCACATTGGGTAGTACACCTGCTGGGCTTCGAGAAGTAAGAACAGCTGTGTGCATTGATTTAGAAGCTTGCTACTTGGGGCTCCAGGAACGAATCAAGCGACAGCTCATAAAAAAAGAGGGTTTTATGATTTTTTCCCCCTTCTTTCTACAAACAAACGGCCACATCATATGTTTTCCTAACGCTGCCATAACTCAAAATTAAATCCCAGCCCAAGGTGTCAGGTTGGTACCATGTCAGAATTGTAACGGCTTATTTTAAAGATCGTTATGGATGTACCAGGGAAACACTTGAGGTTTCTGCACAAAGGTGCCATTTCGTTTTGCTGGAGCTCAGGCACTTAAGGGCAATTAGCTCCACTGTTAAAAAATGAGCTGAGAGTGTTTTAACTGGCGATTTTATGCTAATAACAACTACTAATTCATATTGTTAAAAGAGAAAGTGCAGGCTGCCAAAGCTGCTCCAAGCAGCGGACTGTACCACCCCAAAGCCTTTCATTGCCCTTGGGCCTTCCTCCTGCCAAAAGGTGCACTGCACACTGAGCCGTGTGGCACACAGTCAGCGAACCTCTTCCGGACACAATGAGATCAAAGCCTGAGCATGAATGCTGGGGCAGGGAGAACTAGCACCCCCTCTTCCATCCTGCACCCCTGCACACTTCAGGGTCAGTTCACAGCACTACAGTGCTGCTGTCACTGCTGGAGTCCATCGCTCAGCAGCAGAGAAAAGCCACCCCTTTCCAAAGTGCTGTGCAAGTTTGCCAGACTGCAGTCTCTGTTTTACTAGCCCACGCTCACCAGCTTTCATGCACCATGGTACCTGTTAATCCACAGTAGGGCTTGGACTCTTCTACAGCCCCAGTTATGAAAGCCTGGCAGGTAAATATACTATGGTAGGCTAAAAAGAAAAGCTAAGACTATTTGTTGGAAGCAAATTCCTTTCCTATGACTGAGCTCCCACTCCTTGTGCTTGCAGCAGGTAGATAGCAGAAGGAGACATGATCACATGCATTTGGCTAACTGGCAGGAACTCAGAGTCAGCCTCTGAAAATATGACTATAAATGCAGCTCAGTAGCACTGCATGCATGTAATGATTTGGTGACTCCTCTTTCAGGATGCCAGCTATCTGAGAATCAAGGCAGGTTCTCACCACCCCTGCCTTATTACCGGTGGCACAGGGAGAGCGTCAGAGACACATGTGCAGTCCCATGAGCAGCTTCGGGTTTGAAGGAGTGCCCCCGACTAGGGCTCAGCAAGTCACTCTGATGCTGCCTCTGCAGGAATGGACTCCAGGTTCTGCTCTTTCAGTTGCACCAGCATTGCTTGGAAGCACAGGTTAAGCTCAGCCATAATTTGTAGATCTGTACTGTGCAGGTACAACTCTGACAGGCAAAGAAAAAAGGCCCACATAGACTCTCTTTACACAAATGCTCTTCGGGGCAAATGCATACTTTACCAGTGCCCTGACACCCATCCCCTGGGGTGCGTGCAGAAGACTACATGAGGGAAAACCAGCTCCTGTTCATTGTTCTTCAGGTGCTCTTCTTTCCCTCCTTAACTGTAGCTGTTACAGATGCAAAAGAACCCATCCCTAAAATCATGGAGTTTACTGGGTGCATTACGCTAGTGTGAAAGAAGAATCATCTAGCCATTTGTGTAAAAGGATGTGCAACACAGGCACAAATATTTAAATAAGAATTTCCTTATAGGAGGACCAGACCATGTAGCTGGGTTATCCAAGAAAATGTAATTGGTTTTGCTTATCTTAAAAAGGTAGTAGCATAGTCAGCTTCCATAATTGGAGGAAAGCTGATCTATTCCCACTAACTGCTTTTTCTTGCCAAACAACAAGGTAAAAATCTATAAAAATGATAAAAGTGAAATTAATCTAATCTTTGTAATATTTTCCACTCTGTGAGACTTTCAACCTTAAAGACTTTGAATTCACATAGTGACAATCATGAAAAAGAACAAATGTCTCCATGACTGTAAAAGCATAGTATGTGTCTATTTATGATCCTTCTTCTCTGACCTTCCTCACAGCTTTGACCTGCCAGTCAGCAGAGAGAAAATTTATCACATTCAAAAAAAAAAAAAAAAAAAGAAAAAAGCCCACATCTCTCAATTATGGAGACATGGCTGTGTATGTCAGAGCTACCACAGAACAGCAAAAGGTCTCAGAGTCCTCTGCAGGCAGCAGCTGAGCCACTGGTCAGACCTGACATTCCTGGGTCTTTTGGCCCAAAGGCACTACTTGGAAGCATCCTCACTCCCCAGGCAGGAAGCAAGGCTGTTATGCCTTGCACATTTTGTCTCTCTGTATCTTACTATGGTGCCCAGTGTTCCCCTTCTGAGCTCTTTGTCACCTTTACTAGAGACAGAAACATGCTGTCTATTCCTCAAAAATGAATGGACCTGCTAGTACACCTGAACCTAGGTCTGTAGAGGCTGTGTAAGCTACTTGTTCTGGGTAAGATGAATGGTCCATCTTGCCCAGTATCCCATCTCCCGCAGTGGCAACAGGAGGTGCAGTCTAGGGATAGCATACAAACTGAGTCAGTACCTGTGGTCCTCAGGATCCACAGTCATAGAATTAGGGATGCTAGAGAGTACGTCTCTAACTAGTCCTTTCAGTCCATTTTATGGACCTTTTGTCCACAACTCTACCTGAACCCTGAATTTGATTTCTACCATCTCCTCTGGCAACAGATTCCAGAAGTTTACACCAACTGTATGAAAAAGTACTTTCTTCTATCTTTTTTAAACCTGTCTCCAACTAGTTTCATCAAGTGCCTCTGCAAGTTTCAGTGTAACATTCTCAATTCAGCTTATTTATGACCTTTATGATTTTGTGGGGAGCTGTGCAAGGGAAAATAACATAATGGCTTTAAGGAAATTTTTTTAAATGCCATGTTATTATTTAGATACAGATTTCAAACATAAGTCAATGGTTTGGGGGGAAATGGTGTCATTCAGATAACAAATGCAACTCAATATAATGAACCCATCTATTAGACTCTTGGTAAGATCTTGGGGTGACATTATTTGAACCATAAACAAAGGTGATATAGTTCTGAATCTTGGGGCTCATAAATCTCTTTCTCTTTCTCCTTCATAGAGAACAGAATAAGAGTCAAAATACCTTGGTGCAATACATCACTTACTTAGAGTTAAATAATGAAAAATGCTATGGAGCAAAAATTCAACTGTTGTAAATTGTCTTAACTTCTTTGTCTTTGACAGTATAATGACAGTTTCCAATACATTTTTGCTTTTGGAAGCAAAGATTTAAGACACAAAGCCCACCATCCCCCTGTGAATCTCAAAGTATCTTCTCACAAAGTCAAGAGTTTTCTCTCTAACTCCTCTAAAAAGAGATGCGAGAATAAAACATAAGATGATTAATTCAATCTTTTTAACAATGGACAGATTTTTTGGCGTAACTGTATAAAAGATGCCCAGATTCCTGTATTTTTCCTAAGAAGTTCCTCAAAACACAGAATATCTGTGAAGTGTGGTTGGCCCATAAATTCCTTATTTCTTCTGATGTGCTCATGCTTTTCTCATTCTCATATCCGATTAACAAGAGATCAAGCTGATCAGTATTTTGGTGTCCAAAATACTCTAACATTTTATATCTACATTTGCAGGGAAGACAGTATAAAAAAAAAAAGAAAATGTCAGCATTAAAAAAACTGAAATACGATAACTTCTAAGCATGTGCAAAACAAAGAACTTCAAAGAAAACAGAACAGTTACAGGAGTTATACTCTATAACACACTTACAACAGCAGCCACCTACATTTTGTTCTCCACACCAATAAAATGACAATACATGTGTTAGACACAACAGTTACTACCTGCATCTCCTGAAGGACATGCCTCTCTATCAGTAGAGGCCCTAGGAGGTATTTTATGAAACACTGCACCTCTTTACAACAGTGTAAGGCAGAAAGCGAAATATTCCCAATCCTTTTGAGCAAAATCAGAAGATCTGATCAAATTACTGGAGGTAAAATTTGCCTGAAAATTGGGATTCATACTTTAATTTTAGCAAATAGCTCTGTAAAATCTGTAATGGTCCCACTTCTTTAGGACTAGACATATTTAAGTAATGGGAACAAAATTATTTGTAATTTCTTTAATCAACCACTGTGGAAAAAAATGGTACCATTCATGAACATTATTTGCCCAGAGGTAGGCAGGAGATTTGTTTTACGTCTAAATTTAAAGCGGATGTCTCCAGTAACACTAATACTGTGATTCTTCACTTGAAGGAGAGCATGTTATCTCCTCAATTTCTGATACTCTTGTTCTAATACTTCAAGGCTTTTTTGAAGTCTCCTATTTATGCAGTGACCCTAACCTCTCTCTTTTTAGGATGCAAAATCTGATAGGATCATAGCACATAAGAGAATTTATTTGTTTTTAAAATATGTACTGGTTAGCTCCTTCCCCTTTCAGGGTTTTGCATAGGGGCAGTCTGCCAACATTTGACATATTCCAGATGGATATACAGAACCGCAGTGTGGGTCACTGGTGCCTTGTTCTGTGGTTAGACCTCAACACAGGAGTATAGGAAACAATGGGAAAAAGTAGAATATTTCAGGCAAAGTGTCCTAGTTTCGGAAAGGGCCACTGGCTTTTCATACATTTACAAGCACTTTCTCATATTACAAGCTGGCGGTTTTCTACTGAAGTCCTTGTCAGTCAGTCTCTCCCCTGTATTTCTCCCTAGTGTTCTGTTAAAGCCAAATAAAATCTATTTGCATCTGCTTTTGCCCCTTGTTGACGTATGTAAAGTTATCAGCTTCTTGCAGGTGTCTGCTTCTTGCATTTGTAATGACAGTTTAACAAAAAAATCTACCAAACCCGAGGTCACAAAAAAGCTTTCACAAGAGGGGTCAAAAGGGTTTCCTCTTTTGCTAAAGGCCTGCTACATTATTAGCAGTGCCGTGCTAGAGATATTTACCTGTTGGTTGCTTTTCAATTGATTCAACATGTGGCTGCAGGGAGGTTGGAGTCTTTAGATTAAACTCACTTCAAGTTAAAATCTTGGGATAATTCTGGGAAAAAATTACTGCTTGTCCTGCTTTAGCTCCCTTTGACTTTCCTCTCTGTTTTCAAGTTTATCCTCAACTAAAAGAAAACAAACAAACAAGGAAATATAGAAAACAAATCCAAAACAATTAGGCTTTTGACATCTAAGAAAGACAATGTTGGGTGAGGTTATCTCATCACAGCCCATAAAGCTATCTCTTCCTCTCTTTGTAATACATATGTTCCAGTCGAAGTTCCTCCTTAGTCTTTTTGTGGCTAAGGCAAACTAAACATCCCAGGCAAAATATGTGTCTGATTCATTGGTTGTCTGGGAGAATTAATTCTACAAATGCAAGAATGTCTAATTTCAATTCAAAAGGAAAAATAAAACTCAAAAGCATAGACCTCCCCATAGAAGAACTAAGGAACTGATTCACGCATTATAAAGCCAGGGGGAAGCAGCCTGCACGTCTATCCTGACCTCCAGGATAGCACAGGCCAGAACATTTTTTCCCTAAATTACTTCCTTTTGGAAATAGAGCACATCTTTAAGAAAAATGGAGTCTTATTTTTCAAATTGCCAGTGGCAGAGAACCTTGCATAACCACCAGATTTATTCTTTTGATGATTAGCTGTCCTTCCTGGTAAAAATGTGTGTGCCTTATTTTTGGTCTGAAGTTGCCTTGTTTTTATTTCCAGCCTTTGGATCTTGTGATGTCTTTCTTTGTTAGATAAAAAATAACTCTGTTCTCGATGGAGGTAAATATGGACAGTCATCTTTTCAACCTCCTTTAAGCAGACTGAGCTCTTTTTAAGTCTTTTAACACAATATAGGGTTTCCAGCATCTTAATTATTTTCTCGATTCTTCTTTGAGACTTTGCCAGCTATCACTATCCAGCCTGAACTGTGGACACCAGTGAATATAACTGTTACAGCTACATCAGCATCAAACACCATACGTGTACTCACCTTTCTCCTTTCTGTTCACTCTTTTTCCAAGAGCATCCCTTTGGGAGCTCCTATCTCATTGCATATTCACTATGGTCCCCCAGCACTTTCCTGAACCATTGCTTTGCACAAGAGAGTTCTATATTCTGTAAGTGTGACCTGAGGTTTTTTTTTCCAAATGAATGACTTGACTTCCTAATGTGTTGCTTGCATCTGTTTTACCAGGCAATCTGGTCTGCATCACTGTTTTATCTTTTTCTTTTTTCATTATATAATCTTTATGTCATCTCCAATCTTTGTCAGTAACTGTAGATTTTTTCCAGGTTATTGATGCTAATGTTAACTAGTTTAATTCTAAAAACTGACTTTTGCAGGGCGCCACATAAAACATACCTATTTAATAGTGATTCCTGACTTACGCTATTACTTTCCCATTTATCAATTATTCTTTTTTAAAAATTTAACATATACTGCATTAATTTTATATTATGCCAGTTTCTGAATGGAAATACATAGTAATACCACTAAAATTCCACCCTGAAGGCTATTTCATTGACATCTTCATCTTTATAAACTGCATTTAAAATTTGATCCCCCACCAATATTTCAGACTGTTTGGGCAAGATCTGTTTTCCATAAAGATGCATTGAACATACTAGTTATTGACTAAAAAAGTTCTGTTTCAGCCACTTAAGCAGGCATTATTTGAGTCATCCTACTTTCCCCTTATAAGCAGTGTTATCGTAAGGCTTTTACACATATACTTACATATTTTATATTTTAAAGACTGCCAGAGTTTACAATCCTGAACTCAAAGTCCAAAAAATCTCCCTTTCATCTTTAGGACTCTTTACTGTGGTCATTCGGCCAAGGAGCGCTTTTTGCATAATTTCCTTCTTCCATGCAGAGCACAAAGCTTCAAAAATCTGGAGCATCTGTATTGGCACTTAATTAGCAGAATTTTCAGTGAGTACAGTGCCTAGACAGGCAACCATTCCTCTGTTTGCACCTACACATTGCACTTCACATATATGAATGAATGAGTACAAAAATGGGCAGACAGCAACACACATAGTATTGAGCCGCATTTTAGCAGCCCTTTCTTAGATGTGCAAGGACACAGGATATATTTGTAAAGAGAACAATCTTCTTTGTTTGGATTAAGGAGTGTAATTTCTGTGTGTACTCTACCATTGATATGAGGTAGATAGACCCTGTTTGAGCTACAGGCACTGCTTCTCTGCCATGTCTCTTTCCTCTAATATATAAGCTTCGTCCCATGGCTACAAAAGAATAAATATCCATTGCAGCCAAAAGTTTTAAAATAATTGGCTAAGGAGCTTTCTGAGCCACTGGCACAGCTTTTAAATAAATCTTAGATTTCTGAGGATGTTCTCTAGAACTGGAAAAAAAGCTAATGTTGTGCCAGTAATTATAAACGATCAACAGGAAGACTCAGGAAACAATAATCCCCTAGGAACGTGGCTTACAACACCAGGGCTGGGGCAGGTGGAGAGGAAAATTTCTAAGACATATAAGTAGAGAGAGAGAAGAAGACGTAAATTTCCCAGCGGTCCATCTAACATTTCCCTGTAGTAACTCCTTTTCTCTTCTTTTTGACTGAAAAGTGGAAAATATCCTTAGCTAATCATTTTTGGAAGAAAGGGGAGTCTCACAGTTCAACATATGGAGAAACCCTTTGGTTCCAACAGTCTACTTCTCATATGTACATCTGAATCTGCCAGACACATGCTTTCTTCATATCTAAAGTATTTCTTCTGACTGCTGGTCTTCCTTTTTTCTCCCCTTGAGCTTGGACTGTGGAGGGAATACTTCGTTACAGAGAGTGGATGTTTTGTTTGCCTCACACTTTTTATTTACTTCAATCTGTTGCATATAATAAGGTCTCTTATTCAACTTGTACTGAATAGCATTTACCAGATATCAAATATCATAGTTAATTTGATGTGGGACTTTAATCTTAAACCATGTGCTTTGACCCTTCTTTGGCTGAACTGTAACAGGCATTAGTCTTGGTGCAGAAGTGGATATTTTTGAAAGCCACAAGAAACACGTCAGTTTTCAAGTTACACAATGTATGGCTTTCCTGAATTGTTTTGCATACGTTTGTTTTAAAAAGGTGCTATTCTTGTGCATTCATAACTGAAGAACATCTGAACTTTGTCACTTAAAACTTCCCAGGTGTTTACTTCATGCTATTCTCATATTACAAATAAATAAGATAAAATAATGGAATTATAATCCATTTAATATACTTTGTACATTCAGATTTCAAAACCACTTTAAGATGAGAAATAGAAGACTCTGGACTCACAGGGTTAACACCTCCATGCTACTGATGACAATTCATTCCAACTGCCAGATCTTGTACGAGGGGAATGAAAAAGTAGGGAGATATGTTATGAAATGAGGGTAGTTCAGGAGTTTGTGCTTGTTGTTACCATTTGATTGAGGCTGGCCCACTGCTGTTCTAAGCAGACTATGACACTTCCTGGCATGGAATTTCAGACTGGTTAATGAAAAGCTGATAGCTAATAGGTCTCACAGATTTAATCATGCATCGTTTTTGGTTTTGTTCAGTCATTTCTGTCTAGCATGACCGAACAGTGGGGAAATTTAACCAGTAATAGGTCGAAGTGAAAAGGATTTTGATTCCCCTTGCATTTGCATGACAGTTTTCAATAAATATTTCAACTGAATCAGCATAATTATTGCATTAACTCTGAGTCCAATGATCCATCTGGTTCACTTTTTCATCCGCGGTAGCAGTCAATATATAGGCTTATTAGGCAAAACATGGCAAATAGATAAACAACCTAAGGGAAACTTTTTCCTGTTTTTGTATGGTTAGCCATTGAGCTTACATTTTAAAATAGCAAGGTGCACATCCATTATCAGCTTTCCTTCCTTTGTATATCTTTGGGAATAGAATATTATTTTTGGCACACTGTTTTATCTGTCTAGCCTGGTATCATGGTTGTTATGCACTAAGCAGTGCCCACAACAGAACTCCCTATACTGACAGCCAAATATTTTTGTCATGTGGATAAAATGCATCTACAGTTCTAAGAACATCAGCTAATTTCTTCTAGCATGCATGGCATTCTTCTAGCACTGAATGCTTCTGATTCACTGAGAATTCAATGGCTGCAGATATAGGCAGAATTCAACAGTGGCTCTTCAGAAGCTTCATTCTTCCAAACCTTTCTTAGCAGAATTCCTGCCTACCATAAGGACGACCTGGGTTTCAGTCCACAGTGTCCTTCTGGATGGTTGTTCCCCTGGAAGGAGCAGCTGGATGTAACACTGCAGATGTGTATGTGTGCTGCATGTTTCCTAGGTGGTAGTAGGTGCGTTTTGCCACAATGCCATACAGAGGCTGAGGCTGTAGCTTCTACCAGGGACTGGGCTCCCTCAAGGGAGGCTGGAACAACCCATCCCTTTACAAGCAAAGCCTTTTGTGCAGGCAGAAGCTGACCATTCTAAAAATCTGCCAGAAACTACCCACCTGAAGATTATAAAGAATTGAAAAAAAGAGATGTGGAAATGGCAGAAAAATCTGGCATTTTTTTTACTGATTTGCAAAGCAACACCCGGAGTCCAGCTGATAACGCAAAAAAGATCCATAGCTTTGGCTTGCCAGAAGCAGAGGCAGAACCAGCAACCTGAATTATGCAGAGTCCAGCAGGTGCTGCCACTGGGAAAAAGCAGGGAAATTTCAAATAAAGAAGGTGAAGTGGGCAGGCTTCCTTAGAACACATGTACAGAAATTCATTATTGTTAAATGAGGGAGCTAAGCATAGCTTTTCATTTTCAGCCCTCCACAAGATTGATCTGACCTGTATTTAGTGAGGGACTTCAGTCTTTTGTAGCCACCTGGAGCAGGGGACAGGCAAAGGCCAAGGTATTTCTCTGTCCAGGTGGCCTCATAAATATCTCAGTGGAATTTATTTTCTTTCATTTACTTTGGCATTGCTTGGGCACTGCTTGATTAAGGGGTGGTGTGTAGGAACTGACATGCCCAGAGATAGACAGCCACATCTGCTAACCATTTGGATTAATTATTACACCTGTACCATAAAACACATGTTAATAAAGGGCTGGTGAACAGGTTCAGGTTGCAGTTCTAAAAGGGCCCAAAGAAAGCAGAAAGCTAGCCATATACTAAGAGTGAGCTAAACTTTCTGCTGA
The DNA here is from genome assembly GCF_036370855.1 of Dromaius novaehollandiae. Classification (NCBI taxonomy): domain Eukaryota; kingdom Metazoa; phylum Chordata; class Aves; order Casuariiformes; family Dromaiidae; genus Dromaius; species Dromaius novaehollandiae. The sequence continues at coordinate 88,892,750 of NC_088098.1, forward strand.
TAGGATGTTGCAGGCTCCAACCATTCACAAGGAAGAGGCAATGTCAGATACACACAAAAAGTAAATCATGCAAGCAAACAAAACAGGAAAGATGTACCTTGGCAAATTTTGTAGTCTATCGGATAGAAGGTGAACAACAGTACACATTCTTTCTTTCTTTCTTTCTTTGCTGTTAGATGTAAGAGGAAAAAATCATTAATCACTCTGCAGGATACAGCACTTTACCATTTAAGTTGCTGAAGGGGTCTGGTTAGCATCAGCCGATTTTTCATTTCCTTTCAGTGGGGACAGTGTGGTGCTCTGGAATGCCTGGAGCCCAGGAGCATGAATGCAGGTATTGAATTTTCAGGAGGACACAATTAAGATGAAGCATGTGAGATACAATCATATTTAAATTAATTCAGGTACCTCAGCTGAAGACCTAAAACCTCTGCCTTCCTCCATCTTTGGGAGGCATATCTGGGAGGGCTTTACTGGACTGGCATTAATCATTAATCATACTAGGCTTGTGTCAGTTGTGATAGAACACAATGGAGCTCTGTATTAATGTTTTCTTCCACTGAAAAGGTTTACCATATTCTTCCTACCTATAGAAAATCATTTTGCTGAACAAGCTCTTCAAACAGCCTTTTCAGGTTTTCACAGTCTGTTCTGAGATTCCCTGTAGCTGAAAAGTGAATGTAGGATCTGAACCTGGTATGAATTCTTCACTATTTGTTAGATATCTCCTGACCACAAATGGCGTTTATGAGATCACTCATAGTGATTGTAGATGGGCTTTAATGAAAGACAGAACATAGGACCACTGTGAAGTCACACGTAGTCTTCCTCACCTTGGGCTGCATCTGTGGTTGATGCTGATCTTTACCTGTTATTTTTGCATGTTTCTTTGGCATACTAATACTCTTCACTGCAAACACCATCAAGGAAGGGGTCCATCATGCTGCTCCAATGCCCTACAACACCAGGCAATAATGTATGGTTAATGCAGTCTTTCCAGAAGGAGGAAGCCAGAGAAAGCAGCTGTCCCTCAAGTCTGTTCAAACAGTATTTCACCTACAAACCCAAACAGTTCAATACATTTGGTCCCAGTCCTTGCAATCACTCTAAGAATTTGTGTGGTCCAGGAGAAAGCTGAGATCCATGCTTTGCCATAGTACCCTGCAGAAGCCAGTAAAGAAGGAGCTGGCTGGGATCAGCTAGGGAACAGCTGCATGCATGTTGGATTGACCATGGGTTACGAATGGCGCTGCCAGGTTTGAGTCTATCCAATCACTGGTCTACTTCAAGCCCATGTCTCTCCTGAGAAGATGGATCTACAAACAGTATGGCTGCTGGTTTATTCATAATCCTTTGCTTTTGGACCTCATTGTGCTGCAGAGAAAACAAAGGTTTCTGTGGCAGATGCTCCCAGCTGAAGACACCCAACCTGAGTTTGACACCTTCAAGAGGCTGGCAAAAGACTGGCGGATCAGCCAAGCAGAAGATTTCCCCCAGGCAAACTATACTTCACAAAGAAGCCGGGGCTTTCATAGCATCACAAACCCAGCTCCAGACCCTCCTAAAATGCCTGCAGTCAGAGGACTTCACAAGACTTAATAAGCCTACCTATATGATCAACCAGCAAAGGCAGTCTGGCCTGCCACAAAGTGAAGAATATTCATTCAAGAAGATTTTTCATGAAACTGGACAAAAAGTTGAAGTTAAATGTCTGCTTCACTTCAATAAAGAAATATTTATATGGAAATATTGCAAGCTGCAAGGAATGGGAATATGGCAATATGGAATATACTGTGATATAATTTTAAGAGATAGCCCATGATAAGTCTGATAGGGCTATTTATCTTTACATACGCATTTTACCACCTGAAGATTACTTTCTCTACACCCTCAATTTAAGTTGTGTGTACTCTCTACCTCTATATGTTGGTTAGTTTGTTCCATTTGCAATACAAAAATGCAAAGAATTTCCCAAAATGAGATTTATGGGTAATGCCAGGACATATGTAATGAAAATCTCACAGAGAATAACACTGTTTTTGCTGTATTACCTTTTCCATTGCTATGATCCTTCCCAGTTGATATCAGTATATACAGAGGTTTTAGTGGATGAAAAAAAAAATAAATGTTTCTATGTACTTTTATTGTAGTCTAGAAATAATGGCTTGCAGCAGAGTGACACTAAAGTAAATGCATCCTTCTGTAGATGAAAGCTTCTGGGTCTGATTTTGGTCAGTTCGATTTTTTTTTCCTTCAGTATCTCTTTTGCATGTAGTGTTGATTAAAGTTTCTGCAGGAGAACTAAAACCAGGGTCACATGCACATGACAGAGTAACCCTGCTTACAGGTCCAAATGCATATGCTTAAACACTTCAGAAGACTGGAGATAAAATTAGCATTTCATTTTCTTTATTTTCATCCCATACTTCTCCAGTCTTCTTTCTATTACCACTATATTATTCAAGAACATTTCTGTGGTTACTCTGATCATTAGAATACTGTCTAGGCAACAGATGCCAACTTTTGACACTTGCAGTATCTGAGTCACAGTGCACAGAAACTACCCACACCTTAACCACATTCATTCTTCTGTATTGGAATAATCCCCGGAATAGATTAATTACAAGTTATTGTTTAGAGAAACTATCCAGCTCCACCTCCTGGTAAACTTGTGTTAAATCTAACTTGTTAAGTTTCTTTCTACTTGCTAATTCTGAAGGCAAATTCTTTGTTTTGTAACTATAGTACTGATCAACATTTAAGGATGAATTTACTGACTTGTATTCTCCCTCCCCGCCACTGAATTTGTACCCTATTATCTGTTTCAAGGATAGATGGAACAAAACCAGCACTTTCAGAGTAACCAAAAGTGTAGAAAAATCTGTGTTTTCAAGTCACCGAAATTTCTGTTTCATGACATCTCTTAATGAGTAACTCCTGTGCTCCAAAATCATGGAATGGGTTGCTCAGACTCATACTGCCACAGTCCTTTTAATCTTAGCTGTTCTTGAACACAAATGCACAAATGTATCTAATGAGAATATCTGCAGTGTGGGAGAATTTCTAACTGCTCCTACTGCATAATCAGTACATCCTCCACTCATTCTCACACAGTTTCTCAGTAAAGATGAGCACGGATGCATTTATACTCAAAACTGATCACTAGGTTTATTTAAAAATTGCTCATGTATCTCTTTGCTTTTCATCCACCTTTCAAAATGTTTTGAGACTGTGAGCTGTCATGGATAGGGGATGTTCAGTATTACTGATTTATGAAGTGCTTAGAAGAGCTGCATCACTATCTTGGGTAGGGCCTGAGGTCACTATGAATTTCAAAGCTAGCCAATTAATTTCTCTCTTATCTATGTTTTTTTCTGTACACTCTTGACTGTGTACTTGCAGTTCTCCTTTCCATTCCCTGCTTTGGTATTCATATGCTTCAGGTGTATATGGCTTTGTGTCTACTAATAAACTAAACAGGGTCACAACAGCTCAGGAACTGCTCAATGACCTTCCACGATGACACTTTTAGCACACTCCCTGGCACAGTCTCACCAAGCCAAATAGACCTTCATGAACAATGCCAATGCACAATCTAAGGGACAGCGCAGGGCAGTGAGTGTTTCCAGTAGGCATTAGGGACAATGGTAAGTATGACACTTTCCTTCAAAGCCAGGGAATTCACTCTGGCCCATTTTACTTTTTAGCATGGACATAGCCTATAGCTCCCATTTTCTTTTTATGAAAGTGTGGAAGACTGGCATAAACTGGTCCACCATGCATTTTTACAGGAGATGCATCAGGACATGCAGTCCGAGCATACATCTTGCACAAACCATGACTGAAATGGTGCTGGTTCTTCTCCACTTACTCCCTCTTAGCAGATCACCTCTATGTCTGTCTGGTGCTTACACTGTGCTGACAATTGGCTCTTCGTTATGCCAGTGTGCAGGCAGCACTTTTTCCAACATGCAGAGGGCTGAGTACCATGCCTATTTTTCTTATTTCTTCTTGAGCCAAATCCTTAGGTTCTTCTTGTGTTTCTACTCAAGCAGCATTCAGCTGCAGTGTAGTTAATGGGAATTTACCCAATTAAGAACTTAGCATTTGTCCTCTTACTGAAAAAAACATCTTATTGTTTCTTGCTTCTTTTACCTTAGGGCACAAGATGCCTGGTTTGGAACCAAAGTCCCACAGGTCTAAGCTCAAAAGAAAAACAGTTCCACCCCTCAAAGTGATTACAAGACAAAAGACAATGGGAAGCTACAGCGAGCACATAGACACAGTGAGACAACACTGGTCAGTGTGATGGGCTGCAACCTAACCATTGTCACTGTAAGCATCACTGGAAAAAAACAATTGAAAATAGAACTGAGCCAAGAAAGGCATTTTATTTGCAGAGGAATTCATGTCTCAACACTTGGTTGCCATCCAGTCAGAACAAAACCCGGAAATGTTGAAACGTTTGGTGAAAAATGATGGAGCGCCCAGCCAGGGACATTCTCCTGGCAGGCTGTCCTCAGTGCGGGACTTGCAGAACATTCCTTTTGCAACAAACTGGCAAATTCCAGCAACCACAAAAACACTTTTGTCAGAATTTTTCCAGACAGCCAAGCCTGAAGGAGGCTGGTGAAGTAGCTTATGTGTATGTTTACAGGGAACTCCTCCAGGAATAAGAGACAGAAAAGGGAAAACACATTCATTAGATTTGAAAAGGTAACAAGCAGGTACTACAGTATGGTGTCACAGGCTCATCAAAAAGATCCAGTACCTTCCAAGTGAAGGTTGCAATCTCTCGATGATTGACAGTATAAGAACTGACTGCAAACAGCTAAAAAGGAAGGACTAGTTACTGGCATTCGATGAAGGATGTATGGAAGAACCAGAGGAAGGCTGCAAACAAAAGGTGACAGAATCACAGTGGAAGGCTGAGAACACAAAATGTAAACTGACAGAACTTGGATAATTGCGTACATGGAAGATTATATCCCAATCATGCTTTGCGAAATGTGTCTGCATTCTGAATGGCATTCATGAGTCAAAGACTGTGCCCACATTATAGCCTGAGTGACAAAGAAGAATGGGGACGTTGTCCACAAAAATTGAGAAACTGAGCTTTCATCAAGCTGAATTTAAATTGTTGATTAGCTGGACATGTAGAAATGCAGCTAACACAACTGAAATTTTAGTTTAGAAGAGAAATGGATTCTTCTGTAGTAGTGAGGTGATTTGCCTGCAAGGAATAGTCTGCGTGGAGACAGTAGATGGACTTTTGCCTGTGCCTGACTAATGATTTGAGGGATTTTACATTGAAAGAGGCATCAGAAAACATCAAGCTCATAAGGAAACCTTAGCCTGACTGGATCCTTGCCAGATGAAAGAAAAGTTATCTCCAAATTCAGCCATCTGCAGGATGTCTTTGTCCTGGAGTGTTAAAAATAGAGAAGAATGGTTGGCCACTACTACCACACTGAAATGGCTAGCGCACTTCCTCTTCTCTGAAAGCTCCTCTTTCCCTTGGGGTAGAAGGAAACTGACCCAGAAATGTCCTGAAAGATGATGAAAGGGAGACTGCATGGCTGCAGTTTCTCCTTACCATTTGCAGTTGTTTGCAGTCCCTTTCTCTGAGATGTCTGTCCTCTTTTTTAAATTCAGTCATGGCAAGCAGTACTAAGAGGCTCCATATCCTAATCCAGAAAGTCAGGGATATATCAAATGTACAAATATATCAGAAAGTCATGGATGTATCTCTTTTAGTGGCTGACAGATGTTTGCTCAAGAAATCTAGGTGGTGACCATAGTTTTCTTTTTAAGCCTCTAATCCCGTTCTTTGCTTACCAGCCAAATCAGATGTTCCCTGTAAAGGTTCTCCTTACTGGTTTTATTTTAACCTATGTGACTTTGGAGGTCAGTAGAAGAGCTGTTTTGCTTACCTGGATTTTTATTATCATTGGTAATTCAGTGCCTCGATTGGCTTTTGGCCTGTAATGACGATACTTACCACTCTAAAAAGTACTACATCTTGCTTTTTCTTGCCAATTGCATCCAAATGTCTTACATGATATGTGCAGACCCATTATATTTAACCATTTTTAATTCTTTTTTTCAAGTTTAAATGGAAGTTTCCACACCTCTAATGAGTAATGGGATACAAAAATTATAACTGTGATTAAAAAAATATAACTCGTAATCTGTTGCAGTATTTTAAATTTCTTTGTGTTTAGATACTCAGCTCAAAATTGTGCATGCTAGTCATCTTAGTGGTTAGGGAAAACAGTGGGGAGTTACTAGTCTGGAGCCAGAGGGTGTCTGATTTTTGCTGGAAGTTGGAATATCCAAAACAGGAGTTGGTGGAGCCAAAAGTCCTTCAGAATAATTTTCCTGTTTTGCAAAATAAACAAAAGAGGATTCAGATGAAAGCAATGCTCGTACTGACTCCCATAGGAATACCCAGCATATTCTAGTGGAGTCCTGGGGCTCTTTCCTACTTTGATTTATATCATCAGCATAAATGTTCTTTATCATTTACCAGCTGCCATGCAGCAGCAGAATCTACAGGAATAATATAATTTAGTAATCTACAACACAGCTATTTCTTGGTTATCTTGTCATTTTCTCATTTCTATGCCCTCACGTAACACTGTCCCCGTGCAGGTAATTGGGCCAATTTTTTCAGAAGGAATAATAAAATCCATTACAGCGTACTGCCTCCTGTCACTCTCTTCTCTCTTCTTCAACAAACAGATTTTATATCAACCAAGTTATGGTCCCTGCAGAGTAGACAGTTACACCAATGTCTTGCACCACTGTATGTCTTGTATGAGAACAAACTGTACTGGTATGACATTTTTGTACTGGAATAACTGTATCCAGAGTAGGGGAGTGCTCAACCAATTTAACCATGCTGAAATAATAAAATCAGTGCAAATGCACATTCAGACATGTTCTTTGAAATCCTAGCCATAAGCAGGGAGTTACCCATTTCCTTAATCCCTGAATCAGTTTCAGAGGAAGCCCTCAACTCAGTTTCCACGTCTACATTGACATCCATCATAAATGGCCAGCTTAGATAACAGGATATGCATCTAGTTGGAATTGCTGTCATACGTAATTTTTGTCTGATTACAGAATGGGCCTGGGTCAGTACCAAGTCCCATCCTTGCTCCCCCGATTCTTCCTGCTCCAACCCCTCCACCTGCATGCCATAACTACGGCCAGCCCAGGAACAGGGAATCAAACACAGCTTGTTCATCTTCTATGACAGCAAGACCCTGTCCTGTACTGGAGCCTCTGGATGATCTCCTAATAGGATATGATCGTACTGTCTTTTCCACCTAGGTAAGTGTCCTGTGGTACACAGGGAAAGCACACTGCACAATGCAACAATCTGTACTCTCATATTTGCCTTTTAAGGAAAAAAATACATAAAGGAACACATTATTTTAAGAATAAGAACCAGTTTTGCCACTCACGTGTTACTTCAGCTATTTCTATTTGCAAGATCATAGACATCCAATATCAGTATAGATAAGGTCTTCTACTCTCAGCTCATCATTTAACCCTACACAACCAGAGAATCCCAGAAAACTGTCCTGAAAAAGATATCAAGAGGTCATCTTCTCTATTCCTCTGCCTCACAACATAACAACTCCTTCTAAGTCAACCCCAGCAGTCATTTTCCTTTCTGCACAAAGACAGCAGTGAAATATGATATCAGAGTCATCTCTTCTGGAGCCAACAGTGTGTGAGATTGGCAATACTGAAAGCTGTGAATATCAGGGAATGGGAAAAGCTCTTACTCAAACACAAAATTTTCCATGCAAAATGTAGGAGATTGGAGATTTAAGCAACTGATTCATGTTATGGCCAAGTCAGTCTGTCTAGCTGATACGGAAAGGAGTAGACCTGCTCACCTTTCCGATCCAAGTGCCCTTTCCCAGCTGCACCAGTCCCACCTTGTCACCTGCTCTGACTCTGGTGCTTATCGATCCCATTCATAATGGGATGGTAAGAGATTGATTCAGAGACCTAAAGCAGGTGAAAGGTTAGTATTACATCATTTTAACTCCCTAAAGCACCGTGGGATCAGACTAGCACAAGAGATGAAAAAAAAAAAAAAGAAAAAGAAAAGAAAAGAAAAAAAAAAGAAAAAACAGCAGAAGCACAGGCCTGGGAAGATGTTTACAGCATGCAGGAGCAGGAAGAAGGCCCCACAGACACCTTCCCTGACTGCCACATCTTAGATAGGCTTAGCTGCAGCCTGGAATAGTACCTTCAATCTGCTGTTGACAAATGCTTCAGGCTGGCATAAGCTGCAAAAGCAGCAATCCCCTGCCAGCTCTCAAGCCTTTCCTCCACCTTGTGCCTCCGCCTTTTGCTACTGCAGGTATTAGTGCATCACCATGAGGAACCAGGCCAGCATGCACAGTCATGAGAATACAAAGAAAAGGACAGCACAGAGCCTGGGATGAGCAGCAGGGATGAAATGTGGGGGGATCCTTTCTCTCAGCAGCAGCGCTGGCTTACTCTCTCCTTATAAACTGTGTGTGCAACTGTGCCCTAAGCTTGGACCTGTACTCACTTGCACAATGTTTGCTGCAGGACTCTATACACCTGCCACACTTTCCCGTGTGGCCATGATACCACATGGGCACTCCAATAATTAGATACCTTCCTTTTCAATGAACAGCATTTGTGCCCTATTTGCCCCAGTGTTAATATGTGTAAACATCTTTAATTTGAAATTTTAATGATGAGAGGCAGGGAAAACATCGACCTTTTTTATCTTCAGTATGACACCAACTAGTCTTACCACCTTTGGTATTAAACCAGTTGGCTGATGTCCTAGTTAAACCACCCACTTGTGCTGCCCAAGCCACGCTCTGTGATTTTTTTTTAAATTCATTTAAAATGAAGCAAAGAATGGAAGGAAAAGAGTTAGAAGCTGATATGCTACAGTCATCATTGCCTCACATGCTTAGGGGTTTTATGAGAGTGATTTCTGGAGGCAAACCAACTGGGGACAAGCAACTCAGGCGTACTTTGTCTCTGTTACTTCCTTGTTAAAGGTTTGGCATTGGGAGGGCTGGTGAGAAGTAATTCCAGCCCCCCACTGCTCACAAGTCTCAGAGGTCTTAGATTGTAAAGAGATCAGCTGTGGATTTACTATGGTTTTTCAGCCGATAGCGTTAGCATTGTGCTTCCCTGTGATAAGGTACAACAACATTCTTCAGCTGCAGTACAAAGGCATTTGTCAAAAATGTTGCCTCTCACAATAGCAATTGCTACTATTGTTATTATGATCACAACTCTTGCTGCAAACTTCAGGTTTGAAACATTGACAGAATTAGAGCTATTTCCTCCTGCAGCTTCAACTCACATCAACTGCTCTAATACCTTCTCCTGCTTGTGCTCTGAGGAACTCTGTTAGCAGGGAGGAAGGCTTTATGACTTACATCTCTTTAATGACAGTTTGGCATCTGTAGTGACTTTTCATCTGTTGTCCTATCAGGGACACAGAGGCCAAAATGATCTTAGGACAGTAAGATGAGGGGAAAAATTGACCAGCTGCAAACCATTAATTGTGGTAAACTGAACTACCAGCCATTTCTGTTTACAAACTGCGACGTGGAAGAGCTCAGGACAAACAAAAAAGTATGGTGGAGCAATGCAGCTTTGGTTGTCATTAAGCTTTCACAGAAAAATACTTTCCTCCATCTCTGTGAAAGGCCCCATGGCCTGGAGGATGAAGCTGACTGAAGCATTCACCGCAGCCCGGCCGTCTGTACCATGGTTTGACTGAATGCTCCATTTGGACTTTAATTCTCTTTGAACCACAGCCCTGCATTAATCCCAAGTTATCTGGAGAAAGAAATGGCACAAATGAGGTGTTTGTGGTGAGACAGTCTCCATTTAACTGAACTGAAACAACAGGCAGTTTTCTGTGGGACTGGCGAAGAAAAGGCTTGTGGGGCAGGACGGGGAAGTTATGGTGACCTGGGAGGCAGCTTGCATAGCACTGACTCTTCAGGGAAGCTGCAGGGCCAGCCGAAAATAGCTAATTCTGTTGTCAGTGTCTTGGAGATGGAGAGCTGACTCATGGCCAGAAAGTAGGGCAGAGCTGACCCATCAATTATGCCTCCCAAGCAGCGGTCAGACTTAGGGAGAGCATGTCCTTGATTTTATCACATAGGATATTCAAGCGTACCCCACTCGACCTGCAGGCAGGAGTTCTGCCAGTTGAATGAAAACAAAACCTCTCTGACTAAGTACACAGAAACCATACTCTCAGCTGGAAATGGCTTTCTGCAGTCCCAGGGCCTCTCTCTAAAGCCAAGTCAGCATTTTATAACAGTCTGGGTACCAGAACTGTGGTCAAATTGCACTATCGCTTGTTGAAGATGTCTAGCAGAACTATGTGGGAATTAAGTCTGTCGAGGTGGAATTGTTTCACAAGTGTATGATGATTTCAAGGGTGTTTTACTGCAGATGTAAAGCTGGAGAAAAAGGTCTAAGACTATCACAAGGTCAGGGTTTCTCTCAACTAAACCTTGGACCGTTACCTCGAAATTATTTTTGTAGTGTTTTACTTTGTAGTGTATGTTCTGCTTTAACATTTTTAAAAGAAGACGTCAAAATTAAATGTTTCAATCTATCTTAAATGAACATTTTCCAGAATTTTATTTCATGGGAATTATCTATATGGGAGGAGAGGGGAGAACCTCCCTATTAAATTCCTGCATAAGTTGTAAAAAGGTAGTCCCCATCTCTCAAAGTCATCATCAGTCTGACCTACAAATCTTCATCTGCTCATTCTTCTTTTACTAATACAATTTTATGATAAATACGAATTCTTCCTGAGGAATTCCACTTAGTGGAATCAATAATTCAAGAGGTCCACACTTTCCTAGGGAATGTGACTGAATCTTCCCAAATGTTTGATCTCCCTCTGATATTCTGCACAAATGCTAATGACTCTTAATGTCTCTCACACAGTGCCTAATAACAGCAACTCCTGTTGCCAATTAGATGAGATTAGGGAAGAGCTGTCTTGTGCATACCGTACATGACAGCCTATTCCTAGAGCCATATAATGCCTCTAAATTGGCTAAGGCTGAATTCAGGATGGAAATGGAAAGCTATTTGTGGGAGGCTTGTCCTGAGTCCCCAGTGGGGTGTGAGAATTTTTCCTTGGTGCTGATGGTAGGGTTATGCTGCATCGCTGATGGATGTAAAACAAGGCTGCGAAGAGGAGACTCCACAACCATTTCCTGAATAGCAGTGATAAAAATTGTCAGAGCCTAATTCCGCACTATTTTCTTATATTGCGGGCAACTCCAGGCTGCTGAGGGGAGCAAAGACATAATTTACCCTCAGAGTATTATTACTTGGCATGGAAAGTGAGAAAGAGCAAAGTGAAGAAAGAGAAAAAAAACACCTACACAGGCTCATCAGGACCAAAGAAGTCCGTGTGAGAAAACTGTCATGTCAGACAACATCTTATTGCTGCATGGTTAGAGATATCTTATGATCCCATGAAAAAAAAACTGTACCAGAGTAATTAAAATAAACTTCCATGCATTCCAGTTGCTTTTTGGAGTCTAAGTGAGGACCAGCTCTAAAATATGAATTTTGGAATGAAACAGCCTCTTTTGATATGTCTTAACCATGTTAAATAAGATACTTTTTCTCTGAAACCAAATTCTGGCTGATCCAAACTATCTATTCAAATTTTGTACTGCACAAGAATAACTCTTTCTTAAAACCAGAAATTTCTGTTAAAATGTCATTTTGAAACAATTTTCTGGTTTCCATCAAGCAAAATGTTTCAAAATCCTGGAATGTGAATTACAATACATTGGATGATATTTAGAGCTTTGTCAATGTTTACTTTGTTCAATTTTCTCTGTCATATTTTTATTTCTTTTGAAATTGTTCACTGAACTGGAAAACATTATAGAAAAAAATCCTACAACTCTGCCACTCTTTTAAAAAATGATCAAGTTACATGTTAACAGTTTCAGCCTTTATTTTTCCTTGTGACATGAGTTTTTCTAAGTTGACACAATCTTAAGAAGACAAAGCAAAATTCAAAACTAGAAAGTGAAATAAAAACACTGACATTCACCATGTTATTTGCTCTTGGTCATCAAAATCAGAAACAATAAGAATAAAAATAAATTTGCAAAAAATAGAAAAGGTCTACAATTATTTAAATGTGAAAAATGTTCTACCTTTAGTCATATGAAAGAGAAACAATTGCATATTTGGGGCTTTTGTGTGAAATAGTTTTGACCTTTTTCTAACAGCTTTAATCCACATACATTCTCTGCAGTAGAAAAATATAAGAAAGGACATACAAAGCTACTCTGTTTTTCTCCAGTGTAAGAGTGGAAATAACCCTTTGTGATGCCTGTAGCAGATACATTTTTTTATTGTACAAACAGAAAACATACTTAGCCTTCAACCCCTGCCCCAGCCCCCCGACGCACACACACACCTCTTTAAATACACAGGAATTTTAAAAAGAAGAATGTCCATAATGACGTTAGGAGTATATAAGAATTATTTCCCCTTCAATTCTATTTTCACATATGCTGAGTGGCAAAGCCATGCAATGGACAGGTCATATAAAAAACAAAAGAAATATATCTGCTAGCACTTTCTCATTTATATTTATCTATTTACGCAGTTTCTTGTAGAGTTTTGTGCTTGGCAATCTGATCCAGTTTTAACTTTCACCTCCAGAAACTATGTTTGTCTGCAGTCTCTCCCTCTTGTTGGTCACAGGCAAGAATTGCTTTTCTGGCAATTTTTAGATCTGCTCTGCCCTGCTGTGGCAATTCAGTTATGTCCTATCAAGGGGTTCTGGCTGACATCCCTACGATTGGTCTCCAGCAGGGGGAAATTGTCAGGTTCTGACATTCCCTCCCCCTTATGTTCAGCTAGAGAAAAAACAAAGTGATTTTTAAGAAATACTGCAAGACGTATCTGTCCCTTTTGGCTTCTTCTTAATTTTGGACTACGGGTACATAGAGACAATTTATCCCATCACATTAAGATCAGGAATGTATTGATTGCAATCTCATGATTATAAAGAGCCTGATAAAATAAATCAAGAAAATTCATTCCTTACCTCTTTGCCACCTGTACTACATTTCATATTTATCATTCTGCATGAAACTATTTCTGAGAATTGTTTTCATTTTCCTGGTGCAGTTTTTCCTGTATCCAGATGCCACCGTTTTCCTTTACCTTTTTCCCATCTTTCCGCTTTCTCTCTATTAGGCTGAAAATGCTGCAGAAGGATCTTCTGCCAGAGACAGTTCTGGCCATCTATAACCAAGGGTCTCTGGACAGCTCTCCACACAGTTTTTTTGACACATCACTGGTTTAAGAAAGCATGTTAGGCAGCTAATTTTGCTGATAGTGCAGACTAGCAATTCATGTCATAATTACTTTTGCAATCTCCATCCACTAATTCCTTTGGCAACCTGTTTATATTTCATCCTTGAAGCTCACAGGTATATTTCTCATAGCATACAATGCTTAGGTTTGTTTTCCTTAGTATACTGAGCCAGGTGTAAGGGATAAGAACGACCTACCATTATAACATCCCTAGTTTATCTCCTGTGTTGTGATTTATGGAGAATTGTTGATATGAAGGTTGCAGGAACCAATATTTCTTTTGGAACACTTCTTTACCATTTTATCTCCACCCATGGCTGTGAGATCCTTGGGAAAGTCACACAACAGATCAGATGCTGGTTCATCTGCAGCCAGTAACAGAATATTTTGGGCAAGTGTACATCCCACCAGGTCAGCTGCTAATATTTCGCTCTTGCTTTTCAGCAAGGCAGGCATTAGATACTCTGACTAAGACCTAACTTGCACATTCCCATTAAAGCTTAATTTGGCTGCATTGCAACATCTGTGTTGTGCTGAGTCCGGTATCTTTCTGTGCTGTCAGGGCCAAAGTCATCTATCATCAGAGACAGCGGCTTGGAACATAGCAACTGCTGCTGCTGCTGGTCCCAATTTATTGAAAACAAGAAAAGAAGAAAACACAAAAAGAATAAATCCATATTTCAAAAGGTGCCCAATAGCTGAGGCTACTTCTCTAGGTAAAAACAGGCAAGAGTTACTCCCTGGACACTCTTCCCACACAAGAGGTGCATACCCTTGAAATTTAATAAAAAGAGCAAATGACACTCCATAATTCTCCTTCCAAGCACTGACTGAAAGGCGACATTACACAATAAGAGTAAATCTCCTCCTCTACTTATACCAGGCTAGCACCCAGAGACATTTCTGCCATAACTTCAAAACCAAAATAGCAGTTGGTGAAATACAACCTGCATGCTGTTGTCAAAAACAAGTGCAAGTATTGTAGTTAATGCTTGGCAGCAGGCCTAGGGGTCAAAGTTCACCAGCAGGGCCCTGCTGACGAACCTCTGACACACTGTGTAAATCTCCCTTTCTCTCCTCACCACCAACAGTGACTCACAACATACTGCATGTAGGAGTACCCTTACAGGTATGCCCCAGGCTGCCAACAGCAAATATACACCCGAGCCCAAAGTAAATAAATCAATAAACATATCATATGCATGCACACCCAGAGGAGCGAGGGCCAGTTCTTTATTTTATGTAATCAGATGATCTTGTTCCGATAATCTGTTTTTTGATCATTTAGACTCATTAATCTTGCTGTTACTAGCCTCTTATATCTGATAATCTCAGTCTGATCATTTAGGCTTCCACTGACCTAGCACAGACTGTGAATCTGCCCCCAGTAATGCTGTTTCTGACTCAACAGTTCGAAGCCAATCCACAGCATGTCTTTTAGGAAACCATACCATTTTATTTTAAAAGTCCAGGGTGATGCAGGATTTACCTATCTGTTGGTCATCTGTCCCAAAGTTTAAATGCCTTCACTACTAAAAGATTGCACCTTATATTAGGTTTGAATTGTTCAGCTGTCAGATCTTGTTATACCTTTGTCTGCTAGATTGAAGAGCCCTGTAATATCAGATATCTTCTCTTCGCATAAGTAATTATAGAGCATGATTGAATCGTTTCTTAAGCTCTTGTACAAGTGAAACAGATAGATCGCTTCTAATCCTTCATAGTAAGCATGCTTTCCAGGCCACAAACCGTTCTGGCAGGAGGCAAGAGTCAACTGAAGTCAGTGCAGCGATACTAGTCCTCACTTGATTAGGATTTGACCCCAAACATGCTAACATGAATATTTACAAACCAGACACGTTCTAGCTGCATACCTTTATTCCGCTCACAGAAAGCATTCACACTATTAACTACAGGCACTCTTGTTAAATACAGCGTATTCATACACTTGTTCAAACACACAGGCTTCCTGTAAATGCAAAATTAAGCAAAATTCAGAATATTTATCCAATTGAAAATTCTGAGAGCTCAGCTTCTTATTTTAGCACAGTTCAGTAGCTGAAATATTACCATTTTTCACAGAAAGGAAGTTATATTTTTACGAACAATGGCAAAAGGTTCATTTTTGTATTCTTCAAGCCAGACATCAACATTCCCCAAATTAAAACACTTCAACATGAATCAATGTTATTGTGAAGCTTCACTGTCTCATCATGGTAAACTGCCTTGCAGGAGTTGTAGGTTGCTACTCTAATGCCCTCAATGCTCTGTTAAAGGCCACACTGCCTGAGCAGACCATGTCTTCCACCATGAGCCAGGCAGAAACTGGTCAAAAAGAAATCTGCATTGCTCTGCAGGAAACAGAGACTTCCCGGGAGCTTAGCTCTAGGAAAAGGTTAACAGGCTAAGTTATAACACCAGTACCACAGTGTAGCCCAATACTGTATTGACCTGCCCGGAAACATTTTAGCTGAGCAGAGTGTAACAGAACAGTCTGATCTAACCTGAAAGAATACTGGGTATTGCATACTCATGGTGTGCTCTGAGAAAACCACTCCCGACTGCCTTTAATGGTATGCACACCACATACCGACATTTCCCACGTATCTACATGCATACTGGATATTCAAACAGAACTGCCATATGGACCCCTACATACATAAATCACAAGCAAATACACATATCCTGAACACATGCGGTCAGTATATCTAAAAATCAGATGTCTAGTCTAAACAGATGTCTTATCCAAAGTCCCTGTACAGTCAGTGGAAATGAATCTTAGGGCAGGATGAGCTGCTTGCTTTGAAAGTTTCTTTGTACTTACTATGGAGTGCTTAAGTGGCTAATTTAGACTAGATGCTAAACTTTCCTATGGCTACAGTACCTATTATGTATACCAACATGTGGTAGAAGTGCATAAACATTTATTTATTCTACAAATGCATGCAAGCACAAAGCATGAATATACACTATTGAAAATGCAAGTATATACCCAGATGTCTGCTCTGCAAATACAGAACCTTTCTAACCAGCTCTCAGTTTAATGCAACTTCTGCTATTTATGCCTTTTCTTAAACCTCAGCTCTTAGAGCCAAATGATCACTTCAGAATCAGAATTCTACTTTTACAATGGAAAAGTTGCTTTTCTGTCATCAAAGTTGTAAAGATCATATTGAAAACATGAACCTGAGAAGCTAAGAAAAAAAAGAAAAGAGAAAGAGGGCAAAAGAAATAAAAATGTGTTATCTTCCCCAGTCTTATGACTTATTCAGTCTTGCTCTGTTATTTTTAACACTGTTGGCAACACTGCAACAAGCCCATACACATTAAAAACACATTCACAAGGAAAACCTAAAAACATAAATACATGTAGATATTACTGGCATGAACTGAACATGTGTGTGCATTTCTTACATCCACTGCACAAATGTGGATGCACAAACTATGCAGATGCAGGTACAATCTGCAAAATGTATATATATGCATAACACCTGCAAATACTCAACACGCATCCTGCACAATACAGTCACACCACCACAGTTATGCACACGCAAACATTACAAACCCACATACCTGGAACTTGGGAAACCTGAAATAGTCTGACTTTCTGAGGAGAAGTAATGAAAATATTTTCATTTGTAATTGATACTTTGAAAGTAAATGAAAAATTTTGTTTTAGTTCAAATTAAAATGTCAATTTTTGGTTAGAAAAATAAACGAAATGCTTTTATGCCAAAATAGCAATTTAAAATGACATATTTCCTTTGGTTTCAATTTAAATTGTTTTGCTTTGGAAAACAGAAAAAATATTTTACGCAGAAAGAAAACAAAAATGAGCATTGTGTTTCACAGCCCAATCCAAGACAAAAATGCTATTTGGAGAAAATGAAAACTGACTGGAGAAATTGTAATGAAAATTTTTCATTCAAGATTTCTCATGGGAAACTTTACTTTCCAGACATTGGTAATACACACATACAGCTCCCTTCTTATTACGTACATGTATCATCTATATGAGCATTTCATAAAGGCACACTCCAAACACTTTATGCACACACTCATGGGCACTTTGTGTATGTGCTTTCTACATGTGTGCAAACATCAAACACACATTGGCAGGCAGCAGACACACACATGTGGTGTCTGTTAAGAAATCCAAGAAATAAAGCCAATTTTAGATCAAGTGAGCTGTGGTCCCCTGGCTCAGGTTCTACTGCAGGTGATTCTATAAACAAAGTTTAGTGCCAATGTGAAAGAACAAATACGCTATAAATAGTTCATGACTTCCAAAACCCCTTGTCTCATTCCAGTCCTTGTTCTAAACCAAACCAGCAGATGGGCTGAGAGTACTTCAAACTGACTCCTTGAAATAAAATACTGGAAATAAAGGAGAACAGCATGAAGGCAGTAAAGCAAAATAGGAAAAGGAGGGAGGGGGGATGGCTTTAATTTATTGGCAAAAGCACCGGGCATGTAAAAAAAAAAAAAAGCAGGAGTGGAAGGAAGAAAAGGGACATCATCGTGCCTGATTGCAATTGTCATTAACTTGCAGCAAGGATATTAAATTGCAGCATGGGTGCAAGTGCACGCAGCCCACCTCCAGACCAACCTCCTCGGCATCTGACTCTTCCCTGCACTGAGTGATTTAATGCCCTGGCCCATGCGGTTCATTTACTGCCTCTTGCTCCATTTAATTGAGCCCAAGGGCCTTCACACCCGTACGGGTCAGTGACAAAGCATTTGTTACCTGTGCCAGGCAGCACACCAGAGGAACGGAGAGGGAGGGGATCGGCCATTAAAATACAACAAGCAACAGTTGGGGTCTGTGCGGTGGGACGTGGTTCACTGTAGGTTCTTATTAGCTTTATGAAGCAGGAGGTTTCTCTGACATCTGGAGGGAGTTTGCAAAGAACCGAGACAACACTGCACTGATGCAGCAGCCTTTGCATGTAATGGGTATTTGCACACAAACAGAAGTGTTAGGAGGACTTGAGAAAATCCCCAAATTCTCCAGTGCAGATTAAGTGCCCTATATACAATTAATCAGGCAACTGGTTTAACTATAACCTTACTGGCCGCTGAATGTCAAATAATGACAATTACCATGCACGTAAGAATAAGAAAGGACAGTATTAAGGCATTTACCTACACAAGAAACTGGGGATTGCAGCAACTAAACAAGAGGAGCCAAAATTATTAGGATATCAAAATTAAGACCTACTAACATTAAATATAACTGGAGTTATGCATAACTCAATATTTCCATGTGGCGAAGTATAATTTTAATGGCTGAAAAATCAGTAGTCAGTGCTGCTGGAATAATCTGCACAGGACAAGTGAAGTAGCAGTGACAGTGGGCTTTTTCATTGGAAGCACAAATATAAGTGCATCTCCAGGAGAGGTCACTATAATATGACTACATATAAAATTTTAGGGTACACGCACACCAGACAGTGCCAGGGAGAAATAGCAAGCGAGGCTCCCGAGACTGTCATACTGCACTAACACAATGTTCTACACAGACCAGTCAACTGTGCTGAAGACAGAGTTTTTTTAGGCCAGAGAAAGCACAGGGCTTCAGAACTAGCTCAGTGCATTGTGCCACATAGATACAGCTTTGGAAAACTCTTGTTCTGTAAGTGTGCCATGAAGAGAATGGTCTAGCTGGGAGCACATCATTCAGGAATAGAAACAAGTCAGTCACAAACGCCATACAGCAAACAAATACAAGTAGGCTCCCAGGCACTGGACTAAAGCAAAAAATGGGCTTTTTCACAGCAGCCCACAGGAACTACATTGCTACTATTCACTGCTACTTAGACTTCTGGTAGCTAGACAGACTGCCAGACATTGCAACAGCATCTATCAGAGACAAAATACAGAACCATTTCAGCAGGCATAGCATACTCAAAGAATATTAGACATTAGGCTCAGGTCTTTCTCTAGACTCAGACTTTCAGGAAGCTGCGGAAATTATCCAAGGAAAGGAAGACAGACATCATCTCCATCACATAGCCAACCACATGGTGAAGCTGACACAGCAGTTAAAATTGATAAAAGTCTTTCAAAGAAATTTGCAGAAATTATTGACCACACCATTCCTGGGCAGACAAATGTCCTGGAAAGGCAGTAGTGAGCATATTTGGTACTTGGAGCTTCAGCATTAGCAAATCCGGGAACAGTGAAAAGAGTAATAGTGAAAAAAAAAGAAGGGAGAAGGGAAAAGTTTCCTTGACCGGTGTCCCAGAGGTTTAATATCTGAACAGGGAGAACTGGCCCAGATTAAACTGTTGCCTCTGGAGAAATCACCTCCTAGGGAAAAAAATCACAGGTGTCAAACAGATAAAAGTTTGTTCATAATTGTAACAGTGGATGGGCTTTTTTATTGGAAGCACAAATAAACCAGCCCACCTCTAATACACAACAAGATCTAAAACTGGAAGGAAAAATCCCACTCCTTTCTACCAGCAAGAAACAAGAGAAATTTAGCCTGGCAGGCTCACCTGATGAAAATGCACTCTCCAAACACCACCAGAACAACTAAGTGCAAGATGGTCTCCTGCACTTTGAGGAGTTATTCCTTCATCAAAACACTCACAAAGTATGCACAAAATTTGGTAGATGTTAAAGGTGTGAAAGAGCAAACCTCCCTCACCAACAGAAAAACATCTTTTTGTTGATACAGTTTCATAGGGAGCTGACTTTAAAAAATCCACATTATGCCACATATCTTCCCATGTAGGTTCTATAGAGATATTACACAGTGTTAAATAGGTAGACAGATTATCCTCATCATGTTTTATTTTATTCTAAATAAACATGACAAAAAAGATATAGAATACATAGGCAATAATATAGAGACTATATAGAATATAAAGACAAAAAGACTAGTGGGACTATTTCTATAAATATTTGCATTCTAATTCCAGATGATAATACTGAAAGTTATGTGGGCATGACTGAATAAAGTCTGAACATTGCAGTATCTTGGCATGATATCAAACAGAGCCACAATACATACCAGAAGTGTAGGCAATGCCAGCCAAATGCCATGAAAGAATGAAGAATGACATAGGAGTCACCGGATCAGGACAGAAAATTAATAATCATCTGCCACTGGTCCCAAGCTTCCCTATGATTGTAAGGACTCATAGTGCTTCTCGGGCAAAACCCAATGAGAGAACAAGCATAATCTTTGCTATAAATCAGGCTAGAAGCAAAAAGAGAACAAAAACAAGAAATCCTGAGCCATCTCTCTTAAGGTCTAAGGCTCTAAACCACAGTACGTGTAGAGGAGTTTAATGGTTGTATTACCAAACATTTGCTAATTTTCAAAAGGAATATAATCTGTAAAATCAAAGAGGTACCTAGCAAAGTTGACAGCTAACAAGCACAAATTTCTTTAGTTCATCAGGGTAAGTTTTCGGTTTTAGAATGCAACAGTAAAAAGGTGTTTGAAGTAAGTGAACTGCAGAGAATAAAAAGAAGCTAATAGGTAAGATATGCTTAGCAAAATCTTTTCAAAACCATTCTAAGATTGGAGACAACTGGAATATCTTTCATCACCATTGCTAGGGTCAGGAGGGTTATGTATGCAAAGCTATTTAGACATCTAACTGGTTCTAGAAATCTGGCCTGATATTCCTGCGAAAAATAAGGAATGTAGTTACATAGTCTCTTCCCTATGAGACTTTTTCATTAGAGAGTACAGAGTGACAAATACCACTGAAAAAGCACAAAATTGGTTGACTTTTACTTCTGGTAGGGGTAAGAGCAGATGGTTGCAAATGAATGAACTGGGAGAAGTTTCAGTTATACTGCATGCTTGATTAATCGGGTTGGGTGTTCTCTGTAAGGTACCCAGCCATAGCTGGTTTTACAAAGTCACATGGTTTCCACTAAAGGCTGTTCTGAACTTTATCAAATGGAAGGAGAGCTGAGTACAAAACATCAGGCTTCAATTGTTTCAGAGACAGAATCTGATGGAGGGATCAGTGAAGTGATTAGGGAGAGCTGCCAGGAAATATTTGATAAGCAGCAGACTTAGGGAACTGTTACGTGTCCATTTTCAAAATCCCTTTCTTTCCTGCTGTGTAAAAACAAAAGCATTATTTGGCTATGTGTGAACTACAGAATCTGAAACATCTGTGGGGTGGGTTAGACAAAGGGAAGGACAAAGAAGGAAGCATTTATGTACTCCTGCTCCTTCAGTGAAGAGGATATGTTTTCTCAGATACCTGTTCAGTAAGGGCTGGGTGTGTTGCAGTGTGGGGAAAGAGGAGCTTCATTCTACCTAAGCCTCTCTTCTGAGAACAGCACTTCAGTGTCAGCTGAGCAAGCAGCCCTGTAATCACTCTGTATACAGAGGAAGAAACATACTTCTAGCAACAGATCAAATAAATCAAGGCTGGCATAAAGAAATCTCTCTCGCTTGGATTCACAGACTTAGCCCACAGCCGAGATGGACAGAAAAATGGCAGAATGCGGGTGCCAGAAAATGCCCACCATGGCCTTTCTCACTTTGGTTGAAGTGAGAAATATCCATGCAGTAGAAGTGCACAACCCACATGCCAGGTCAGAAGTCCTGGGACTGTGCTGCTCCATAGGCAGTCAGCCTGCACCAGAGCTGGCGGCCCCAGACAGACAGCAGGCACTCACAGAGGATCTGTGGGCTGCCCGAGGGTTTTGAATGAGTTCAAGTGGTAAGACTAGACAGTCAAAGTCTGCCATGGTGGTACAAGGAAGCCTCAGGTAAGTAATTTTTGGAATGCCTTGGTTTCTTTTTCTTCAGATGTCACGAGGCAGCTCCCTGTTGTGGCAAAACGTGTGTGACCTGCTTCCCTCTTCTTCCTCTCTATCCCACAGAGACTCCTCCAGTGAGAAATGAGACCTCCCACGCACACCCCTTGTACGCATCCATTCATTGCTCCTGTTAATCAAAGGGGTGGCAGCTCTAAGCAGCCAAGCAAGCAGCAAGGAGCAGAGGAAAGGAAACAGACTACAGATATTGGAGTTTAGCCCGTGAGGACTCCTGCGGAGAGAGAAGTCATGGGAGAGGCCTGCCGGTAGCTCCTCTTGCACTACCTTTGCTGCAGCTATGCTCCATCAGGATGTGTGTGTCATTGATTCTCCTCTGAAAGACCTGAAGCACAGCAGGAGTGATGGAGAAGTGGCCACCAGCACACCAGGAGCTGCTGATGGATTGATTAGCACAGACAGGTAGGAAGCAGTAAAACATGAGAGCTGGAGGGAAGGATGCCCATCTCCCAGCTCTTTAAGCCAAGAGAGGCATATAAGCCTCTTCAACAGAACATTCTCCATCAGGGGGATAGAGGATCAAGCCCCAACCAAAAGAACAGAGTATAACAAGAGAACAACTATGGCTTTCATTAGTTACGCATATGGGATAGGACAAAGACAGGTTTGGGACTACTGTCTGCATACTTTGGGAGTACTGATCTCTCTCACAGTGGACTGCCTCAAATTTGCCACCTTGGTATACTACAACCCCTACTCTCCTTCCACTCACTGCTATTTACTTAAATCTTTTCATGCAGCTTGCTGAGAGCACAGAAGTATAGTTCATTTCTGAGCATATGCACAGAATAATTTAGCTTCTGTGTTTCTGGGTGTGGGCTCAAGGCAGGTTTTACTCAAATCCACTAGAAATTGAATGACTAGCTAGTGCTTGGCAGTATATCTGTTTCTCTTGAGTCTTTTTCTGATGACAGTGTGACAGTAGGAGAACCAGGGAAAGAAAACAGGATGCCCTCAACATCAGGTTTGAATACTGCTTGCTGTTTCTCTGCAAACACCTGTCCTGCTCCACTGCTGAGGTGGAGACC
Organism: Dromaius novaehollandiae; assembly: GCF_036370855.1. Classification (NCBI taxonomy): domain Eukaryota; kingdom Metazoa; phylum Chordata; class Aves; order Casuariiformes; family Dromaiidae; genus Dromaius; species Dromaius novaehollandiae. The sequence continues at coordinate 88,916,002 of NC_088098.1, forward strand.
TAGAATAGCTGTGTTACAAGCTGCTACTGCCAGTTTGAGCATCATGTCATTGAACCCTGCTTGGAACAAGCCTAATTGACACACTGCTTAAAACAGTGGTGGCAGCACATTTTCTTTAGTTTATATAGGGCTTTAGGGTCATTCCCAGAAGCAGCAGCAGTGCCATTCAACACAGGTGGCTTCTAGTGCCACAACTCAGTGCTGAGTGTGAGGAGTTGTAACCCCACCATCCAGGGGCCTTCCCAGCCAGGTATAATTGGGGTAATTATTTTTCCTGCAGCCAACAGGGCTCAGCAGAAGGGCTGCCAGAAGACCTTCATGCCCCATGCCTTGGCTATTGAGCTTGATATAACAAATAAGAGGACCAGGAAGCAAAAGCAGTACTTACAACAGCTGGGCATAAAGGGTAGAAGGAGAAGGGTGGATGATGACCCAAACTTAACAGTATCAGCCACTGGGCTGTAGTAGTAGCAGTGTTCAGTACTAAGTCAGAAGAAGGCAAGCTAACATGGAGTAGCCTCACCATACACTTACAAATGTCATTGGGAAAAGTGAGCTGTAAGCAGCAAAGAGATGATTTGCAGAGGAGAGGAAATATAAATATTAGTTTCTGCATTTGTTCCATCTCTTCTTCTCTGCACTGTACCTCCCTTCCACCTCTTGTGGGGCAAGACAAAAGTTAGGAGGAGGGAGAAAGGCTTCATCACTTTTAATCAAGAATTGCAGAATACTAGTCAGTTGTTCCTTCCCCTCCCTTCCAGTTGCAGATCTTTTTATTTGCTTGTGCTTAGAATTAGAACTGATGTCTTGATTACTTGTTTTTCTTGGAAGACTTTGGGGGCTAACTGAAAGATTTGTGAATTATAAAATCACAAATCCCGGGAGAATGAAGCTTGATTAACCCTGAGAAGTAATTTTTATTCAAACTGTACAAGATTATTTTCTATTTGATTTTGCTAGCATCCACCTCGTTGAAATGTTCCATTCATCAGCTCAAAGAAAGTCTTCTGTTAACAACTCAGCATATCTTTTCTATGAAGTCTTTAATTAGCATCCCTGAGTCTCTCCAAAGAACTTTAGCAAGTATGAAAAACAAGACTTGTATGCATGATATTCCTACAGCTTAAAAAAAGCATAAAAAACAGATCTTCCCTACCCTGATTCCTTCAATCAAATACTATACTGATTTATAACTGATTTATATGAACATTGCAGACTGAAACCCTACATCCAAATGGAGGGGCAATAAGATGTCTGATCGTTTTTCCATACTCCATTTCAGCTATTTTTCCACTATGATTGCCTCTCTTTTACTGAAGAAGCATGAAATTTCAATAGTGTATTTTAAGAAGACTATGGACGGACAGCTTAGATTAAGTTGCTGTCACCAGGGTTGTATATGACCATGGGAGCAGGATGAGGAAATGTAGAGGGCATGCTTTCTGGGCATTTGTGACCCAAAGCATCCTGAGCAAGTGCCATGGCCTTTAAAAGGGCCAAACCCACACAGTATACAGTTCTTGTAGTTGCCCATTAGATAAATCAAAGGAAGGACCGAACCTTCACTCCAGCATTCTTACTTCCTTGTGCTTTTGCCTATGATGTTAGCCAAGGGAGCTCTGCAGGGAGGAAGGCTATAGGATCAAGGTCACGTCGGTAAATCTAAGTATCAGTCTCGGTGGGCTTTGGAGGAGTTTGGGAACTAAACAGTGACAGGCCAGATCCGTGTATAGCATAGGCCACTAGTATGTGACGCACTACCAGCATGATAAACTTCTAACAAAGATGCTTCAGATGACCAGTCAAAACAGAATTTCACTGTAACACTAAAAGCCATGTCAGTTATTTTCCTCACATCATATCTTAAATTAGGTGAGTACTAGGCTGCAATGAAAACTTGCAAGAAATGTTTAAAAATGAGAACCTTTTCTCTTCCCTGCTCCATAAAATGGGCTCTGTTCTCTTTAAAAAATCACCCCATGCAAAGAAGTAGTTCTGAAAGGTTACAGTCGAAAATGTACCAGAAACTGAAAACAGGATCATAGAATGGAATTCTTGGGCCAACTCAAGTGTATACCTGTCACTTTAATTCTTGCAATATTTCACAGATAATAACACCAGAAGGATTGTTATCGTTGAATTTGTTCTAATGCAAAACAGTTTTACTCAAAGATTCCTCTCCTTACTGGTGCAATGTTCTCTACCGAAATAAGTGGAATATTCCCATTTCCATGACCTGGAGAATGTCCTCATGAAGGAATTGCCCAACAACCTGCAACTGTAATGGAGAGTAATTTTAAAAGAGACATACATCCTCAAACTGAAGTCTCCAACCTTTTATGAATTTAGCTTTTTCCTGGATAAACTGTTTTGATGATTAATTATACTGATTAAAAAGTAGTATCTTATTTCAAATTTGCATTTTTCTAACCTCAGCTTCCAACTGCCACATCTAATACCTTCATCAGCCAGATTGAAGGGTCTCAGAATGACATATATCTTTTCCTCCTGTAGACATCTACTGGTCATGATTAATTTACTCATTAGTGTTCTCTTTCACAGGCTAAATAAATTGAGCTCTGTTAGTCTCTCGTTTTAAGACATTTTCCATACTTCTTTTTCTTTTTTCAGTTCTTCATACCCTCTTCAATAATCCAACTTAATTCTCAGAGTCAACACCAAAATCAAACACAGCATTTAAACAGTAACCTTAGCAGTATCCTACACAGAGTTATGTCACCTCTTTAGTGCAAAATAATTCAAATTGCTTTTGTTTTTCTTCTCAGGTCCACAGGCCCCTGGCCTACAGTCCCCTCAAACAACCCAAGTCTCTGTACTAATTTTCAAATCCAGAACTTATTCACTCAGATGAGTCAGACTGTGATGTTTCTGAAGACGTTTTCAGGTACTACACTACAGGTAAACGCCCTGCTCAAAACCTGGTTTAACATTAAGGTTTGCTCAGTAATTTTACAAAAAATAGGTATTAGGAATGTTACGATTAAGTCAATCATTAAAGTGAATGGAACCAATAATAAAATGAAGATCACTCAAACAAATATTGAACACATTTACAGTTCATACATTTTGGAACAAACGTTCCCATCTAGGAATTACTGATTTTGCCTTAAAGATCTGTGGGAATACAGCTTAGAGTAAACAGGGGATTGTAACATCAAAAGTGTGAATAAGCCATTTTGCAAATAAAGAACATACTCAGAGATGTTTGAATACAATCACACATGTAAAATACAAGTTCACAGAAACAAGCATACTCAAATGTGAGGTTTTATGTGATTACACATTGCATAGCCTCAGCTACTCTCAAACAATATTTGCAATGACATAAAAAAACTCAGAAACACATATAATACTGTGAAACAGGTAACCTTTTCAGAATAAAGAGGGAATAATAGAACACTGAGCAGGAAAAATCTTTTCACTTCAGAACAACTCATCTCTTCTTGCCCAAGGAATAAAAAATCCCTTCACAGTCAGACTCACAGCAGCTCTCAGACCCACAGCAGCTCTCCTCAGACCTGCTGCCGGGTGCTTATTTGTAACATTCATGTCTGCATAAAGCAGTCTGTTCAGTCACAGAACTTTTAAAAAAAGGCAGCATATATAATCCTTTTTTGTACTCTCTAAAATCTGTACCTACTTCCAAAAGTAATGTGTTTCTAGAAGTAAATATTTTGAGGGAAACCTTTACAGACAAATCTGACTGATTTCTTTTTAATTAAACAGGCCAATTAAGGAAAGGGGTGTTTTCAGAGTAACCCTGATTGCTAAAGAACGATCATTTGAAAGTAGTATAACCTGAGAGACACTCTTTCTTTCTACCATATTTGATTAAGGTTTCATATACTTCCAAAAGAAGCACTAAGACCAGCCGGCAAAGTATATGCATGCACACACGCACACAGAGCAAAATAATTCTGCATGAAGGAATCATTTCTAGTAAACCTAGAGAATAAATACAGATGTCATGCCATTCTGCAAATGAAATTTTGGCTAATTAATAGTTAGGGTAAATTTGTTGAAGTCAGAAATCAATGAAGAGGGTGAAATCATGCGAAAATTGTGCTCCAATGATTAGATCATTCCTTATGTCATTTTAATGTCTATGAACGGAAGCTATTGTGTCATCCCAGCATTCGCATAGGGCTCTTCAAGTCAATTCCATAGTCAGCTCCAAGAATGACCCTGGCTATGAGATCTGTTCTTTGCTAACTTTCACCTGTCACTCGTAATTTCCTACATACTTTTTCCTAATTCTGATAGGAAAATAAGGATGAGAGGAATTTAAATCCCTTAAAAGTCGGCTGTTGAACAGGTCAGGAAAAAAGGGATTCAGAGAGAAATGAGAGAAATTCAACTTCTAATAGATAACAGTTACCCTTGATATGCTTCCATTTCAAAATACCATGTGTACAGAGAACAAACGTGCTGATGATGTGGTAAGCCATTTGACCCAACAGAGGAAATTATATTCAAGTACAAAGTATTGACTCACTTGGATAGGTTTTTCATACCGAAAACAAAGTTATTTTTACTTGAACTGGCACTAAAGAAAACAGTTTAATAAAGGATCATCTCTTGCTGCTTTTTGTAAACTGCTGTAGCAAGTCTCCCTCTGAGGGTGAGGAGGGCATGTAGGAGTGAGGAGAGGAAGCCATGCAGCAGTACAGGGTCACCAATTGCATCCAACTCCTTTTTGTCAGCCCAGAAGTCCTGATGTTAGGAATTCATTCTGCTTTGTATGACCTCCGGAGTTTCTAGTATCACATCTGACAAAAATCGCAAGGTGTTACCAAGTTTCTTAACTCTAACTGGTGTTGATCTACAGGAAAGTTTCTGGTGCATGTTGGTTAAGACAGAACCCTAGCCAGAGATCAGTTGTGAACATGAGCTGATACCTTTTATGGTGAAGTACACACACATTTCAAGAACTGCACAGGTCAGGATTTCTTACAGCTATTAGAAAACCATCCACTACAGTGTCTTTGAACCCACAGCTACTCTAGGAGCTATTACACGTCACTGTCTATGATAATAAGCTTACTGCTAGAATAAGGTTTTTTCTTTCTTTTCAGTGACCCACTGTATGACCTTTAGCGAGTTCACTTCTCCTCTCTCTCTCTCTTGAAATAACATTCACAAATACAGTATGAAGCATACTATTTTATAATGGGGAAAAACTCTTTCAAGCTTGTCATGTTGTCATATGATAGCCCAGAAGTCCCTCCTGATCAACAGCCATTACTTCATGCAAACCATCAGGACAATGATAAGCCTCTTACAAGCTTTCCTATACATGCATGCTACCTATGTGTAAAAATAATATTAAGGCTTGGAGGGGTTGATAAGTTATTTGTTTGATTTATAGACTAAAGGAGAAATGTCCAGAACTGCATATTGGCCACTGTTATGTTATTAAATATTTTTCTGGGCCCTTCTGAGCTAATCTGCTGTCACATTGCCAGGAAAACAACAGTACTATGCTGCTGGATTGCTCGGGGTTAGGATAATTGATGACATCAGATGTAATTGTAACAGAGTTGAATTAGAAACTTTGTGCTGCCTAAGCTAAGAGTGATTTGTAGAAAAATCATCAGTCCTCTCATATCAATATAAGATGCAACCTAATATAAACTCTTACATCAGCTGGACTGACAAGAAGGCAGCCTAAAGAACAGCAAGGAGATTGCCATGGTAGCAGTACAAGGTCCTGTTGGTACCCAGTACTGCCACTTCAGTATAACTGACTACATAGCACTTTTTGTGTTTTCCTCAGTTCTGGTGGATGTGGTTATCTTCACCATCACAGGCAAACAAGGCCATTAACTGCTCAGTACTGAAGACTGTGTCAGTAAATTCTTGCCCTCCCAAGAGGCCACTTTTTCCATGACATGCTCAGAAAACCACAAGCAGTCAATATTCCATTCTGTAATGTAGCAAGTGTTGGCAGAGTGTTGTGATGAATTACAGACTTGAAGTTGCATATGATTTAAAACAGCTAATGACTTAAAATTGTTAGTGGTTGGTCAGACACTGAGAGAATACTGGCTACAGCCGGAGAAAATCATTTGCTGTGCTGGTTATGCTACACAGTAGAAGTAAGAGAGAAACTTCTGCTAGTGCAAAAGAGAAAGCAGAAACCACTTATCAGAAACTCAGATAAGTGCAAGGCATCAAATCCTTGCCCAAAACTTGAGGCAAACTCCTCAACTTACTGCCACAGTGCTTCATAGATCTTGTCTCTCCATACCTGCCTTCCCATCTTGAACAGTATTCAACTGTCTGACCCAGGAGATCATGAAATCTCTTGTTCATCTTCCACTTTCTACAAGAAATGAGGCATAATTTGCATAAGTATGTGCCTCCTTAACAACATAACCCTGATCCAGGCCCTAAGCATCCTTTATCTTGTGCACTGAATGAAGCAGATGATCTGCAAAAACAGTAGGATACCATTAAATAAATAAAGCTAATGTCATGACACACCTCTAAAAAAGGTTAAGCGTGGGCAGGCAACTTTAATCCAGGGATTTCTTAACTTTTGAGTGCACAACTCTTTATGCTTCTTATTCTTTTAATATTTTTATGCAATCGGGTACACAGAGGCATAACAAATATGGACACAGGCAAAAGAGGTAGCCACATGGCCACTTCACCTGACAGCATTAACCAGGCACAAAAGGGAACAGAAGGTGTACTTTCTACCTGGTGCTCCAACCATGGTCAGCATGCTCAGTGGATACCCCTCTGGACTGACGCATCTTTTGACACAACTTTGCCCCTCTCACCTCAGCCTGAATGGAGTCTGCAACTTGCTACCTATCTGAAATGTCACTTGCTCTCCCAGTAATAAAATTGTGTCTATTGCATCTCTTGCATCTATTTGTATGATAATTTTTCAGACTGTCCTGTTGAAGACTAAGTATTTCACTATACTTGCAAGAGAGGCAAACATAGGCTCAGCCTACCTACCACACGTGTGTAAATACCAGCTAGTGCCTGCACTCAGAGCACAAAGGTGCAGCCTGTAAGCATCCATCACATCCTGACTCACACTCAGGGCTATAAAATGTGACTTGAAAAAATAGCAGTTCTGTGCTTTTTGAAGGATGGGTTTCAGTTTGGAGAGACAGACAGAGCCCTGAGGGGGGGTTCTGGGCATTTCCTGATGGAATATGCAGCTGTAAAGATCAGTCACATTATAAGCCTAAACAACTTGACAGGATCCCTTTAACTGCATCTGCAAATGAAGGCAACCCCTAATGGGAAGGAAGGGCCACTGTGGCTTAATTAACTGTTAATGAAGAGCTGGGGCCTTTCCAATACTAGTGCAGAAGGGCAAGTTGAAGTAACACAACCAGCTGGGGATCATTGCTGGAAAAACAAGAAGCTGCATCCCCCTTCACAGGGTTAGTATTTCTCTGCCTTCTACAATGTTTCTTCCTTGTCCAGCAAGTCTCCAAAAGATGAGGTGTAAGATACAATTCTAGCAGACTGTTGTCAATTACCCTCTTATGCTATCCCACTGTCCCTTTACATCAACATACTAGTCACGTTTACAGAGTATTTTCATCTAGAAATTATAATCTCCATATAAAATACATTACATGCAGAAGTCACTTAAAGTCTATCCTCTGAATCTTTTAATCATTGCCTTGAATGATGACCTCAATTAATTCATCCAGATAATTCCTTGATACAAAGCCATACTTACATGTTGCCAAGTCCTCAGCTGCAAACCTTCCGCCTCGCAGTTTCAGGTACTGACCTGTTGGCAGACTGAGTGATCAGTTAATCAGTCTTTCCACCCTGATCTAGTAATTTGTTATCAGCAGCATTTACTGATATACTACAGTAAATTGAGATGAGGAAGGAGGAAAAAAAAGTTGGGGTGATTATTAGCTCCCACACTACTGACAAGGACTCAATACAGGGGACCCAAAACATGTACCTACCCATGCATGTTCAGTCATCAGCAATAATTTTCCTGTGAGATAGTTCTCCATTAATATTCTCCACATATTAATTCTTGCACACTGCTGTAAAAATCATAGGAGTCAAAGTGGAAAAGTCCATTGTTTTCGTAGTCTGTTGGGACCAATGAAGGAACACTCTTTTTGGTATATTCAGCAGTTCAGTAGTTCTTCCAAATACAGCAGTGTTTCAAATGACTCAAGAACTGACTCTCATCTCTTGTAGACAGAGTTCCACAGCTAATAAATATCACTGAAAAGATTTTTTTTCTCAGTGGCCCACCTATGTTTTTGGGTTCTTCATATTTATCTCATTACTCAAACTGTAATACTTTACCCTCTTTGGTGTTTTCATGCTGGAAGTACATGTGGATGGCTCACATAGATTTACAGTATCTAGAAGGGAACTCTGTGATGATTTAATCTGACTTCTACATAATATACTCCAAAAACTTTTGTCAAATGTTTGCTGCATCTCAGCCAATAATTTGTGGCAGAATCAAAGCGTACCTTTTAAAAAGACAATGAGTCTTTAAGAGACTCCAAGTGACAGAAAATTTATAACATCCTTTGGTAAATTGCTGTGAGGATTAATTATTCTTATGTTAAAATTTTAATTCTGAATTTTAGTCACCTCAGCTCTGAGCCACCAACTCATGTCAAGGCTTTCCCCATTAAAGAATTCTGTTTTCAGCTATGCTTGAGTAATATCTTAGTTTTCATTTAGGTTATACTAATCATAAGCTTTTAAAACCCTCCAACTAAGGCATTCCAGTCTGTGGAGAATGAGGTCCAAGATTTCGCAGAAATGCCTAGTCAATGTGCCTCCTTATGATTGACAGAGATACCCCTCTCCTCATATCTTAAGAGATCTTAGTCTTTATGCCTACCGTCTTTTTGGCCTCCTGTCTTTCCAGCAAAATTGCCAAAAGAAGAAAATTAATTTTGAATGAATAATTATAATTACTTTTCTGTTGTATCTTTGTAGTACTTATCATCCAGAAGATCCAAATAATACTTCGTATGGAAACCCAATTACATGCAGAATTCATTTTCTTGGAGAGTTGGAGCAGGAAGAAATGGCTCTGAGGAAGATATGCATCAGTACAGGAAGTAGGAGAAGCAGCAGTTTTCCCCAGAACACTATTGTTATTAAGTGAATTTGTTATTATATGAACATATATATGCCTGTCTGAGACTAATGCCCACTATGAATAAATAGGATCTTGGCTTTTAAGGATTTCTCCCAAGCAGCCTATTCACACATAGAACAGAAGGGAATTCATCCTAAGCAGCTAAAAAATATTGACAATAATAACTTTTCACTGTGGTTTACAAATTTGGCCTTGTTGTGCATACATTTCTGTACCAATATAAACTATTTTGGTTAGGGGGTTGACTTTATTTTTACCTTTGAATTATAGCCTCAGCTGTGGATACAGTTACACTTTATGCTTATCCTGGTATAGATTATCCTCCTCCAGTAAAGTACTAAGCTATACCAGTAAAAACAGGTGTAGATTCACCATAGGTGACTGTGTTCCCCCAGCAGCACCACCTGCAGTCTAGGCATGCTTGGATCACGTTGTGCATTAATGGTCTTGCAGCTGCACAGCTGCCTCTCACATCCACCCTGCCCAACTATTAGCACCATTACACACCTAATAGTGTCGATGTAAGTGAGGGACATGACATGACTTTAACTAAACCAATGGAACAGCTATGTCTAAATAAGGTTTGCGCAACTGGCCCACTATTCATAGAGGGCCTTTTGAACACAAGTAGAAATTAGGTACCCCTGGGGCGAAACATGACAATGATTTGATACCACAATGTTAGGCTCTAGCCTCAGACCAGGCTTTTGCAACTGGACTGGGCTCAGAGTCAGCACCCTGCGCAGAGGTCCTGCAGTCAGGTTACCTCCCCAGGTAACTCCCAGTGGAGCAATGTTCTCCTTGCAGGTGCCTCTGCCCCACTGCTCCCTCAGCTCGTTCAGAGATCTTAAAGGTAGTTGCTCCCCCAGCTTGTTCTCCTTGAGTCCACTGTTCAGATGGAGCTCTACACACAAATACACCTGCCTCTGCCTGGGTCTTTGCCATCACATTTTTTAGGACCTTCCAATAGTTACTACTTTAGTGAGTAGATTTATACTGTTCTGGGGAAAAACAACAATTTCTTATAACCTATAATCAAATTCTCCAAGAAATTCAGTCCCTCAGGCAGCAGATGTTTTACATCTGACTTTAATAAATCAGACGTGGGCTAATTATTTTTATTCCCTATAATTTGGGGTCATTCAGATATGACCCTTAGAATTAAAGACTTACGGACTTTTAGGTTCAAACTCTAAGTACTGTCCAATTTGGGAACTGGCCAAATTGTAGAGACTGCTGGTAGCTCACCTACCTGGCTGAATGAAACTCTATTTTATGGAGAAGTCACTGAAGCCCTTAATGGCATTTCACAGAATTGAGATCAGAGAGCCATTAGGCCATCTTGTCTGATCTCCTAGGTAGTACTTCAGAAGATTTCAGAATACGACTTTGTTAAATCTCTACAGAGCCCAGCACCTTCTGTTTAACTGCGGCATATCAACCCAGAAGACTACTGTCACAGAAGATTCCTCTTGTGGAAGCATAGGGAGCAAAAGATTTTCTGATGACACAATAGTGTGACAAGCAGAATAGCGCTGAGATGACACAACCAGCACAAGCCACTTCCCCATCTGTAATACAGTAAGAGAGGGAAAGTGCTCCAGGACAAGCCAATAGTACCATTTTCTGTAGTGCAGCATTTCCAGAATCATGCACCATCAGGAGTGGTACTGATGTACAGCCCACTACCAGATACTGATTGCAACATCTACCATTTCATTCCTGGAATGAGCCAAAATCTAAGCACTGAGCCATCACATTTCTGCAAAGACAAGAACTGGTGAATTAACACTCCTTGATGGCACATCTCAGATAACAGAACTGACATTTCAAACCTACAGAAAAATTTGTATATATGGTACCTGGGCTGAATAAAATATAAAGCCCAGATTCTTTGCCACAGGGTGATCTCTACTCTGTGCTAAGTTTCAGGATTTCTGCAAGTCTTAAAGAGCTATTTAAGTGAAATAAAAATAACTTTTCATAAATAAACAGTTTACTGACCAAACTTGCCAAGGCTGCATCTCCCCAAACCTCATGGGAAGAATTGGCTGTACTGAATCAGCTACACTCAGAAAGGTCCCTCTCTTCATGCCTTCAACACCTACAAATCTTCCAGGGCCTGCCTGCTGCCCACAAACTGACATCATTTATGCAATTAAAATAAACTGGCCTAGAGTCAATTTTACAAAAGGAGAGTGCAGAGTTTCTTTCCAGCTTATAGGGGAGAGGGCTGGGGGGGGGGGGGGGGAAGGGCAGAGAGAGTAGTAGATGTAGAGTAAAAGCAGAGTAGTAGAAGGAAGATAGGATGTAGTTGCAAAAGGGTGCTCTGTGTTGCCCTGAGCGCCTAGAAAGAGTCGAGCTTTGGGCAAGTGAGAAAAATACAAGTCTTTCCACCTATCAAGGAAAAGGCTTTTTTTGGTCTTTTCTTTTGGCGTTAAACACCTTGTTAATTTTTCAGCGATTAACAGCCGATTAGCACATGGAGAGTGCGGTGGGCAACTTATGCAGACGAATAAATTAAGGCTAAGAATGCAAGCTAAGATGAAAATCAAAGCTGTCTGTTTTATTGGAAAGGCATCTGCAAATGAGAAGGGAGGAAACTGGTATCTCATTAAAAATGTGAGAGTGACAGCGAGCGAGCAAGTGTGAGAGAGAGAGAGGAAACTGAAATCTCATTAAAATAACTGGAGAGTCTGTCTTAATTATACCTTTCCATCTGCTAACAAGAGGATGTTTGTTAGAGGTTCAGAGTACTTTTCCTCCAACCAAAACAAACAATATCAATGGCATTATTCTGTCTTCGTGGTCCAGTAGCAGTGACAGAATCTTTTTCAAAATAAACTCTTCGGGACTGGAGATTAGCTCACCAAAGTCAATGCAAGCAAAAAAAGTCAATTGTTTTTTCTCTTAATGACTAGTTGGAGTGTTGTGGCCTGACCTCCACTCCAGTGCACCTGAAGTGGCAGGTGTGGCCTAGAAAAAGACAGCTCAGCTCAGTAATCAACTAGTCCACGGGCCAGCAGAGGCACTCTTGCCCCGAACAACTAAGCTAACAGCTCTCTTCTGCTCACCAGGCTCCTGTGTATTGGGCTGGAACAGGAAGGCTTGTTGCTTACCTCTAAACTAAGAAACAGAGAAGTCTGACAAACAGAGAAGTGGACTGGATGCCAGAGATTTGCGACATTTACTCAACTTTCTTCCAAGGACTGAAACAATTACTTTACAAATGTAACTTTGCCTCAGTTTTGTCCTGCATAGACTGAGGGTAAAAGTATTTTCCCATATTACTTCAAGATCCCAGTCAAAACGAGACAAAAATATAAAGTTCTATCACGCTAGAGAAGGAAGTCTAGAACTTAATTTGACTGCTGAACAAACTACAACTCAGTCTGTCTACAACACTCAAGAATTTAAGACACCTTTGTACCTAAGATTGGCCACAGCCAGTTTGGGAAACCCATTGCAGGCCATAACAGGGCAGTGGCTCACAGCTGCAAGGGCCTGGCCACATGCAGACAGACCTAGTAGCCTTTCAGCCTTACCCCTGCCTCCGACGGGCCATTGAGATTGAGACGTGCTCCAACTGCCCACTGGACACTTTAGCTGGGACTCAGTCTAGTCACAAGTAAATGCTTACATAGCAAAAACTAGCAGCCTGGTGAAGTAAGTAGGCAAAGGGCAAGGGGAACATTTTACAAGGCAAAGGGAAGTAGGGAACATTTTACACAGCCTGGAACAAGGAGACTAAAACACACTAGAAATGGATTTATGTGACACGGTCATGGTAAGCCAGCTGTGATGACATGCCTTTGCCCAGGACCCCTCTAACAAAACCTCGCATCCTTCTTAAGCCATGGTGTCCCTGTGGCACAAGTTCCATTTCCTCCTTTCCCATCCCAAGAAATACCCACCATCTGAGGACAGGCACTTTGGGGCTCAGCAGGATCTCTACATAGTGAGCACTTAGATAACTCCCAGTACACAGAGATGAGAAGGGTAACATTTGATTTATCATACAGGACATGTTTCAGACATAAGAACAGGAGCAGGATGATGTGAACAGGACTCAGAGACCTTTTACACCAAAGCCCTCAAGATTGCCTGGAACTAATGGCCCCTGCTAACCCAGGGCCTTCAGGAAGTGCATAGCAGATGTGCACAACCATAACACAGGCAGGTGGATTTCTGTGATCTGGATAGGGCTGCATGACCCACGGTAGCAGGGCATATGCAACTTTTCTTATAGCACAGCCTGGTACTTTGAGGCCATGATGACTGATGTCTGCTTGAGAGGATAGGGTGCTGGCCTAACCATGTCTGCCGCTGTTTGCAAAAGAGCTGTGTGTCATGAATTGAGCTGTTGTCATGAACTGAGCCATGGCTCCACTGGCCAGCGCTCTCCAAAACAATCCAGACAGTCCCGCAAAGTAAGAGTGATACATTCCTTATGATTAGTATGATCAGAAGAACTGCATGGGGGCAGGATGTGGAGAGGTAAATGCCATCCACTACCCTGCCTACTGGGCTGCTGTGCAATTTTGAGGGGTAAACAGTCCCATTCAAAAGGCACTGATCTTGAGCAGCATGGATGCAAGCAAGCTTGCACCAGTTGGCCAGAAAACAAGGTTCACTCCTTTGCACAGGGATAAAAAGAAAAAAGGACAATGTAAGCGTAGTCCACGTCTCTTAGTGTAAGTCTATGTGGCACGTTGCACAAACCCCACAGGCATTAGAAACAGCATAGCTAGCTTAAGGCAGCAACCATTATTGCTACAAAGAAGCAGGAAATACTAGCTCAGTCAACAGGCTACACTAACTTACCTATACTGCTCCAGGAGCTAGTTCTGAATATGGATTCCCGGCTATCTCTTCCAGACTGTGCATGGGGCCATGTAGGCACACCCTTGGTCCTCCTGCCCTGCCTCAAGGAAAGGAAAACACACATAACAGACTGTGAGAGTTTCAGACATCATGAGTGGGTGAAAGGAACCATGCTCAAGTGAGTATCACATTAAACTGGGAATCATTGCTGACTTACTAGGAGCATGCTGAATGCAGATATTGACTACTTAGTTAGTTTGATAATGCTACTAAAACCTCTGTACAGTGTACTAAGGCAGAGGTGTCAAAATTTACTAGAAGAAACCAACAGCAAGCCAAATTCAATTTATGATCTATTCATTATAAAACGAAGTCCACAAGTACCTTCCCCACTGTTTATTGTTTTTATGGACTACAGCTAAGCTGCCATTAAGCTGTATGCAAGTCTGACAAGTCTCTAATTTATGCCACTATGAATCATCCAGTAGACTTCGACTATTGTGTAAATACTTACAATGATAGTGACAGAAAAGGCTCTGAGTGATTTCAGTATGTTCAGCAAAATTCTGTGCATCTGTTGTGGGATACCATGGGGATGCCAAGGAATGCACTGGTCAAAGTGGATCTGACTGCCCATGCAAGTGCGGTGTGGGCTTGATTCAGACCTTCTTTCCAATTTCTTTTCCTTCTACACCTTTTTTCTTTTTTTAAAGGCAATCTCTCTGATAATCCTGCATGCTGGTATTACCAGCAGCACACAAGTGTGTCTAAAACCTTGACGACAGTAATTAATGTATTCCATCAGCACCCATGTCTCACAGCCAGCTGTTTTGTTGTGAGACCTGCCAAGCCCTAGAGGCAGAAACTGTGCCCCCTCCTTTCACTCCATACAATGTCTGGTGTAACTTTCACTTAATGATTAGTGGTTTTATTCAATCCATCAGCATAGGGCAGGAGTTACACTGCTCTCAGGGGCATCCAGCAAAACCCAATCTGATAGAAAGCACTCTGCTGAAGGACAATTGCCTATCAGAAGAGTGGCTGCAGATGGAGAAATGAGAGAGGAAAGAGGGGAGGCCTTTTAAGGAGAGAAATACCACTTCTGTTCTGCTTAGTTATCAGAGCATACAATAGGATGCCTGGGGATGCTAATTCTTGGCTGTCAGAGTAGGCTGACAAGACAGGAGCTGTGCTTGATTGCTGGAATGACCATCAGACTGTGCATCTGGACCTTTTGTGTTTTATTTTATTCTGAGTAGGATCTGAGAAACCTGTTTTGCACTATCAAGCTACCATAACTTCCCTGTATGGATAACTGCACTTAAAATAGTAATGAAGTATTTTTATATACCATACATCTTTCCCAACCTATATTGCAATGACTATATGAGTCATTAATGTTACAATTTTCCTTCTCTGTTCCGTAGCAAGAATGTGCAGACGAATTAATTTTCCATTATTAGTGAGTCGATAAAGGCATAGAAAGCTCAGGTAAAAAGATGGGCCTTGAACTTTGCCCTCAAAGCAGGTAGGTTTATCACTTTTCAAAAATCTTCTGAAGGCAGTAGTATCAATGTATTCTCCACTGGGAACATTAAATTTTAAAAGTGGCAGATACGAATGTTCCATAAACTCCCTGTTTTCTCTGGACCTGTTCCCCAGCCAGTGCTACTCTGAGGCTCTCAACCAGTCTCTGTTGGCTGCTTTAGAAGTCCTTCATCTGTTCCTTTCCTGAGCTGTTCCATAGACAGCAGATGTCATTCCTAGTTCCTGGACTCCGGGTCCCTTGCTTGCAACAGCCCTCTCTAGCTTAACTCTTTTAACTAGCATCTTATGCCTTCTCTTTGCGCAGTGAATCCGTGCACTTTATTTCCACCCTCATAATTCTGCTCTTAATTCTACCTCATCGAGGAACAGGAAGGCTTCTGTGTTACAAACACTGATTTACTGGGTGGACAATGAAGCAGTGCATCCTTCCATTAGCATTGCCTGTTGCTGCATATACTGCTGCACCATCTGAGGCAGTTGTCACTGCTCAGCCTCGCAACTCAAATCAGGACTACAATGCCAAATGCTGCCAGTCCTTGCCAGATGCTTCCCTATGCTGTTGTCTTGTTCTCAGAAATATCCAGGACTGTTCACATTTAGGAACTTTTCATCTTCCATTTCTTTTTATTTCTCAGGACTCACTTCTTTTAACCAGACTTTGGGTCACACCTCTTCTTACTCTCTTTTATTCAGCTCATAGTGAAAGTTAAATTACCTTTAGACTTTACCATAGACTTAAGTCTATGGGGGAAAAAAAAGAAGAAATCAATACTTTCTAAATTTCTGGCTGAAAACTGAGCTTCTACTTTACTGTAAAACTATCAGCGACATTATTGTGTGCACATGCAATTTTTTTCGTATCCCTTCCAAAGTTTGCCATAGCTGAGTCCCAAAGCCTGGACCACTTTAACTGAAGTCTATAATGCTATGTGATCCACCACTCTTTGCAAGAAAGTAGAAATTGGCCCTTATTGATCATTACTGGAGGTAACAAATACCTTCAGTAGCTAGGTGTCGTATTTATATACGTAAAGACTCCCTCCTGTGGAGCTTGTGAACTCTGCAAAAACCTTGAGGTTTTTGAAACTGCTTTGCAGGGGAAGTTATTTGTACTAAACAGCTTGCAAAACAGGCATTAGCTTTGTGACAAACCCATAAAAAGATTTAGGCATTTAGTGTGAGTCAGTGGTGTCTAAGTCTAAAATGGTTGTTCCGAAAAAACAATTTGGTCGGTGCCTACACCAGCAGGCAGCTATGGTAAGGGGACTGCAAGGCACTAAGCCATTTTCAGACCATATTATGATGGCTGCTACACCGTCCTTCATCTGCCTGTGTGTCACCCACCTGAGCTCATGCTCTTTGTATTTTCAGTCTCCGTGAGGGTGAGGGATCCTAAGGAGGTAGCTCAGCACATCTGTGGCCCATTTCTGAAAACTTAGCAGCTCTTGGTGTAAGATCAGCTTCCAGCCAACTGGCACGAAGACCAAACTGGACATCTTGAAAAGACTCGGCCCTGCCGCCACTCCTCCTTCCTCAGCCTCCTGCCGGCCAGCCTGCCCTGGTGGCAGAGGGTCCCTGCAGGGAAGGCAGTCAGCTCCAGTCACTGCCTCCCCTTCTGCCCTCGCCTAGCAAAGCCCAGGGTCCCTAGCTCCCTGGAGCCCAAGGGACCCTCCTCAGGCCTCTGCACCATCACAGCCCTCCCTGCTGCCACTACACACTGAGGGGTTGCCTCCTGCATGGCCCAAAGGCCTGAGGTGGCCCTGGCCCAGGGGTGGGTGGCAAAAACGTTGGGTGCGTTTATGCATTCCCTACATCAGGCACAGTAAAGCCAAGGCAGCAGGCATCTCTCGAAAGTGTTTTGCCCTCGCAGGGCAGTTCATGCAAGCACCAGGCTCCCAGTGAGCCTGGGACATAAATACATCCCCTATCGTGGGCAGGCCTTGCCGTCGCTTCCCCTCTCATTACGGCCTGCTTGGTAATTTGAAAAGAAACATGGGATGGCCTAAAAGAGCCAAAAGCAGCTGAGGGCAAAAAGCCCTTGAAATAGCCAGGGCTCAAAGCAAGGCGGTAGGTGATGATGGAAAGTCCTGAATCATGCCGGGGACAGGGGGGGATGTGTTCGAGGGGGGTTCAAGACCGGTAGCAAGTGCGTGTCAGCAGCCTGGAGGAGCCAGCCGCCTTAGCTCCCCCGTGCGCCAAGGCCGGCTGTGGAGGCTTCCCAGAGGCAAAGGAGGCCTTTGTGCATTTTATTTCTCCCCAAAGGTTTGCAGTCAGCGCTACCATACACCTGCCACCCTGCCAAAAATAATGTAAACAAGGTCCTTCTGTTTAGTCTGTAGCCAAGAAAATCTCTGTGTATTTTGAACAACCCAGGCTCTGAAGTTCAGGGGTTTTTGAGCATACTTTTTTTTTTTTTTTTGGTTCTGCTGCATTTAATGGCTTGTAGGTGATGTGTTCTCCCATATTTACACACAATCTCTTTTTCTCTAGACCAGAGTCAAACTTTGAAGCACAACTTAAAGGACTGCAATACTACATTTAGTGGCGTTTGAGCTTGAAAGCAAAATTTTCTGGATGTGCTAACAGACCTACAGCAATAGCAGCACCTCATGTAGAAGACTTCTGTAGCTCTGGAAGAAGAAAAGCCTGCTTTTACTGCTTCCTTTAGCTACCTTCTTTATATAGACAGTGCCATTAGAGAAAGGACATGCATGACAGGCTCCGGCCTGTGCTCTAGCTGTTGTAGTTCCCAATATTGTCAAGTAGGTAAAAGGCTAAGTTTTAAAACATGATAATTGCTTTTGATGAAGAGAATTATTTTAGTATGATATAGGATTAGCTTTGCATTTCAAAATTCTGTATTTTTTTCTTTTTTAGCATTCCTTGAGCAAAAAGCCTCTAAATACATCTTACAATGGCAAACATTTATATTTTTTTTCACTTGCTTAGCTTAGAAACATCTAGTGGGATTGTGGTCAAGCTTTCTAAAAACTTTTACCTCCGGAGCTAAGACCAAGCACTGAAACAGGAGATTATAATAAAAATCCAAGCATAACCTTAATGATAGGTTTTGCTGTTTTAAAGCTATAATAAAGGGCAACTACTTGTACCAGCCCAGCATTTGGGCACTTCTTTTGTCTCTGACACTTAAACAGCCTTCCTTTGAGCTAGAAAAACATGTTTGGGTTCCTTAACTGAATCAGCAAAAGAGAAAATATGGGATAAAATTACAAGAAAATAGGCTTGTCAACTCCAACGAGTTCTACAAGACCCCAAAATAGCAAGAGAACTTTGCCAAACCTCTAATGCCGTAAGGTTCATTCATTCCATGACTTGATCTGGTGTTTTTCATTCCATGCTAGCATAGAAAATTTCACTAGCCCCTCCTATAGCTGCATGTCTGTCATGTATTGTCTACTCGTTCTGTACTGGGAGCACCTGTGGTCATAGAATAATAAGAATAATAAGGATAACCCAGAGAGGGGAGAGAAAGAGAAAGGGATGTTTATGCAGAAAAGCCAGAAGATGGGAGAAGCTGAAGGGATACACAAACTGAGAAGGAAAATACAGGGCATGGACAACAGGCAAGGAAGATGATGAGAGGAATAAACGTGGTCCTCAAAAAGAAAAGGAGGTTATGGAGTAATATTTTACTTTCTCATCCATCTGTTAAAAACAGAGAAAGACGTAGAATTGCACTCTTCAATTCATTGTGTACCCAGTGGAATTCTCCCATCTGGTTTGACATACCAGCTGAATCTACAATCTACCCTGTAGCCTCTACAAATACATCAATCAAAATAACCTGCTGTGAAAGCTGTGAGAAGGCACTCTTTTGTGTTACCCTCACATGCATGTTAGACCCACACAGAATCCCTGCTGTATCTTATTTTCAATCACAGGACATTGGAAAGCTTCTACAGATGTTATTTTTGCCATGCAAGTAAAGGAATATTGTGATGTGACTAAACCATGAAAGATGAGGAAAAGCCATGAAATGGAGTCTGGTGTGTGAGTTAGCAGAAGGGGATCAGTCACACATGGGAGGCTCTGATACAGGACAAGCTCAGCACTCTTTTACATGACTCATTCTGGAACCATGGAGACAACCAGCTTTGCAAATATTGCTAGAGAACTGATGATGAAATTGCTACAGTCAACGCAGATGTTCCTATAAAGAAGCCCTTCAAGAAACTCCTGAAGCATCAATGAAGGCCAAAGAAAACTTCCCCATTATACCACAGAGCAATTTAAGCAAGATTCACTGTCCAACTGTGGGAGTTTTCTCATGGTTCTGCTCTTTTTTTGTGTGTGTCTCAAATATTCTTGGACCCACAAAGTCAGTTTGCTAATTCAATAACAGGTCTAAATCCCTCACCTCACATGAAATTTGGGAGGAATATCTTCAGTGTCTTGCAATGTTAAGTTTAGATTTAGTTAAGTTCTGAGACAGCTGCCAGACATATGCAGCCTGCTTTTCTCCCATTGTCAAGCTGAGCTTTATCCGGATTCTCAGTTATATGTGTCACTCCTACAGCTAGCTCTTACTTTTGTAAGCTGTACTAGTAATAGGTCAATGATTATTGTTCAGGTGTGCACATCTCTATTCAAATGTCATATACCTGGATTCCCTTTTAGTACTGCAGATAAAATGAAATCTATAAAATAACTACTGTGAGGAATTTGTCCTGTAAAACATCAGATTTTTCTGTTTATTTCTCACTTCATGAACAAGCTTCCCCAGGACAGAGGCTTGCTGTCCAAATAACAGCCCTATGTTTTTGTGAGATCATTCCATGCCGTTACCTTTTCGTCTGCTACCATATGTCTCCTTCATGGTTCTGTTCTCAACAGATATAGCAGGAAAAAGTCCTATCTTATTTGGGCTTAAGCAAATAATGCAGTTAATTTTAAGCTTATACTGTAAATTGATGTCAAGTGAGAAATTCTGATATTTCTGGGAGGGTATTTCTGAGTCAGTATTTTCAGATATCTGGTACACAATGGCAGAAGTGAAATCAGTGTGTTGAGTAGGTTGTGTGCTGTGAGTGTGCTGAGGGGTAGGATTGTAACAGGACGTGCATCATCTTGTGGAGCAATGCTGATCAGTAGCTAAAGTGGCAGGATGGAGACTAACAGGAAAATATATAACAAATACATCATAAAGAAGCATTATTTGTTCCTCTTTCATAGATGAGCAAAGTTAGCAGCACAATGTTCTTGCCAGTCCTTCATACTGACTCAGAGATAAAATAAATGCCAAGGATCCTTACTCCCATCTCCTAATTCTGAACATTAGATGCTTCTACCTTTCCATTAGTGTTATGCTCCTGGTACATGGCCTTCTGCAAAACCAAGGTGACATACAGTTCCATTCAAGGATATTCTGTTGAAAAAAAGGTACATTATTTTAGAATAATCAGGACCTCACCAGAGTCAGGAAGGCTTAGGAGACATTGTTACTATTTCCTTCTGACAGGTAGTCACAAATTAAATAGATTTGGAAAACTGATACAACAATGAACATTGGTGTATGCTCCCTCATAGAATCTTTGGATGCTTCACTGATTAATTCATTTCAGTTTTAACTGAGTTGCTTTACTGGCCCTGCTGAAGTCAGTTAACTTTTCAATTGGCCTGTAATTGGATCTTAACCATCCATCTCAAAGGTATCGGGAGCCAATATGAGCCAACACTGATGACTCACTGTCATGCTGAGCAGGTCACACTTGTCCTAAAGGGTTGCATAAGTCTCAGGGGAGGGAGTCCACCAGGACGAAGCTAAACTGATCTGTGCTGATATCAATCAAGCCTCTGTCCAGCAGTAAATCAGGTCCTGTGACACAAGTAATCAAAATAGAATCTGATGTGCAGATGTCTTTGTGAGCTAAAGATTGTTCCTTTCTTTAGATAGCAGGCTGGTAAAACGATGCCTCAAGTAAACTGAGGTGGAAACAGTTTTAGTAAGGCCTACAGTGTCAAGTAGATTTTCTCTTCATAGTGAGAACATCAAAAGTATCACAGCAGTTGATTTTGCTAACTGTCAAGTTGTGATACAAGGAATGCCAATTCTCTCATACATGTTCTGAGAAAACCAAGAGTCTGTATTTTTGAAGAAATAAAGAAGAGATGAGAACATTTGAGTGGGATTCAGCTTTTACTTTCTATATATTTTTCTATCTACATTGAGTTCTTCAGCATTGGATAAATAGGTTTTCAAAATCTGAATAAATAAGTAGTCTCTTGATCTCTGCTCATAGAGGATCTTTTCCTACAGTATGTTCTCCAGCATGTTTCCTTGCTACCCTGCTTCACAGAATTCCACTCTCCATTCCCTATCAGATAACCAAGGTGAAGTTTTAAATAGGGGTAGGATGGGGCTGGATACATAGCCTCATATGGGAGAACTGCTCTCCCCTTCCGCTTTTCCTGTCATATGATCAGATGCATAGCCACCACATGCCAAAAATGCCGGCATCCCACATCATGTGAGGGGCACACATGCGGTCACATAATGGGGAATAACATTCAGCTATGTGACCGACTCATTTCTAGTCACTTGATGGAGGGAATGGCTCTGGGGATTTTGGAAAAGAGGATAGCAAAGAAGAAGCTACCAGAATAATTAATCCAGCCCACAGTTCACTCCCTATCCAGCCACCTGTCTATGGCATGCCTCCTTGGATTCCCATCCCCTTTGCAAAAGAAAAGATGTTTTCTTCATATACTCTGCTTGGGGTGATTGCAGCTCCTATTGGATGGGGTGCAAGGAGCTGCACAGGCAGTAAGTCTTTCCCAAGTCATGTGGTATGGGTGATGCTAACAAGGGGGACTGCACCTTAATAAATCCACTCCTGAAGTGCCCTGTCTGGCCTCAGATCATGTGATAGCCTGAAGCTTAACATAACTAGAGCATGGATAGGAAAGATTATATATTTGAAAATTGATGCAGAAAGAATCTGACATAACAGGATATGAGGTCCAAGGGAGAAGGCTAAGCACATATAACTTCCAGGTTACAAGTCTTAGTCCCCTTCCAGATAAGATGATGATTGAGTCAAGAGTGATGAGGCTGGCTAGAGGGAGGGGAAAGGTCCTACCTAATACTATTTTGTGTTCTTTTTACAACACTTAGCATGGAGAGATCTTTGTCCATCATAGAGGCCTCTGAGGTATTTATTACAATGATGATACTGATATATATAGAATGAAATCTATTGTGCTGATCCCATTATTTTGCGTGTCCCTAGACAAACAATGGGAGAAAAGTGGGGGCTGCTGTTTTAGTAGATGGCAATGCAAGCATGACCATTCCTTTTGGGCTTTGTTGTCTATAACTTTTGCCACTTCAGTACAGTAAATTTTTGAACTGCATTTCCCTATTAGACCATTGCTGCTTTGGACTCACAAGTCTCTGTCCCATGAGTCAAGTTGCCTTCCTTTTCAGCTCACACAATTTCTTTTCTCTTTGAACATCATGAGTTCAGTTTGACAGTTGCAATCCAGCCACAGAGCTGCAACCAGAGCTGTGAAAGAGAGGGCACCAGCTGAGCAGCTCCCAAAATGACATGAATTGTGTAGTGTGAGGAATACAGTGTAACATGGGTTGACGTTTCACATCAATTTCTTATCAATTTGAGTGCATGCCTCAAAGTTTGTCCTTGGTCAAGATGTTAAATAAATAAATAGTCACTATTTCTGAAACTCTCTGTCCTTTTTGCAATGCTAGAATTTTTCATATTTAAATGTTTGTGTTTTGATGTGGGAACAAAAATGGATGTTGAAATACTGGGATCTCCCAGAATGTCTTGCAATGCAGATAACTCTGGTGTGGCATACAAAGTCCATTGTAAGTCCTTTTGACAGGAACTAGCTGCCTGTAACCAACAGATGAGCTCTACTGGATTTTTCTGAAGAGGCAGAACAGGCATTATGTCTGTTCCCACTACCCATCACAGTCTAGCTTTGAAGCTTTAGGTTCAAGTTGAAACATCAGGTTGTGAACTGCAGCATCTGGGCATAGACGTGCTTCCCATCCTTCCTCCTCTGCTAAAAAGATGGCAGCTTCTAGAAATGGACCGAGGCAGATGCCTGGAGAGGATTAGTATCTTTGGCCATCCCAGCAGAGATTCAGCATACTTCATCAAAGGAAGCCCTTATTCTTGATGTACTGCTGGACTTGCACTCCAAGAGAGACATCTGATTCCCTCAGGTGGAGGCCATTGCCAAAATATTTCTGTGGTGGGCCTTTGGCTTTGCAACACAAATGTGTTAGCCCACTGCTTAACTTGCAGTGTGCCTTCTTGTTCCTTGGCACCTGGCAGAACTCTGAGATATGACTTTGTGTAATATGAGTGCAACCAAACGCTAATAAAAAAAGAAATGTGGTTTTGTGTTTGTGTGGACACTCCAGTACCTAGCTTCTAATTTCTGCTAAAATGTTTTGATAGTCAAAAATCTCTGAGTAGAGGTAGGGTACTTACAATATAACAATCACATATACCTACAAATTTCTATGTAATTCACTGACAGTAAGGATGACTCCTTGATATTTATAAGTTATCCTGACACATCTAAGTGTTAGTGTTATTAATAATATAACTAGATTATCTGCGTATAGAATTAACTGAACAGTCAGAATTTATATCAGTGCTGAATGACTTTTCTAAGTAGCATCTTGTAAACCGCATTTCTTTTCCTTCACTGATCACTTTTATGAGCAAATTTTACTGTGTTTTTTAAAAATAAAATGGAAAGATCTCAATTTGAAAAATACTCATACATCTTAGCTGATCAATCTAAACTGCCAAAACCAAACACGAGACAATATGTTCCAAGAAGCTGTATTATAAAGTTTCCACTATATTTTTTAAAGCATTGTCTTTTTAAAAGCAATTGATTTCATAAAAATAACTTTCTGACAAAAATTAAAATGGATTAATTCAAAGTCATGAACCATTTGCTATTAACATTTTCCAACCTTAGATTAGACTTACGAGAGTTAATGTAAAGTGTACTGAGATATCCTGAAGGAGAGAATGACAGAACAGCAAAGTAACGTCTTTCCTAGTGGGAAATTCAACCACAAACTGATTGAGTCCAAAGAATTCTCAATGCACTGATTTTAGAACTGGAAATGAAACCTCAGGCTTCTGACTTGAAATCCATCATTTGAGCACTATTAAAATAATGAATGCAAATAATGAAGCAATAAATAGACTGTTCCTATTCCAGGCATCCCCAGATGATACTTGCACTTAGCAAAAAAGGAGACATTTAGTTTGTGAAGATTTTCTGCGTTATGAATTTCAGCCCTTGATTGCATCAGTGTCTGAAGACAGCAGCTGTGCAAGCAGCAGAAAAATTCACTCTCTACCTCCATCTGTGATCAGAATGAAATCTTGAAACATTGTCTGTTATGATCTGTGTAAAAGACTGAGATTCCTGAAGAAACGATTATGTGTCCAGCATCTGATAACCTGTGTTCCAAAGTATGTGTCATATGAACAAAGCAAGGTGCATTTAGATACTGAGATACTGAGATTGCTGTTATGGGCATTTTCTAAGCTGGGAAGCTAACTAGTGTAGCCCAGATATCGCTTTCTGTTTCACATGGGATTGCTACCAGTGCTTGAACAGAGCAAGTGTGAACAGGGTATCAATATTCTCAAGATACTCATGAATGAAAGGAGGCAATACGTGATTGTAGACTTTACTTAACAGCATGACTGTTTAAACCTTTGCTTGTCCTGCAGTAAAATTGTTATTATCTGAACTCTCCATCTTGGTTCCAAATATCTGGATTTTATCAAATTCACCTAATTTTGAGAAATTATAAAAATAACAAAATTCATTTAGAATGAGACAAGGAATAAAATTCTTGGGAAAATAACAGCTTCCTTTAAAATCCTGGAGTGAGGCTCCAGTCAGCAGTGCCAGACTGTAACAATGGCAAAGGAAAAAGTCATCAAGGAAAATGCTGACTTCATATCACACCTGATGGTAACAAACCCAGCTGCAGTTTCAAGCAAGGGAACAGTACTTCTCCCTCATCGTTTTAAAGTCTGCTCTGTTTTAGAGTTCCTGCTAAATTTGACAGTTTAAAGGGACATTTAATGGAATTGCTGCTGTACCTCATGTTATGTTTTAGCTCCATGAGGAAAACTTGCCGGTTTTGCTGAAGTCATGCCAGGAGTGTGGCAATGTGCGGTATGCCTGATCGTCCATTTGGGACAGAAGTGAGATGGTCACTTGCACAGACCTTTTATAGCCATCTGAAGATCAAATGACATGCTGTGGTTCTAATCAGAGCTCAGCTTTGCTGGGACTGCCAAAAGGAAAAGGCCAAAGGGGAGAGAGAATTAAAAGCTCACATCATAGCAGTAATCAAGCAAGACCATAGTTACAGACAAACCACAGAAACAAGCAGGTTAAAAGAATTATCCAGCTATCACAGGCACATTCATGCTGGTTGCGTTCCAAAGTACTCATTACAACACTCCAGTGTGTCTCCCAGTACAGCTGGTCAGATAATGCTAATCAAATAAATGATTTGGCAAATTTTGCAAAGTTTCAAAAATAAATTATCCAAAAAGCGTGCTTTTTAATTATTCCCACAGCTGTAGTCTTGCAAGTCTAGAATTATGTTTAAACTCACCTCCCTTTTCCTCAGCTTGCTCAGTCTCTACATTTTCTTAATTCATTCTCCCCAATTGCACTTTCTGAGCAACCCTGTTAAAATAAGTCTCTGGATGCACACTGCAAGTCTTTCTAAGCAACTCACAATAGCAAAGCAGTGTAGTTTGTCCAGTTCTCCTGAGCAATGGGAAGGTTTAGTAATAAATCAGTATGTCAATACACATGAAAAAGCCTGGAATTTTGAGGGTTTCTCCCAGACAAGTCAGGCACCTAGTTGTACCTCATCATAGCCCCACTGAAGTGAATCAGCACAGTGCTGATTTACACTGGAGGAGGATCTGTTCCGTCATCACTGTGATTCAGGACAGTTCACATTTGAGCAAGGGTCCTGTTTAGTTACCTGCCTGAGTTTGGTTCCTGCCAGTTTGGTTCTCTGTTACCTGGTACACTGGAGTTTGTAAATAAATATGATTCAGCCTGACAACTTTGTTAGGGGAAAAAAAAAAGACAGTGTATCCATTTTTTGAGTTTAATTGAATTTTTTTCCTCTTTTGTCTGTGTAGCTGTCAAAATGACTATCAATACAGATCAATGCATATTGAGTGCTTTTTCTCAATAACTGTAAAACAGCAGGTAAGTAACTATATCCTAGTTCTCCTGAGTGACTTTAAATGACAACTGTGTTTGTACAGCCAAGATTGTGCAATCCCCCCTGAATGCTAGACCTGACTGATTTAATTCTCCGCATCTCTCACTTGAGGGCACTTCCAGTGAGCAATGTGTAGGCTGAAGTCATTCAATTCTTTCAGAATGTTTAGAAACAGAGGCTCAATGGCAGGAGGACATTTTATTCCCTACAGACAAACAGAATTTCATTTTCTAACCCTGTTGGACCAACTCCTTCAACAGCATTAAGTGTACACTTAATTAACAGAAGGAAGACAGTAAGGAAATGATTCAAAACTATGCAGATAAGTTCATTAAATTGTTTGGTTTTGATTGCCTTTTCAAAGCCTTTTTGCAAGTGGTCCCAGATACCTGAAAGACTAGCTCCTGTTCTTGTTTCTACCAAAAGCTTCCTTCTCTTGAACAGTGAAATTGTCAGTCAATAGAGGGAGGCTTCTGACCACGGGAAGCAGGAGCCTGGCCAGGACCAGGGCCAGGCTGCAGAATGTTGCTGCCTGGCAAAATAAAACTAAAGGTTCAGCTTTGCTGCCTTAAGAATGAACTGCAAAACCCTCCTGTTTGGAAAGGTTTGGCTTTTTTGTAATAATGCTCTTCTTCTGATGCATTCATTCAGAAAATCAAGCCAAACAAGGCATTGCCTAATAGCAAGGAAAGAGCAGAAAGACAGAAGTCATTATCACTTACTTACTTACTTACTTACTACAGCCATGATAATGAGGGACTTAAAGCTTCAGGGTTATTAGCAAAATGATATTGGAACATCATATTTAGGTTGAGAAAGAACTTACATGTCACTTCTGCCCACCAAAAATGTGTATTCTGCACATGCTGAATACACATGAATACAAGCCTCTCAAAATTTCTCTTTTTTTATGATTTTTTTTTCAAACTTGACAAATTATGGCTGAGAGAAGGCTATGGGGAGATGTGCACTGTTCCTTTAAATCCACAGCTCGGGAAGGTTGTATGCAATGGTTAGCCTAGAAAGTAACTTCAGAGATAAATTGATTTTCTTTAATCTAATGAATTAGGTTAAGGGGGGGATTCTGTACTGACACTCGTCATTCCTGTAGTTCAAGCCCCTCACAAATCCTCCATCAGAATGGGCATTAAGCAATGTTGTAGTCTCAGTGGGAAATTACATTGTGGATTGTTCTTATGATTAGTGCAGGGAAAAGAATGGTGTGTTCTGAGGGAAGCCATGCTGGTGGTTTTAGACATATGGCCAATATATTTGCTAGAACCTGGATGCAGATGTGCCAGTTCACTCCACAAAAACACCTGAGTAGTCAAAGGAGTTCAGCAAAGTCAATGAAAAATTAAATGTAAAGAAATAAGGGATCAGAAGCAGAAACAAGTAAAGATGTAAATGTATATCTAAAATGGAATTAAAATATTAAAAGCAGAAGTAAAAGCAGAAAAATATTTTGATCTTTCTGATTCTGAATGCTTTGCAGGAGTACTTAAAACACAAAATCATATGCATGTTACCATTCTTTCTCTTTCCTTGATTTTGTAATTTTTAATCTTTTGATATCTTGCTACATGGGCACTGATTCCAACAGCATTTTTATGATCCAAAGAGGAGCTTTTAATTCAATCAGAATTTTCAGTCTTAAAAATATGGGAGAAGGAAAGGAAGAGAGAAGGATCCAGGAATGACAGATGCCAGAGAAAGAAGGCACCAGACTTTTTTTTTTTTTCAGATGCAGAATTATTATCCAATTTGATTTTTATAGGACAGTTTTGAAAGACAAAGGGCATGCTTGCATCCTACAGGATTGTAATTTGGGACCGTTCAAGTTCTAGATCTAAAGCTAGCAGCCCTCGCGGGGGCTCGCCTGTCTTGCTATTCTTATGCATGGGCTGGACACGGGCCAGGCATGTCAGGGCTCAGGTGTGCCATTATGGCAGTCTCAAGAGGCTTCCAAGAAGCTGAGGGATGAGGAAGCTGGGCCTGATCTGTGGTCTGTAAGCAGCATGCAGCAATGTTTCTGGTTGTTCGCAGCTGAGTGCTAACTCACTGCAGGCATGACAGTTGCTGCCACTGCTTTGTGGGTGAGGAAGGCTGTGAAAAGCTTTCCTTCTCTGAGTCAGCTACACAGGTCCAAAGGGGGACTCGGAGAACAGAGCCGAAGAGACACTCCTCTGAGGCAATGAAAGAGGCAACAGGAAAACAAGGCAAAAGATTGTGACAGAGGTAACAAAGAAGAGCAGGGTGAGCACAGATGCCAGAGAGGTTGTCAGGGAACAAGACCCCATCAAGGTCCTATAAGGACTGAGAGACAAGTGAAGAAGAAATGGAAATGAAGAGAATGAAACCAAGAGAGAGAACTGTAAGAAGGCAGTGCTTCATAGAAAATGTGCCATGTGAGAAGCTGAGGATGTGAATAAAGGCATTGGGCCAGAGAGAAGGCAAAAAGAAACCTGCACTCTTATCAAAAGATCACTGACACAGCCAATGAAGTCACTCAACATAAGGATGGGGTGCCATAGGGTGAAGGAGGAAGAGGTGCACAAGTAAAAAATTCAGAAAAAGAAGTTAGAGAGACTGGAAAAAGAGCAGGCAAGGAGCGCAGTCACAGTCAGCCAAGATCACTGATGCAGTAGTTGAGTCAGTCTTGCCATCAGGAGAGGACTTGATTTCAATGCCAGGGAGAGGAGCACAGACAGAAGGGAAACCACAAGGTCTAAATGAGCATTTTAACCATCAAGCAGGGATCTGACAGAAAGCAAATGAAGGGAACAGGTAAGATGCATAAAGTTGGGACAGTCTGCATTGATGGATGTAGTCTTCCTCTTGCAGGAGAGGGTGAAGGGAGACCCTGGTATTTAGAACCTGCATATTTCTTTCTTCCTTGAAATTATCAAGCAATTTATTTTGGAGAGATTTATACTTTATTTAGGGTAAAGGGGCTGTAGATGATCTGTCTCCTGAAATCTAGATTTGTGCCAGTGGTGTCAGGTGTCACAGGAAGGGTTAACTTCGAGTCTCACTGAGCGGCTGTACAGCTGGTGAAATGCGTCTGTCAACAGAACTATTACTGTCATCCCCAGATCAGCACAATGTCCTTGACCCTGGAGGTTAACCGAGAGGCATTAGCTGTTACACAGACAGGGCTGTCATGCTCATGTGGGAACAGAAAGGTTACAAGACCAATTGGATTAGCTGAAGAGGTAAAACTGGCCCTCCTTATCCAATGGCAGCTTGCAGGCACAGGTAAAGTGCAGCACAATGGAGTTATTCCAGTGCCTTTTCCCTTTGGAAACCTAGATTTAAACACTTGTTCAAACAGACTCTAAGGGGCACTCTGGTTATTGTCCTTCATGGTCCCTGTTTACACACATCACAAAACTGTTGCGTGGTTTGCTGGGTGCAAAGCCTGCACTACACACTGAAAGGCTGTAGGCTGGAAGGGGCTGGGGAGCAGAACAGGGTGGGGGACCCCAGGGGCAGTGCTGGGCAGAGGGTGTAGGACTGCAGCAGTGAAGAGCTGCAGGACAGGATTAAGAAGTTTGTGCCTTTAACCATAAGGATGATGAACACAAGGAGTAAAAACTTGTCTTTTTTGAAGTAAATGGTAATGTTCTCATTGCATTCAGCAGTGTTTTAGCATTTTGTTTGCAGTTTCGTCACAGTAACAACTTCTCAGTCATCACAGAGATAGG
Organism: Dromaius novaehollandiae; assembly: GCF_036370855.1. Classification (NCBI taxonomy): domain Eukaryota; kingdom Metazoa; phylum Chordata; class Aves; order Casuariiformes; family Dromaiidae; genus Dromaius; species Dromaius novaehollandiae. Next base: position 88,946,516 of record NC_088098.1, read on the forward strand.
GGACTCCTATTGTCACATTTCTCTGAAGGGATGTGAAGTCATAAAGCTAAGATTTCATTAGTGCACAATTTCATTAAACCTTCTCTGATGATATATGGACAGAGATCTATAATCCAGTGCTGCTCAATTGCCAGACTGGGCAATTATATCCCAGCTTAGCTGAAATCTTATCTAAGTTGCATCTTTAGATGGGTGGTCGACAGTAGAACGGCAGCATTTCTCTCACAGTACTGGAGTGAGTATGGCAAGGTGGAAGGGAGATGAGCGAATTACGGAGAGGCAAAGGAAATAGAAAATAAAGGAGGAAAAGGTGAAAGGAAAGGGGAAAATATTCAGGTTCTATGTCTTCTTGTAAACCAATTGCACTTTCCCTGTTCATACAGCAGCACAGTGTTCAACTTGTGGAAGTGCCTTCCCCCTTATTCCCCTACATCTTCCTCCCACACCAGTTTTTCTCTCTGTTGACAAAACCTGCATTTAGCATTTTTGTATTACTTAAATCTAGGACAACCTTCCACTGCACACTGCGCAGGGGTAGGACTCTACCCTTTTGTTTGTCTCTGGGTTTTGGAAATCTCGTAGCATTCGTGAAGTTAGCTTAGCACTCACAGCAGGTGGAAGCTCCCAGCCCCAGAGCAGCTGTGCACAGCCTTGATCTTCAGGTTTTCACACACAGTCCTCAACCTCCTCTGCCCAATCCTCCTTTCCCTGTTTTTTTTAACGTGGAAAGCACTAACCCTCTGGCCTGGAGAGCTCCCCCCCGCCACTATCAGATTTCCCCAGAGGAATTCTGGGCATGACAGCTCCATAGGGCAAGCAGGTCTCCCACCCTCACCGAACCTCTCCCTCCCTCCCTCCCTCTCTCTCTCTCGCTGGGAATCCATCCTTATCCACTGCAGCAGGGACGATATTTTTGAATTGTGTTTATTTGTTGGCACCCTGGTGTGAAAGCACTTCCCATCAACTGCATATTAATCTTGTCAGCAGTTTGTGAACATTTCCCTCCCTCTCTGCCTTGGCTAATTTATGACTTTGGGGTCTATTGCTCCCTTCCATCCCTGCCTCTCACTATAATTAAAGAGAAAATAATCTTTCTGATTTTTGTTAAAGTGGCTCCAGCCATGTCAGAATGATAAGAAAGGGGCTTTAGCCCTAGGAAATGTGCAGTTAGGCAAGTTGTAAATTGACTTGTAGATAAACATACACAGGGATACAGATATTCAGCCATTACATGTTCAGATGAAAGTCCTGGAACATTTCTCCCTGGACTTCTTCCATTGAACTATTGCCACTGAATGTCTGTCAGGTTCTCCTGATCTTGAAATCTCCAGGGCCACTGCATGCACCCAGGACTGTATTCTGCATTATCCTGAAAACTGTGAAGCAATTACTTATGGTCATTGAGACAGCCTTATATTCATTATATGCCTTGATACATTAATACTTATATTAACTGATTACCCTAACCTTGCCCAGGCATTTTTTTGCAATCCTAGACTCATGGTCCCTATTTCTTAGGCTTGTAGCACACAGAGATTTTGTTTCAGGTTGGCTCTGGGGAATTTAATTGAACTGAGTTGCACTGAATGATCTTCTTTCACTCTTTAAAACTCTTCTGGCTCATAGGGAGAAATGCAAATGGAATTATAGAGAAAATATGTGAGAGAGCCCACCACAGCTTATGTCCCCCACCCTCCTCCTGCTCACCCCTCCCAGACATGAGGGAGGCCCCACAACTAGCTTGGCAGGGGTAGCACTAGCAGAAGCCCTGTTTCTTTTTTTACTCATTTGGTGATTGCTTCTGATCAGCTGCTCTGGCCTTTCACTTGGGCTAGTGAAGATTCACATGCTCACACCAATTTGGAGCAAGATGGATAGTGGCCTCCTCACTCCCAGAACTCTCACCTATAACTAGAATAGAAATTGGCAGCTTGAAACAAGCTCTAGCTGGTTAAAAATGGAGCTGCTTACTTATTTAGCATCACAGGCTATATTTACCATCTTACTTTTCAAGGAGCCTGGTTAAAAGCTCAGCCAAATGCGAAGCTTTGGGCAGTGTCTTCCAGTTCCTCTAAGGTAAGAGCCCTGATGACCTGGAAAACTATTTGCAGTCTCAGGCTTCCATGTCTACAACACAGAGGCATCTCTGAATTGTGCTCATCTGTGAGCTAACTCAATGCCTCCTGAAGTCGTTTGACATTCATGTGATGGTAGTGACTTTTAGCCTTTGCTATCTGCATGAGATTGTGACTTCTGAGGGACACAGGCATTGTGCCATCACAATTCACACTTTCATTACCTCAGAAGGAGATTGCTGTTATGTGCTATAAAGGGGGATATGCTTGAAAACAGTCTGCAGAGATGGGAGCATCGAGTGCTTGCCTTCTCAAGGAGTATCTTCCTGAGAGTGCAGGTCTCCAGGGCACTGGCTTTTACACCAGCTGCCTATTAGATGTAAAATTTGTTAGTTGTGACCCAAAATAGTCAGGACTGACATGCATGAGGGATCCACTCTTCCCTGTATCCTGGCTCCACTGCAGCTAGTGAAAGTGCTTTGACAAATCCAGGCCCCGAATCTCCAGATCTTATTTTTTCATCACCCACCCAAGGATCAGAAATTGCCCAGACCTGTCAGCCTTTTTTAAAAAGCCTTCATATCATGTCAGCCTTCATATAAACTGTACACATAGTTAGCATTTCAGAGGAAAGTAAAAGGGTGAGTTACAGAATAGAAAGGAAGAAGGAGCTTTTTTGTGGGTGAAGAAAAGTGGAAAGTGGTTCATAGTGCTGGTCTGCCTAACGATACCTAGTTACACTGGCTGACAGACTTAATTTATAAGAATTCAATGTCGATAATGCTTTATCACTACTGTTTCATATTTATTATTGTTAGGGCTCTTATATATTCTCTGTTTGCATCTTTATGGTTTTTACAAAGCATTCCACAGCAGGCAAATAGACAGCATTCCAACCTGAGAGGGCAATGGCTCAGCTGAAAAGTTAGTACCTTGCTTTTGGGGGACTTTAAGTAAATTCAGATTTTCCTCTTTGTAGGCTAGGGCTTTTTACCAGGCAAACTCTGCCTCCCTCGGAACATCAAAAGAAAGACTGTGCGGAGCACTGAAAAGAATAATCTTGTAGGCAGAGGACACATGACTCTCTAGATACCTTAAATTTGAGTAATTCCATAACTCAGCCTCTTTCTGCATGAATTTCACATGCTTCCTGTCTGAACACCAGGCTCCTCTGTCTGCTAACAGAGACACACCCTTCCCTTCTGACCTCTGTTAGCATCTCTGCTACCAAATTTACATCACTTGCAAGTGTGCCTCTTTATTATTTATGTCAGCATCATCCCAGCTGGGATTAATAAGGCTTTGTGTACCCCAGGGCTATAGCTATTTCTCTTATTTATGCTAATGAGTCCTGCATAAAAGGTTTTGCCAAAAACTAAAAAGTGTGAAATTGATGACATAACTGTGGGAGAGTCTACAGGAATATTAAGGAGGATTAGGATACTATCAACAAATCAGGTTCGAAGTATTGTTCTGTTGGGCTAGGAGTGTTTTCAATTAATTTGTAATTAAATAAGGGAAGCAATTTAGTGAACTCAGAGAGATATTCCAGCAAAAGCTTTATCTCATCAGTCTGAACCTCACATTCCTCCAGAACAGGATCATTGTTTAGATCTTGGGCATGTTACATGATCCGACCTATAGGAGTAATTTAATAAAACATCAATATTTTCCTTCTGTTAACCCATAGTGTCATGGTGAATGGAGAAAGCTGCCTCTGCCTTCTTTCACAGCCCCCATTCGATCTGCACCCTCTTTGACTGGTTGGACAGGTGTTATCACTAAGCAGCCTGGGGCTTTTAAACATAGACAAACCAGAAACATTCTGCAGCAAATTCACAAGACAGCAGAGATATATGGAAGAATAGAGAAGAACTAGGGGAGAGGAGGAACAGATAGAATAGAGACTCAGAAAGGGGGGGATATAGCCTGCTTTCAAAATTGAAAACATAATGTCAACTGAAGAGATTGCCAGCTAAGATGATAGGATTTACTCATATTTTTTTTTAATATATTCTTTATAAAATCCCTTTTTCAAGCAGACCCAGGAGTACAAGGTAGTTTCAGAGGGCCTGAGTTCTATGCACGAATATATTCAGTGTAGGCAGAGCAAGGATTTGTTGATTGCCTAAATTGTTCAGTGCAACAGCTGGGCACATTTTGTGTATGACCAAAAATAAGGAGTACAAATGAATGCTGATGTCCAGACAACTGGCCTTACAGCTATTGTTTTAGTTGTTTTTTTTTCTTCTCATAGCCAGAGTTATCCCACAGAGCAGATTGAGGGGGGAAGGAAATTAAGACATGAGGGAAAAGGAGACAAGAGAAGAGATTTAGGAAATAATTAAGAGATGGAGTAGGAAAGAAAAAGAGAATAAGGTGCCAAGAGAGTATTAGGAGATGGAGTAGGTACAGAACTGAAGAATAAAAGTGGTGGGGACTAGGGATTAGAAAAGGGAGTGAATGCAATAGGAAGAGACTAGACAAGTAGAGGCTGAAAAGAGCAGCATAACAGAATAGGTTGTTAAAGACTTACTGGAACTGCTGACAAAGCAAGAAAAGTGTAGACAGCTTTTGCATAGATTTCTTCCTCTTCAAGTCTCCACTTGCTTCGGCTCCTCCTCCCACATTTTGTCCCTAGCCTGCCCCAGTCATTATCACATTCATGATAGAAAATTTGTTTGGAAAGTTCAACTAGAAGGGTTGAAATGAAATTATGGAAAATTCTGTATTAGCCCATATTGAACACTTCTAATGATTTTGTTTATTTTAGAAGTTGTGGTAGTACTAAAGTTGGAAAGGAAGATGTGACTCGTCAGACAGAATAGGTTTTAAGTAAGGAGTATTCCTCTTTCTCTCCTAGTGAAAACAATCAAAGCTTGGCCAGATTGGAAAGGCCTCATTTTGACATGCTCAGGTCAGAGCTGTGCAGCTGAAGTCACCAAGGATTTTGTTCATGCTTTGCACGTTTGAGAAGTCAAGTAAGATTCTTCTTACAGACACCGCTCCTAGAGCTAATAGCACTGGGACAGCCTCTCTCAGCATTGTAATTATCTGCAACTGGCCCTTAGAAAACATGTTGGAGAGGACCTCCTGAATGGAAGGGGGTATGGAGATGGGGAAAGGAGGAATAAAATCAAATTGGTAGGGACCAGGAAACTGAGTGGAGCATAGAAACTGGAAACAGAAGTTGTGTGGATAATGCTCAGGACAGGGATCTGGGGAAAAGGGAAGGCTACTGTGGGAAGAAAAGAGGAGGAGGGATCTGAAGAGGAAAGATTAAACTTAGGGAGAAGGTTGGGGCAACAGGCTATGTTGGAAACCTGTCAGTTGAAGAGATATGACAGGAGAGAAATCAGATCTAGTAAGAGCTGAGTCTGGATTAAGGAGCTGGGCTAGATAAGTCAAGAGGCTGGAGGGGAGCAGAGAATATGGAAGGCAGGGAAGAGGGTGAAAGCTAAGGCTGAATGAAGAGCCTGAGGAACTGTCGTGGGACTGGGAGACAGAGTATGTGAGAACCGCAGGTAAGGAGAAATTAGTGTAAGCTCAGAGCAGCAGAGAAGCAGATTAATGAGGGGATCTGGCAATGCTGGTGACACAAATCAAGGAAGGCAGTCAGGGACAAGCTGAGCAAGGAATCATGGGGCAGGGATGAGAAGAAGGAAGTGAAATACAACATGCATCCAGGGATGGGGAAAAGACAGAACAGCAGCAAGGACCAGGGAACAAAGATGGGGTAAAAGGATTACAGCTTGTTTGGAACATGCAGACAGGTTCCCCTTTGATCACAGTCGCCAGAATCCAAATCTCACCTCTCCTCCCCAAGCATGGGGTTTCTCTGAAAGCCAATGTAAAGGGAGCCTCATCCCTTTCTAAAGCTCTTTCACCTACCAAATAGCAAACTTCTGCTGTTATCATTTTTTTTCCAGCTATCCCAGGTGACAGGGGCTGCTGAAAGTGATCTGAAGTTTTCAGTTGTGGAGGAAAGGATGTCAATGTGATCCTACATAACTAGTTTTTTTTCCTCCAGTTCATCTTTTCGCTTTGAGGCCTGGGAACATATACTCAGAAAATTATTCTAAGAGAATACTATCAAGGTTTTTAAGGTCAAAAATGTTTAAGTTGTTTAAAATAAGGTCATCACTGTGAGGCACATATCATATCAAAAGTATGAGGTAATACTACTGTAAGAATTTAACTCCGCTTTTCTTACCGTTTCAACTGTGATGTTGTATTAATTTCCATTTTGTATGTAACAGTGAACTCAATGGCCAGTTTTTTTCATACCTGAGACACAGTGTTCAGCATGTCTAGAAACGGGTCCAACAAAAAAAATGTCTGAGCCCTTCCTCAGCTACATATCCCACAGAGAAAATACCTATGTCAAGAAAGATCTCAGAATAGCCTTTGGGGGTTCTCTGCTGCTCTAGAAACTCATTCCTTTTCCCACTCTAACAGCTGTGGTTCACCCTGTCCCTCTCAAGCTCCTAGAGGAAAGTCTCTCTAAGCCATATGGTGGCCCGGGGACTTAAAGGTTAAATCCTGTTTGAAGAATCAGATCACATTTTCAAATTCCCATTTAGTAATGGCTCCTTAGCTGAGCATGGCTCGGTCAAGCTCAGCTTTTCTGCCCATACCTGAAATAATCATGCACTGCTATGTCTAATTTGCCTCAGAACTCCGGAAAGAGATTGCTTTCCTTTTGGAGAGATGAAGCAGGACTGGGTTACCGAGCAGCATGAAGCTTTGGACACATAAGAATTGCCTTGGTTGTGGTGCTTGGGTTTTGTATTTATGGGTTGCTTAACTCTGGGCATGAAACACAGCCAGGGACTTGGCTTGTTTATCTTTATTTTGGTGGCACCAAAAACCTATAAATGAAACAGAAACCCAGAAAAGTGTTTCTGAGCTTAACGTAAGCTTTTGCCCAGCTGTGCAGTATCTGGCTTTGCCTAAGATAATTGTGGAAGGACTAGAGGCTTGATTCTGAGTGATGTATCAATTTTGACCCCTGCAGAAGTGAAAAAAACAGGCCTTAAAATGAACTAGACAAGAACAGAGGATGCGCTGTGAAAAACAACAATGCACAGAGCCCAAAGTATGGATTAGACAGGGCCTGGCTGGCATCATTCACTTCCATTATAGATTATAAAGCCAGAAGAGGTCATTGTGATCATCCGCTCTGGTCTTCTGCGTAACACAAGGCATAAGATTTTTCTAAATTTGACCTATAGCATCTGTTACAGGAGGAAAAAACATCCAATCATGACTGGAGGCTTTCCAGAGGAGGAAGTTCATCATGACACTTGCTAATTGTCTCCAGCCATTAGCTGCATTCCGTATTGAATATGTGGGGCCTTGTCTCCAGGCTCAGCTAGGCTGTCTCCAGCCTCTGCCCACTGCACATCATTATACATTTGTCTACTGTACTAAGGAGCTCCCGTTCTCAGACTGCCTCACCTATCATGGTTTGTTTGAATATGTATTGAATGGAGCCATGTCAGCAGCAGGGCTCCATGAAAGAGCATTCACTTGAACAGCAGTCATGAATCACCTCTCTCTCCTTACCAAGGACTGTACAGCATTGCCGAGAGAGCCCATTTCTTCTAAATCCCAAGGGGGTTCCTGGGGAGGAAGACGTAATGGCTTTCAAAACACTGAAAATTCTTTACAGTCACAACGGTCACTGGTAAATAGCTCTCACTCACTGTCATGAGGGCGGCTTAACTGAGTAGTGCAGAGCGTGTGCGGTCACTCACCTCAGAGAGAAAAATCTGTATTAGGCCTTCGCCCTAATGTGAATTTCCTGACCTGACAGATGGGGATTGAGTGTCTGTTTATGCCAAGAGGAGTTTGCTAACATTTTTCCTCTAATTACTAATTATACCAGTGAAAGGGGCTTTACGGCTGGAGTCCTGGAAATGTGAAACTTGATCATCAGAGATTTGCAGGAAAGATGGAAGATTGATGTGTGACATCAAACAGCTGACAAGGAGGCCAGGGCAGCCAGATGGACAGCAGCTGCTCCAAGGGCTGGGGGGCAGCTGCTCAGGGGGGACAGGGGTTCATGGGGGGAGCAGCACTGAGGGGTTAGAGCCATTTTAACAGTTTTGTGTTCAGCCCCCCCTTCTCAGTCATCTCAGATACAAATTGTGTCTAAGCTCTCTGGGTTTGAGGCTGTGTGTTAGAGTGCATCTACCAACAGGTGGCAAGGCAAAGCGGCAGGGCTGATGGCAGCTGCGGCAGCACTGACCACAGGAGAGGGCTTCACACAGCGCTAGGAACAGTGGAGAGGTGCTGGGGAAGTGGATCAGCTCCTGTGGGCCTCAAGTTTCCCAGATCCAAAACTGTACCTCAGGCTCCATACTAGCTCACTTGCCCTTACATGTGCCAGTCCTCAAACCCCCTGAGTTTCTAAGAATTGCAGCTTTTCAGCCAAATCCAATGCCAGAATTCTCTGTTTTTCCACCTTCCCTTTCATTGATAGTGGAGATCACCTGCTTTCTGCGTTCTGGCCTTGAGGGCCACCCGGCATCCACAGAGCCTTTCCCAGTCACAAAATGGCTCAAGCTTGCCTTTCTCACTCATCTGTTCCCTGAGGCTTCAGGAAACCTATTATCCTGCCCCAACTACGGAGTGAGTCCAGATAGCTCACTGTGAAGAGAACCCTGTCACACAGCTTTCTTGTCCAAAGGAGAGAGGAGTTGCATATTCTTGTCAAGCTGCATCAGTTCATGTTTAGAGGGTAAAGAATAAATTCAGTATGGCTCAAAAGCATTTTGCTGATCTCTGACTCGATGCTGGGATCAGCACATTGCCCAGTTCTCCAAAAGAGCTTTCCTTCTTACCAGCATCACTCTATCTTTCTTGGGTTGATCCAGTTCCTTTCCATCCATTCTGTGATCTCCTCTCTGGGACATCTTGGTGGAGTCTTTCTCAGTGGAAAAGAAATGCACTGGCATGTGCCATTGGCCTTTGCTGTTCTCCCAGTTTTGGTGATGTTCCAGTGCAATGTGTTCCCTGCATGTTCCACGTACCCAAGCAGAAGTCCTCCAAAAGGCACACAGCTCTGTGCAAGCAGCCTTAGAGGCCCATGGCACAGACTGGGCTGTGTCAACTCTATTCTGTTAGTGCTCATCTGGGTAGAGACTAGTGCTATATCCCAGCAGTTGGGTAACCTCAGTTTCCAGTGGTTCCACCACAGTGTACTTCATATGGCCTCTAAACCACCGAGTTCTTGGACATGTTTGGGAATCACACAGGTCTGCTGCCAGAGCTTCCCCCATACACTCCCAAGGCCTTGTCTAAACTATAAATCTCTCCCCATTAAAGCCACTTTGCCAGCACAACTGTCTACATAGGCACTGCAATGCTGACAGGAGGCATTCTTCTGCTGGAGAAGTTAAACCATTGTCTTCAATGACATTCCCTGAACGGACGTAAGAGCCCTGGTGCTGGCACAGCTACTTCTACTCCAAGGATTCTTGCCTGTTCACTGCTGTCACCTGGAAAAGGCTCAATTACCATGACATAAGCCCTCATACCTATGCTAGTAAACTGCAGCCCACATCCTGCCCAAACCCAGTATTCTGGAAAGCTCGTAGGAATGATGACGGAGTGGGCACTGGAGATATGTAAGCCGGGAGGCTGCTGGTACTGTATCGCAGTGCTTGTGTAACCTTAGTTTCCAGAGACAATACGGTCTTTCACAGTCCTGGAGCAGTGGGCATCGGGTTGATTTGTATAATGTTAATTACAACATTATTCTTGAAAAGGGCCAAACTAATGGTGCTGGGTTTCGTGTTTGCTGAATGTAGAAGAAGCAGGCAAATAAATAGTGAGCTGTCATTACGAAAATTACTTTTTGCTGTATGTGAGAGAGTGCACAGCAGCAGTAGTAGAGGGATGATAACAGAAACTTTGTCACCAGCACTGTAAGCTGAATTTCAAACTGGCATAGTAAGTAGCGCTGCATGGTATATTAATATATGAATAAACTCTGCTGCCACCTAGCCAATAATCGAGGTAGCTAACATTACCACAGATTCCATCTCAAGGTAACAAGCCTGCCTTTGACCAGATTTGGCAGAATCTTATAATAATTACGAGTGCTTATCACAGATCTAGGTCATAAGAATAATTTTTAAATAACCAAATGATCATTTAGGAAATATTACAGCATCATGGTACAACACTTACTCATCCATCTGTCTCTGGTCCAGCTGGATAACTTTCTTCTGAAGTGCTGTTGGAGGGATAGTGCAGGTGATAACTCTATAATACCTATATTCTCTTCCATGAAGGAGCCTAGTTATCTTTTCTGCCTAGATAATGCCATGGTCTCCCACACTGATGTTTGTATGTCTATGCTTGTACTTTTCTTCTTATAGATGTAAAGTATAGAGCATTTAATAGTTTGACCAACTTTGAGGAGAAAATTTTTTCTCTTTCATAGCATGAAAAAACTGGTATAGAGAAGCTAGCCTGAGGTTTTTACATCCGGCTTTACAAATGCATACAAAACCATACTGAAAATATGTATGTTTCACATTACAACTAGTTTGTATTGTTTGTTCTATCTTTCTTTCTTCTAATTATGTTTTGCACATACTACTACAAAGAGTCCTATGTTTTCTGGAAAAAAAATACAGGGTTTTTAAAGCACCCATCACCAAATCCTCATAAATATCCCAGAAAGCAGCCGGGCAAGACACCCCCTACTTGATCTTTATCAGAGTGTAAGTTGTTCTTTCAAAAAATCTAATGCAAATGATTACCAGGGCTTCCCCTCTAGGTCAGTAGTCTTTCAAAAGCTGATTAAAACATTCTATTTCTCCACTGACTTGAGGATAACAAAGAGATGAATGTCTGTGCCTAGTGCTTCCCTCCTTCAATAATTCTTTACATTCCAAATATACGAGTGGAAGGAGGTCTAGGGCCCAACATGGGAGGATGGGCAAAAAAATGGGTTAAGGCAGCTCAAGGCACCTCAGTTTAAAAAGACGGTAAACACATGGTGCAGGCCCTAATGGTAATATTGCCATGCTCCACTAGTACCATGGCCCACCAGCAGCATATTTGCCTGGACAGAACTGGCATTAATTTCTCACAGCTTCAAACACCTGCTTTGCAGTGTTTAGCTTTTTTATTTCTCATATTTTCAGTTGTGTGGACTGCTTGTGTGTGTGTGTGTAGCTGCAGTGATGTAGTGTGCCCCAGGGTTCTTGTTTTGAGCTTCGTTCCTCCTTTGTTCTCTTCTTGCCTTCAGCTCCCCTCTTTAAATAAAATCAGGATCAGGATATACCTATTCTTTCAGAAAGCCACACTATTTTTGGCTAGTTGATGAAAAAATCAATGATAGTATAACTGCAGCCTTAAGGAATGCCTTCCAAAGGCCAAGCTGTATCATTGGTAGTCCTTTCTCATAACCACTCAAGCAAAGAATTTGGTTTATGGTGTTGCAGAACTTTTTATCATTTTGCCATGTTTCTGATAAGCAAAAAGGATAGCACTTTCTGTGGGGCACTCCATCATGTTTAGCAGCAAAGTTCTCCGAGTTTCTCATCTGAACAGCATCCTAATGAGAGTAGTGGATAAACCGACTAATATTGCATTGAAATTCATTAGAACCATTGAATGAGAAGCGCTGAAGATCATGTCTACCATAGACTGCTAATGCACTCCTTCTCAGCAAACGAGAAGGGTAAGCCAGTTCAGCCTGCCCTCTTTTGCCCTATGAGACCGTCCTCTAATTATGTGTGATTATACCTCCAGTGATCCAGGATGTGTGGCAGAAGGTGTGTGAGCCGTGTACACAAACCCAGATCTTCCAGGGTATCTAGGGAATTAACTGCCTACAGATCTGGGCCTCAGCCTCTTGTTTGAAACATCTAGAATTACTAGAACTCTGATTGCAAGGGCTGAATGAGGTAAGTGTTGAGCTTTAGTAGTCAATATTTTCATCGCTTCAAAACTGATCAGCTTTTCCCACAGCTAAAGTACTGCCGCAAAATAACAGCAACACATTTGCACTAGCTTGGGTTCCCAAGAACTAACCTCTAAAAAAGGAACATAAAGTGCTGATTGAACCGTTTGTGCAAAAGCTACATTATGAGCTCTGAAACAAAATTCCATCACCTCTGAAAAATATAATAAAAACAACTCTAGGAGTGATTCAGTTTCAAAGTAGCCTTTTATTACATTCAGGTTCTCTCACTTCTTGGTGCCATAGCTCTGTCCCTCTATGTACTCTAGCATTGTCTAAACGTCATTAGACCAGAAGCTGGCTTTTCAAGATCAGTTCATTAATTTTCTCTCCTGAAAAGCAGTAGTTGGAGCTGCGAAATCCAAAACCAGTTCACATAAATCCTGAAATCTCAGACATTTGCATAAGAGGAAACCAGAGGAGTTGCACTTCATTGATCCAAGCCGGTAGTAATGGCACTCAAGGTTTACTGACAGTAGTATGTGGGTCACTACTGATCCATGCAATGTTTGCTAATGACCTGAGAGTAGTAGCAGGTCATCTTTGCTTTAGGTGACACTTGCACTAAAAGACAGCTAATACATCAGTGCTTTCTTTAAATTGTTATTGCTTAGTTATCATAGGATTTTGTAGGATGATGAAGAAAAGCAAAGATAATTAATTGAAGGCAAATGGAAGATGTGTTCACCAGAAAATCCTTCTGTTGGCATGTAACACCCACTTCAAAGAAAGCTAAGAAATCCTGCTTTTTTTCATTTTACTCACAGTGTTACCTTGTGGTAACTGATGACAGGTAGTCAAAATGACTTAATTATGTTTGCGTAGATCTATACATACTCAGAATATATCATCAGTATTGAACAGAAATAGGGTTTAGTCACTGTAGTCCTGCATATTGGGCCAAACTCTTGAAGTCATCTGATTATATCAAATGCTGCCATGTTATTCTGAAACACTGACTAGTAACTCTCTTAAAAATTAGTAAATACAAAATTAGCATTACAGATTACATGCTCTGAAAACACTATCACAAGCAGGTCAGTACATACGAGCTTGCACATAACATTTAGTTTGGCGGACAGAGACTTCCCTATCACAGATCTTGTGTCTGGATAAGGTTGTCAATTCTTATGATGTCACTCCTTAACAAAGACAATTCTGTCACTGTCATCTTTCTAAAGCAGGAACATGATCAGATTTTAGCTAAATAGTCTACTTTCTCAATTGATGGCCCTCAGCATCTTGCATCTCTGTCATAGTAAATGTTTCACTTTGCCTGAAGTAATGAGGCACAGAGAGATGGAAAAAGGCCTGATTTTACACTCTGACTGGTATTAATGTGAATTAATGAATGTGACTAATGGGAATTAATGCTAACACAATTTGATAACTAAGAAAAGTGCTACTGAGAAATCTTTTCTAACTTGATCTCTGTAATGATACAATGTAAACACTTGCTGTGTTCAATTAACTTAAAGCTCATTGACTCCTTAGGAATTGGTGGACTTTGCAGAAACTGCATTATGTTAATAACAAAATGTTACTGATTGTTCTTTGTAACTGTTATACATTATTTATTATACAATACCTGTCAGTGCTAAGTGGAGCTTTTGCATCAAAGCAGGGATTAAAAAGCATCTGATAGGCACGAAAAAATTGTTTAATCTTCCTAAAATGACATTATTAACTCTTTAAATAAAGAATTAATTTTCTGAGATTTTTAAAGTAAAGCTAATTTAAGAAAGGCAGAAACTCTTGACAGAGCCTTGTTGCTGCTGTCATTTGCAGGAACAAAATAGCATGAATTCTTTCAGCTTCCCATATAGTTAATACTCACTGAAATCTTGTAAATAGGATACATATGGTGGGGTGGGGGGAGACTGTCTTTTTTGCAGTTCCTTTGTGTTACTGCACAGCGTTCATCCAAAGAAGCCAAAGAATAATATTCTATTACAGATAATTCCACAAAGGCAAGCTGCCTTTCATAATAATTTTCCTGTATCACTTATCTCGATATGAAGGGTGCAAGATGAGGCTCTGATAAGCACAGGCTGCTCATAGCCTCCTCATCTCTATTACCTGTTTTTCCCAGTGTATTTCCTAATAATACCTGATGCTACAGCACTTGCAGGGGGCACTATATAGGTTCAGGACTAGACTGAGTGGAGAATCCCTGCACCTTGCAGCAGAACTGGACAGCACCAAAGCTAATTCTGTAGGCAAGTATCTAAAGCTCTAGAAAGCAGCAGATTTTAAGACATATTACAATTTCCTGCTAGCTAAATTTATCAGGTTTCGGGCTTTCACTGCTGGGACCAGTGTCCTGCTGCTCTTAAAGACCTAATTCCATAAAAGAATCTGGTCCTCAGTCAGGCTGGGAAAAAAGAGAACTGAATGGTCTTAGGAAAGAGGGCAGGTACTCAGTAAAGGCGGGAGGAATTTACTGAAAGAGACAAATCAGAATACTTAAAGCAAATTGAACCCCTCTCATTCAAAAAGATATTGGTCTTAATTCAGTATTGCTTCCTCTTCTGAATAAGAACTTCCACATGATCATGCTTTTTCATGTCGCATCTTCAGCTAGCTCACTGTAACTCTTTTGAGTGTCTCCATATAGATATTTATCATCAGAGTTGGAAGCCTGTGGCTTAGGGGCCAGACACATCATTTCTCACACTTAGCGATCACAGTACCTTTTCTCTCCTTATTTCTGGATAAGGCAAAGACACCATTACTATGATGTGATTCATCAGTTATATCTGAAAGGCCACTCTGGCCCTCAGAAATGAGTAGATTCCCAAATCATTTGAGTTTCTGTAGGATGGCTAGCCAAATTATAGGTTGTAAATTCAACTAATTAGCTACTGCAGTGCCCAACCTTCCCATATTCTTTTATTTCATATGTCATCAAGGAAGTTGGGGAGCGAATACCCAATCAAGTGCTATGGAGGAAGCATTCTAGCATGGATGATGTGGAAGAGGAAGAGGATCACATCTGCAAATATACTCTTGTTGCAGCACTGCACCAGGACTTCTCTTGCTTCCAGGGCCCCCATGCTAGAGGTACCTGGTATTTGTATCACAGATCACACAGACCAGCCACATATCAAAGGATCAGTGTGAGGTAAGCTCTGGTGCTTCAGGTGTGAGAGGTATGGTCTTATCTGTGCTGGGAGATTTCTGGCTTTAAGACTTCACAGCGCCACTATTTGCTGACAGAGGCAGGGCTGAGGGATTGGAGGTGTGAGCTGGAGGGAGAGGAATTCCAGGAGGTCCAAGTCTTGGAGTTTGATCCAGCTTGAATTTTGGAGATGCAGAATGAGAAAAGCTTGTGATGTAGGAATGGTGCAGGCAGGAAAGAGAGAAGCACAGGGTTCAGTTCTGGTCTGAGGTAAGAAAAATATGGCTAGACTTCTAGTTCAAGGAAGAGTAAAGAATTTAGTGGAAGAAAGAGGTAACCATGATAATGTTTGGAATACAGTCCTAGGACTCGGAAGTTTAACCATGGCTATTCTATAAAACAGAGTTTAGGCACAAGTGTGACTGCAAGTGAAAGATTCCAGACTAGGGCAGGAAATAGCCATTATTTCTACATATTTCTTTCCAAAACCTACTGACTGAACCAGACCTACTGGAGAGTGTATGTACTCAGAGAAATAGGTGGGAAACTATGGGAGGGGGATTAAAGCTGTAGCAACAGGTTTCAGGGTAAAGTACATTGTTGCAATGTAGTTATTTTGCAAGTAGATGTTCGTGGCTCAGAAAATTCATGGTTAAAGAATAAAACCCATCCAAATGCACAATGGTATGAGTTCACAGAATTAAGACACCCAATGCCACAGAATTATGATTCTAGCAGTTTAATTAGTGCAATTCCTGTTGAGATCACATGGATTTTTAGAAATAATCTCTTCCCCTTTAAAAAATAAACAAACAAACCCACCGTGTCTTTTCACCACTTACTATCAGTATTTTTAGTGCAAGCTCTGGCACAGATCTTAGGTGTTTACTCTCCGGAGTCGTAATGTTTGTTTTTAATGGATTACAAGCAGTTTTATTTTTGCACCAATAAGAGTATATTGTTTCAATTTCAATTTATTTAGACTTTGCTTTGTTTGGCTGTTGAGGAAGGTTAGTGGTTAGTGCTTAGCACTACTGTGTAAGACTCCCTTTCTTGTTGATGGTAGGAGTGAAGAGTGGTACAGAAGCAGATCTCCATGGATGAGTCTGTAACCTCAGGGAAACAACTTGTTTTATGCCAGAAGGGAAGAGGCTGTGATACAGGATTTGAAAGTGGGGCTGAAGCAGGGGGAGGGAGGGAGGGTTGTCTTTCTCCAAGGATGGGAAAATGCTTACTTAGGATTTACTGCTTCCTTCTGATTTGTTTTGAAAGAGGCAGGAATAAAGCCTGAGATATCAGAAACTGGACTTTTGCTGACTGGCAGCACTAAACTGCTTCCAAAATCCAGTTACCTAGAGACAGTAGAACTACAATCCCAAAGGCAGAGGCAGTTTTCTCTAAAGAGACTGTTGCATAGCATCCAGCTAGAATTTAGAAGCCAGTTTACTGACAGACGATAATGGATTTCATTTTGAGTTTTGCCAGGAATCCTCATATCATTGGCTATGCAGAGGGAAAAGCATTCTCCTTGCATACACATGCACGTGGGAGAGACTAGACTACAAAATCATCTTTTTCAAAATTAAATGCAGTGCCTTTTAAGACATTTTCAGTAAAAAAAGTTGGTGGAGACTCTTAAATGGAATCTTTTTTGTATGTATAAAGGAAGTTTGATCTGTTTGGCATGATATGCCTACGATAAACAACAGGGGCTACACACATTTGTAACTCAGCTTGACAGAAAGTATTTGAGTAAGAAAATTTTTGTTTAAAGTGGTTAAAACAATGACTAGCCAAGCCAACACTAAATGCTAGAGCCTGAAGGAAAGAGAATATCTACAACTTCGTCTGATTTTGGCCACACTATTAGCTGGACAGGCTTAAGACATGTACTTATCTGGCTAAGTCTGCTGGTTTGCGCATATAGTGGCCCCATTTCAGATGGCAGGCCTTGCTACATGATGCACGGAGCTGACATGGAAGCTCCCTATACAGTTGGAATTACATTGTCTTTACAGTTTAACTGCTTCCTTTCTCTCTAACCATCCTCACATACTTTCACAATTCAGTATCACCCAGCCACTCATATTAGGAAAGCCTGAGGAGGAGAGTTGATTTTATTGTTTTATTCAGCTTAGTACTTGGTCATTATGAAATTACATTACCTTTGATGCTAGAAATATTGTAAGTGCACCATGCCACATTCAAAAGGGGAGAGCATTAATATATTATGGTCAGCCTATATTTTGTTCCTTTCAGGGCACACTGTTAACACAAACTGCAATTCTAATTTACTTATGTAGAAATAAGCTCCATGGATCCTAAGGCTAAAACAGACATTTGGTTCACATCCATGAGGCCTATGCAATCCATGCAGGAAGCGTTATGCAAATTATATAAATGAGTTTGCAGGCTAAGAAATAAATTGCAGAGAATCATTTGGTGGCCAGAGCAGCAGCTGCAGGCAAAAACCTCCTACATCCAGCTTGATACATGTAAGTTCAGGGAAGCTGTGGAAACACATGCCATATCTGCCAAGTGTGTGTAACTTGTGAAATGTTTGTGTCCTGATGGTTGGCAAACTTCCAGCAAAAATCGTTCCCAGCCCAGACACTGCAGTACTATGGAACTAAATGAAAAGGAAGCTGGTTAGAAGAGGAAAGCAAAAGGAGTTTTATGTTCTTCTCGCTCGTCCTTTAGAGGGAAAAAGGACTGAAGAGTGTTCTCTAAAAGAAGGGATTTTTTTGTCCACCTTTCTTTTCTTAAAAATATAAGGAATATGAAGGATTGTTTTCCTTGGCACTGCTGAAGGTCAAGACAACCTTCTGGAAAGTTTTCCAACATAGAAAAGCTTTCTGGAGCCATAATTCAGAAAGCCTACTTATTCAAGAAATATTTAAATCTTACAAAAGCAATAATAAAACTAAGGGTGCTCTTAAGGACTCAGAAAAAGAGGGTTCTTTGCTCACTTCTCAACTGAAGGACAGAAGTTGATGATTCTTTATGAAAAGACTGTTTTTTCCAATATTTGTCAGGCATTTCAAATAAGCACTTAAGAAAAGCAAACATGATTAAAATTAATTCCCCTCTCAATGGGTCAGGTTTTAATTATTTAAGATCCCAAAACTACTAGCTCTTCAGTCATCTGTAGTCTTCCAGGAAATACCAAGCAGAAGAAGACTTGATTTTTACAAACAATAATGTCTTCCTATTCTCCCCACTTTACTGGAGAAAAGGTAAGTGCAAATGTTCTTTAAGTCATCCTAGAATAAAAGGCAACCAATGTTTCTTCTTTCTGAAAGATGTAAATAATAAACCTAATTTTAAAAAATTCATTCTGTATTAATAATCTGAAGATGTGGGCACAGAAACAAGTTATTGTGCCCAGCTATGCTGCAGTGTTAATGATGCACATTTTCTTTTCCTGCTGTGTAAATTCAGAACACCTGCAATAATTATCCCCTCTTCCAGGAAGCAACAAGCTACCTTGTATTTACAGAATGCTATCCAGAATTGCTGGTGCATTGTAAATTCATGACTTCACTTACTCCAATGCCATTTGTTCGTGTACCAACACACTACACTTTTTTTTTAATAAGACAGAAAATAAAAGGCTGACTTTATGATTTTTTGGTTGCCCCTCTCCCAGAAAAATCTCACCATGAATATTCTTGTCATACAAAAGTATTCACAGATTCACCCAGTAAGTCTTGCATCAAAGGCAGGCCCAATTTTGCTACATGGGAGTGGACAGGTTTACGTCTGCACGTTCTTTTTTTGTGCAGCCAGTACCCCAAACTTTGGAGTATTATCCCTCTGGATCCTTAATTTGTCCATGTCTTTCACCCCACACTTATCAATCTAGTTGAACAACATTCAGTTTTGCTAATCCAAGATTTCAGCAACTTCAACTTTAAGATATCACAAGGGAGCAGGAGGTTTTCAGATGGCTTGGAGACAACTAGGCCTTTTGAAGTCTAGGCCATTTGGAGGAAACAAAGGCTGTAGTTTCCCAATATTTTTGATTTGTTGTTTTTGTGTTCTGGAGGATTTAACCTAGAAGCTTTCAGTGATCTGGTTTATAGCTTGGCCCCACAAACATCTTTGACAGCACAACTGAATGGTCAGGGATAAACAGCCAAACAGGAGATGCCTTTAGCTGACTTCACTGCAGGAGAACCTATTTGAGGACTCTATCCTATGGTCCTTTGCAGTAGCAAATAAATATATCTCCTTTCTCTTCTTTTGGGAGGGTCTTGGAGGCTATTTTAAATGAACTGGTAATCTCCCAGTGATCAGCTGTCCTACTTCAGCTTGACTTGCTATTTGCTGCAACACTCGACAGTAATAAACAGCAAGTTAGCTAGATGTGTACTAAGATGATAAGCGGCAGAACAAAACCCCCAAATTTCTTCAAATAATCATTATCCATCCAACCAAACACATAATAGATATAAACAGGCCAGTTCATGATTCTCAGAACTATTGTTCATATGCTGAGAGCTGTTTGCAAGCTGACATCAGTCTGCAGTGGTTGCTGTTTTTTAATTTTCCTAATAAACCAGAGCATACAGATTGAGGTATGGGCACGATGGTTAGTGCCACTAAGCAGTCCTCTTCTCCCATTAACATCATGGTACAGCATATTTCCAACCATTCTGTCAGGAACAGGGTGCTCAGCCCTCTCCCCTGGGTCATCCTGAAGCTCATATCCAGCCCTGCAAACAGAATCACAGAAATTCAGCAGTACAGTTCACGATAAGGATATGGCAACTTATGCAACAGAAGCACGTTATATGCACATTCTGCCACATACCTCTGTCCCGTTCCCTACATCAACTGCTAGTCCTGTCTGTCCTCCTTCCCCATACTCTCAATGCACCTCAGCAGGCACATGCTGTATATCCAAGACTTTAATGAAGAACAAGGGTATAGTGGGAATGTCACATTCCCTATTTCAATGAAGAATTGAAGTCTGATTTTTTTCTGGACAACAAAAGAAAACCTCAAAAAGGGAAAAATGGACACCGGCCAAGAAATGGGGTGAGGGAAAAACATTTATGGATGTTGGCAAATCTACTGTACAGCTTTCCCTTGTTATAAACTACATCACTGTCTGCAAACCCATGGAAGATATTCTTCTGCAAATTAAGAAGATGAAACAAGAAGACTTGTCTCTTATGTCCCTTATGAACCTAAATTCCTACTTCTCCACTAAGAGTTTGTAATTAAAGGTGTTTTATGCAGCACATACACTAGGTCAGTATCCTAAAACGAAGTTCAGGCAAAAGCAATAATGCACTGCACAGCATGGCTTTAAGACTCCTATGAAATTAAAATAAAGATTTGGAGGCTCAGAGCAACCCGGGTCGGTATAATGGGATGGGGGAAGGGCAGCATGTGGTTTGGGATATTTTCACCAAATGTTAAATCACACAGAATATTTCACTCCTCTCTAGTGTGAGATCACGACATGACTCCTCTGTAATGAATTCTTTATCTTGGCAGCTCTCCTGCTTTCTCCCAACTGTGCCTCCCTCTCCCCTTTTGGTCCCAGTGCAGTAACATATGGTAGTGTTTGGCATGCGATTCAGGCCTGGGAGCAGGCCCCGCTGCCCACACCTGCGCCGTCCTCCACAGTGCTGCGCAGCAGGCAGCCTCGCAGAGGTCACGCTCCAGCACCACCACATGAGCTCACTTTGCTCACTTGCCTTCCCAGGCATGCCAACGCAACTGGGAGGCTGGTTTCAGGCAGCAGTTTGGGTTTGGAACTGAATTTGGTGGTTATAGTGCAACGCACAAACTCTCGCCGTTCCCTGCAAGATGCCTGCATCATTGCCACGTGGCTGCGGTCAAGCTGCTCCCTTTGGGGGCTGCACTGGAGCAGGAGTCCAGGGTGACCCAGGTAGCTGTGACAGCACCCTGCCCTCCCCCATCCTTTCCATCCCGGTCACAAATGACAACAAACGGCTGAAACAGGAAGCCCTGCTAATACACTGGCTCCATCAACACAGGGCAGGAACAAAGAAACAGGCCGCAAAATGGCCGCCTGCTCCCGTGACCGCTGGCGCACGCAGCCCGCGCCCAGAGGGGCAGGCCCAGCGGCGGGGGGGACGCACAGCAGCTGGGACCGCCAGCGGCCCCGCGGCCGAGCTGCGCTGCCCAGCCTGCCCGCAGCGCCCCGCTCGGCCGGGGCGCTGGGGCCCCCCCGACATCTCCCGGCTCGCCGGTCCTCCCGCCCCGCTCCCCCTCCGCGGCCCCCATGTTGCTACGGCGACGGCGTGGCGGGCGTGCCCGGAAGGCATCGCCCCGCGGACGCCTGGTTGCCACGGGGACGGCGTGGGGGCCGCGCGCTCGACCGACCTAGATAGAGAGCGAGACGGGAGCAGCGCCATGGGCCCCAAGCGGCCCAAGACTGGCGGCGGCGGCTCCGCCGCGGGGACCGCGGCCAGGAGCTGGGAGACCGCGCTGGTGTCCGCCCGCCTCGAAGAGGTGAAGGCGGCAGAGGGGCTGCTGGGAGCGGGCGGGCTGCGGGGGGCGCCGGGCCTCCGGGGCGCGTGTCGTAGTACGGGGGGCGCCGGTTCCTCAGGCTCAGCCTGGGGAGGCGCATAAATAAACACGACACGCCGTTAAGCTTCGCCCTCCCCCTCAAGTACTTCTAAGAACTGAAAAGCGGCCAAATGGATTGCTTTTCTTCTTCTTGATACTCTTCTTTCTGGGACTTTGAATGCCAAGTTTTGGCTCGGGGTGAACTTTTTATAAACTGCTGAACAACGAGGTTTGATGGAGGTGCTGACACAGCATTAACTGTAGCGTTGAAAATGTGAAGCTATAATTTTCCTCCTTGAGTGCGTGTAGTGCAAGGGCACTTTTTTTTTTTTAACAGCGTATGAGGATCTAAAAGCATATTTATGTTTCCAGGTCTTGTGTAAGCAATGTAATTCTAATAAATCTTAACTTGCAAGAAAGAATTTGGTTTCAAAATAGGGTAGTATTTTAGCAAACAATAATATTTATCTAGCATGTGTTTATCTAGCACTGGTTCTGTGAGTGAGACAAATGACTTCCATGGCCTCCTTGTTTGTTGGGTTCCTGTTGTGCCTCCCTCCCCATTTTTTTTTTAGCACCTGCAGCTGGTAAGTGTGAGGACTTCTGAATTCAGGAGGCAGCTTTTAAACTGGCTAATGAATTTACCAAACATGCCACCGATGTCAAAAAGTCTCTTACATTCTTACTTTCTCTTAATTTGGATTTGGTAGGAGCCATATAGTATAATTTTAACCAAACAAAATCACTTTTTAAAGTAAGTGCTGCTAAGCTAAGGCTGTTGTTTCCCATTTTTCCTTAGAATATACCTATTCAGGAGAGCTCAGAGGCACCTGAGCTCTTTCTCATTAGTGAATCTCATCCCTGCCCTAGGAGAACCTCCCTAAAGTGTGAGAAGGGAGTGGAGATTCAGTCTCCATCACCTAGCCAGTTCCTGACTCTTTTTCTGAGCTTATTAGCAAGATGCCAATTAGCGATGTTTTTATAGTGGTGTTTATTATGGTTGTGGATATTGTCCGGAAAATTCACTGAACAAAGTGTTTTGTTTTTTCTACTGCTTTTATGTACAGCTTATTATATTTTTAATACAAAGAATTATATAGAAATACTTTAAAAGGTAGGAACTAAATTACTCCAAACTTAGGAGATGCCAAAATTAGGCTTTTTCAGGACCACACTTTGAGGCAGAGTGAAAGAAATGTTGGAGATGTTCATTGAATGGAGCAGAAATTGCGTAGGAGAAAAATATGAGATCATCTAATTAAAGATTATCATAATGCTTATACCTAAGGGGGCTGATTTAAGATTCCTTGGTTCTTTAATTTGGTATTGTTCGACCATTTTATGTTCCAGTTAAATTCCAGTCTCTCTGTCTCGCTGTCTAGATGCTGTCAGACAGAGCCTTGAGAACACGGGAAAAACTCTTCCTGCCCTCAGTTTGAGCTCAAGCTTTGATGCTGGGCAGCAGCTAAAAACTCTGATTCAGCTCTTAGAGTCATGGGCAGGAGCCTACTTTTTGCAAAACTGTCAAATGCTAACAAATTGCTTCTGAACATATGTGAATTGAGACTCCTCAAGTATGGCCAAATTTAACGTAAATAGTAAAAGCACATCCTTGACACAAATGTGTCTGTCCTGCCAAGTTTTAGTTCCTTCCTCTTGAGCATGGAGGGAATTGAATATCTCAATTACTTAATCATAAAGGTTTTTTTTTTAATTAAAGAATAAACATGACTTTATTTTTTTTAATCAAACCTCATTCTGACAAATAGCAAAACCACATCATCCTCTTCTCCCTCCCTCCCTCCTCCCCCCTCCAATAATCTTATAGCATAGAAGAGTTAAGTCCAAATATTTAAAGGTCAGGAACTGAAAACTGCATGTGAAAGAGAGTGTTGTGCAATTTTAATTATATGTGCCGCAAGCCACACTCCTCAGATTATTTCTTACTTCTTCTTAGCATTGTATGTCATATGTTCTATGAATCTTAAATTATTTGGGAGATAACAGGAACCCTGTCAATTAAATAAATTTCTCTCCTGTTAATTCATGTATAATATATTTTGAAATCTTTCACTTTTCTCAAATTAGAGAATATTCTTCCCCTTTAGACCAAGCATTTTAATGTGTGTTTATGACTTACAGAATTTTATTGGGCTGATGTCTGAAAAGGAGTCATGTTACCAGTAGCGTTAATATTTTATGGGCCGGCGTGCTAACTAAAATATGATTTAAATAGTATTTACTAAACAAATAATTGCTTTTTGCTAAACAGACCATGAAAGCTGGCAAACGGACTACTCAAAAACATGTACGAAGGAAATACAGATTTGGCAGAGCTTCTCATTATAGTTTATGTCTTTTTATATCCATTATCATCTTTTTTTTGTTGTTGTTTCTAATGTGCTACATAAAAGAAGATGGAGCTGCAAGTTGTGCTGTCCTTCAGATGTTTTTGATTGCGTTCACTGGAGAATTAAATTGCAAAACAAATTAAGATGCTTAGTTTTAAACTTTGTGTGCTACTTAAAGGGCAACATTTGCTGAGTAAAAGCTGAATTCTGGACAAATGCAGCCCTAACAATTGAAATAATTATTAGGTATTATATAGCCTTATTAACTAGTATAAGTAAGCATGGTAACTGGAGGCTGATTTTTGCTCTGACTTTGCTTCTGTACAGTTTCTCTCATATTATTGCCATTTTAGGGTCTCAGAATCAAAGGAAAATTAAGCCTTGTAAAACTGTTAAAAATGTTCTAAATAGGAGGATTCTACTTTTGATTACTACTCATAGTCCTTTATCTCTGGAGAAGGATTGACATTCAGTTGAATTGTGATGTTCTGTAACCTGCACAAATTGCACAGCAAAAGCGCAGGCCCTTAAAAACAGAACCCAGTAGTAGTATGGGCTTGTGTCAATCAGCAAGTAGATGGAAGTGGATTTGGAGTTTTCTCAGCAGTGGTACCCTACACAGTAGCTGCCTCTGGGCTACAAAAATGGCTGATGAGTAACCTTTTCCAGTAGTGCCTGCTGTGTTTACTGATTTACAAGCTCTCTGATTGTTGAAAGCAAAGAATACCAGAGTTAATGTTGTCCTAAGTGTTCATAAATCACTACTAAATCTCACTGTTTCTGAGGCATTACTTAAAAATCGAGAGATTACTTAAAAATCGAGACTTGCCTTTTGATGCTCAAGTGTTCTGGGTTTATGTTTTCAAATGTTTCTCTTCAGCCCTTACAGTTAAATTTGAAACTGTGGTGTAATGAAATGAACCTATTCGTTGTGGCCTTAAGAAAAAAAAAATCAAATACCGCAAGAACAGGTGACACTGCAAAATGACAGAGTCATATTACCTGAAAAGGGAGGCTGAGATGACTGGAGGTGCTTTTCTCATCAAAAGAAATCTAGAAACTAGGACTGCGAAAATAGCCAAATTTTTTACCTCACTTTACCTCACTTGTGCAAATGTCTTCTCTAGAACTGCTGTCCTTTTGTTTCTAGGAACTGAAGCAGAGAATGCAAGACATGTTTTATGGGGAAGCAAAATTTTGTGAGCTACACCTTTTTTTTTCAACGTGAATTGGTGTTAGAGGTTTTTTTGTAATACTTCTATTATTGCAATGCTGCTGTGACAAATAGGAAATGTAGACTATGTATATCTGAGCCAAAATGTGTTACAGGTTGAAAAAAAAATTCAGATTATGTGGGGACATGATGGAGGCTTGAGAACTAAATCAGGAAAAGGCCAGCCACATAAAGGTGTTCTGTGACAATCAGCATTTTAGAAAACTGCTACCTGCTTACATGGAGCTATCAGAGAAATTAGGGCTGGAGCTTCCTCATCTGAGACACACCAGCTTCCCTGTAGATGGTAATTTCTGACACTCAGAGAGGTTTCGACATGTTTCAACTCTTGACGTGCCCAGGAGTTTTAAAACAGGGGACATAGTGCCATTTGTGGCCGTGATCGTAAGTTGATGTCTTCCAGTTAGGAATTACAGGGAGGCCCAACCATTTGTATTCATTTACAAATGTTTCCTTTCCAACATTAATCTTTTTTCATTCAGTTTTGAACCAAGGTTGTTGATTCTCTCAGCTACCTACTTCCTGGATTTCAGTCTGTTTAACGCGTAGTAGGTAGTGCTTGTACTATACTCTCTCTGTGGCAGCCTCCATAGACTGTTTCCATGCTTTTCCAATAGCTATTGTTATAGTTTCCTCTATCCTGTTGTTTAATGCTACCTCTAATGAGGTTCTTAGCTTAAAGTCACAAATCTGTCCTCCTTCAGGTCCTTTCTCATGACCCACTTCTACAATAACATCTGAAAGAATTAAGCTAGGTGGAGGAGCAGTTTTATATTGAGGGAGAAAGTATTTTTAAAGTAATCATATACATTTTACTTCTTTTCCTTCTCATTTTTACATTGTGATTTTAAGTGGTGAGCTGCAGAAGCAGGCTCTGTTCCTCTTCTATCCTTTCAGTGCCTTGAATATTAAGGGTAGTGTTACACTATTGATAATATTTTTTGCAATATTGCCCTTATAATAGATTTTTAAGGTCAGGAAAAAGCATAATCAGTTAAACAGCTTAAACTATGTATTAGTGCTGCACATTCACTCTTTTCATAGACTTCAGTTGCTGTTCTGAATGCTCAGCTTTTCTGAAAAGTGATGGGTCAGTCTAGAAATAGAGGACATGCTATTAGTTGACTGTGAAATCTGGATAACTATACCCTGTTACAGTGTATGTTGTTATTGCTAGCATTCATCTAGCTCCAATTCCCAACTGTTGGATCTTTTATAAAAAAGAAATATTTTTTTCTTCATATTACAGCTGGGGGTGTATGGGATGTATCCTTAATAGTGTTTAAATTTTTCCACTAAAAGACCATGTATCCAGTTTCATACACTTTGGTAGAATTAAGTTAGGTGTGGTTGAAATTTCCACTACCAATTACATTTTTTAGGCTATTTTACTTGTAATATATTATCCAGTGTTTTGCCTATACTATAAATATTGTCATAGCTGTTCTGTGGAGAAGCTCTAGCAGTTTGTTTCTTTGAAATAAGGAATTGATAGGGGAAGATAGAGATGTCACACTGATGTCAAGGACATATCTTTTACTGAACCCCTGAGAGTGTTTGTGTTTGGATAAATTGTAAGTTTTTTCAAAAGTTAATTTTTCACAAGCAGGACTTTTTCCTGATGTTTTGCTTCGGTTTTGCAGGCTGATGTGAAGGTAGGCACCACTGTGGAAATCAGGAGAACTCTCTTTCCCTTGCTTTTAGTACCTTCCCAGGGAATGCATAAGTATTGTGAAGGAGAAATTCTTATTACTCAAACATAACACTGAAAGTGCCTGGGAAAATATGAGAGGGGCTAGAGAATAAGATTTTGGACAAGGAATCTGAGGATGGAGAAAGCTGGGATCTGTCAGACAATGAAGTTTCAGAAGACTGCATTCAGTGTGGTCTTTCTCACTTTTCTGTTTCTATCAATATCTAGTGGTTAAAAAAAAAAAGTGTGTATGTGTAATGACATTGTGCCATCTTCATGCGATGTTATGCTTTGTTACCTTATCTTAGCGTATTGTAAACTATTTCCCCCCATGCAACATCAGATATCTCTTTCTCCCTTCATCAGTTAGTCATACGAAAAACATTTAAAGTAATTATTTTTGGCTGAGAGAAGGGAAAGGAACAAATGAAGAAGAAAATAGTGAAATTGAAAAAAAGAGAGTACTACTACTCATGTTGTTTACATCTAACTTTTTTTTTTTTTTTTTTTTTTTTTTTTGGAAAGGTCCTTTCCCTTGCTCTACCATCACTCAGGTTTTGCTCCTCTTTTCTGCAGATGTATGTCTATACATTTTACATGGTATATGCATATGAAAATATTTCCATCCAAATTCTAAAGGTACCATCCTGTCTTAAACTTATCTTTAAAATCTCTCCTTGCCATGATGTGCACTGGCTGACATGTGAGTCTACTTAGCCTGGTCCTGGCTAGCGTGATGTTTCCTGGGACTACCTTGATTTTACTGAAACTCTTTCTGTGTTTACCTTTGTTGCTATCCTTGCAGATTACACATGCAGATACGCAGTGGAAAAAAAATTTGATGATTTGTGAAGAGTGGAAAGCACAACAACTAGAAGTGCTTCTGGTTTAGATACCGCTGATGCTGATAGAGAAGACTCTAGGTAGACACATAGATTCACTGGAGATAAGCACTCACATTATGAAAAGTTGGAAGGGATTCCCGTAGGTTAAAGTGAAAGAAATGGAGAAGACGACAAGAGTAAATGATAGAAGCTTCTGAAATGTTGTCGGTTTGAATCTTTTGTGGATGTATATCACTAAATAACGTTACAATCTTTTTTTGTTTTGCATTTCTTTAATGCTGAAATTGGCAGGGGGGTTCATGATACCATATGTGTATTTTACTGGAAATGTTTGTGAACTGCTAGTGTTTTTCATTTGTTTATATTTTAGTGAACTATAACTTCCCATCAATATGTATTTTCTTAGTTCAGAATACTTACTGAAAACAGGTAAGAGCCATGGGTATGCAGGAAAATATAGAAATAATGCTAAAATTTTCAGAAAGTAGTATTTGGGCATTTTTCTAATTCCCTGGATGATAGAACTGAAATTGGTTTATTTTTTTCTACAGAAAGTAATGACAATGATATGAATACATATATTTAGATTTATACTTCTTGTTTGTTCACCAAACTGTCAAATCTGCAAATACATTTTAAAATTACTTGTTTTTTTATATGATGCTGCATGAGCATCATATAAAATATAAAATGCCTCATTTGCCAGTAAGGAGGTTTGTACAAGCTGTTACTAGTTTTTTGTTTTCCACAGCATAATGCTGCCATCTGATGGTAGAAAGAATTGGGACAAAAGACTACATGCTTTTTCAGGTTGTATAGAGTTTATGTCAGTGTGATGAATATGGTCACGTTGATTATGTCTTAGGAGAGTAACCATATCTACAGACTTACTCCTTGAAACTGCAGAAAAGCGTTTTTGTTCACTTGTATTTTAATACACTAAATGTTTTATTTTGGAAAGTAGGATGACTGGAAACCTAGCATCGCTTTTGTTGTTGGGAACAAAATTGAGGATGAAATCCACACGAAGGCCCTGTCTCTTGCTGTGCAGGTGCCACAGCGGAAGCTCTTCAGTGTGATAACACGTGAAGACATTTTCAGACAGGTATTCTGAGAAAACAGCTTTTAGAAACAAGTCACATACTAGATACCATTTCTGGTTTTGATGAGGTGTTAGCTTTTTTTGGTATCCCATGCAATGGGATAACACCATTGGAGGCTTTAAAAACTACACTGATTTGTAGGAGTTAAAAATGGAAGAAGAAAAGCTGACTGTGTAAGCTAGTCTGCTCCCTGCAAATAGTGTGGTTTTGTACAGACTTTCTTCAAGTTACTAATCATCAAAGCTTCCCCCTCAAGGTACAGAGGGTACCTTAAGATGATTCCTCACCATTTTGGGTTGTGAATGTAGAGTTTACAAAAGGGAATAACAAAAGTAAAATGATTTATTTAATTTTTAAAATCCACTCAATAGAATGCTTTGTTTGCTTGCAGATCATGGAAGCTGGAAGTCAAAAGGGAAAAAAAGTTAAGGATGTGCCAATGTACCATGAGGTAGGTTAAAACCTGTGTTGTTGAGTCAGTGCTCTTTTACCTTGAGGTAAATACAGCTGTATAATTATGTTATGCATACCTGAGTAAATGCACATCTGCTCAATGTAGCTGATAAAAACACTCAAGATGCTTAAACTGCTTTCTTCTTCTGATACCATCACAGTTCTGTTTGCACTGCTAATTAAGTGAGGATCAAGGTATCTTTTTAGGGATATGGGCTTTATTATGTTAAAGAATACATTATGTGATTGTACTTTGATGATATTCTCACAAATTACAGATAAATAATTAAACTCTGCTCTTCCAGATAATGGCAGTAAGTTAGAGACTTATACTCTCTTTCATTTATGGACTGCATCTCTGGAACACCATCTGTGTGCACTAGTATCCATTAGGATGGTAGTTTGGTGTTAAGTCCTAACCTAGTTCATCCAGAGAGGTATGCCAGAAAGGTTGAGAATCAGGTTTAGTACAAAGAGGATTTACTTCTCCCTACCTTGTTAGTGTTTTACTTACAGCTTGTGAGAGGTTATAAAGTCCTGTGATTAATTAGAAGATTGTTTAAAATTTTCTCAGGTAGAGTTTTATGGCCCTATAGACCTGGAGCAAAAAGAATTTTGGATCCCTCTAAAAAGATCTTGTTTGCATTTTAGTTCTGCAATGACTAATAAACTTTTTATATGTCTCAGGTTTTGGCGGACTTTATAACAGGTCTTTTTAGTTGCAGTCTGTTTTTCAGTAATGCCAGACTACTATCTGAACAAGTCCCTTTGGAATTGACATGACTGAATGTTATGCAATTAACCCTCTTCATTTAGGACTAGCCTCCCAGGCAAAGTCACCCTTATATTACTTGGGATGTAAAACTCCTTCAGTCTTATTGACAGAAGGATTTTGAAGTCTGGCTCTAAGCAGAAGCTTTGCATGATACCTGTATTTAGTTACTAAGAGCAATTTTCCTTGTGAAGTGGATACTTATTAAATTCCAGCTGTCAGTGCTGTGTCTCATTAGCTGCTTACTTTACTCCTCAAAAACATTTTTTTTCCTCTCCTCCTTTAACGGTGAATATAAAATGCCTGTTCTGACCTTTTGCTTGGACTCAGTTTCCGGTCTGGCTGTAGCAAATTAAAAGATTGATCATGTTGCTACAAGCATTAAGATCTTGCCTCTCTTGGCAGAAGTTTGGTCCTGAGTATTCACTTAAGGCCCATTTGCAGTTTGTGCCTTCAGAGCTTTCATTGTAATAAGGATAAACATACAGAGGTAGCACAGAACACAGAGTTGTGAAACGTTCTTCTGAGGGGAGCATTTTTGTCCTCACTGAATTAAGTTCTCTCCTCGGCTATAGAATTCAACATAGTAGGATTTTCACAAGTGTGTGTCAGTTTTTGGTGAGACTGTAAATGAGATTCCTGAGGTTTTAATGATTTTTGAACATACAAAGTATACCAAAATATACCTACGTGAATATGGGTCTTTAATGATGTGGATATTAACATTGTTGTTAATGGTATTAATAGCAATGTTAGTACCCACATCTCTGGTCTTCTTACACATTGCCTCTACTGAAATGCATGGATTTTAATAAATTTCTGTGCAGCAGTCTGCAGTGCCTGCTTTAAGTCAAGAAACTTTAACTTAATATTCTTGATATATTGCAGGCTAATTATATACCATGTTAAAATAATTCCTCTTGTCTATTCTAAATTATTGCCCTTCAGTTTTTTAATCATCGTAATTGTGCTGTATTTTGTATCACTCTTCAAACTTCTATAGTTTGAAGAGGATAACGGCAGTTTTTATGGATATGTAGATGACAAATTTCCAGATCTGTGAGAGTCTGTTTCTTAAGTGCCTTGATCAGGTTCACAAAATAAATCAGTTACCAGAAAGCAGGAGTCCTGATCTGTAATTCTGTGCTAACTCCAGCACTTAATTAAATGTCATTAGCTGAGTGCCTCATAAAGATGCCAGGGGAAAAAAAAAATTCTTCTATGTGGGAGTGAAAATGTTAAGTTTCCTGTAAAATATCAACAGATTTCCTAATAAATCAGATTAAATCATCATATACAGTTTTTCCAACAGACAACACCAGAACTGCAGTGTGTTTGAATACAGTATATGCATTGTGTATATGTAAGGTTTGTATCTTTTATTGTTCACCTACCTGTTTTTGTTCACTTTCTATTAAGGTTGGTAATGTCATGTGTAATGAAGGCCTGTTACCACTGCCAAATATGAAACAGTGTTTCACTTTCCAAACTTAAACTGTTCAAGCTAGTGTTTCCCATACTAGGTTTGTTTATCAAGCCAACTTTTTTTTCTGGAAAATTTCATTGAGAATGGGTTTAGGAGCTGCATGGATTGAAAGATTTGTTTTCCTTACAACTGTTGTTTCCAAGTTTTGTTGGACTCGCTGGGGGAGGATCAGGAAAATTGCCTTCCCTTTACCCAGGAAATTTTGAAAAAGAATCTTGTCACATTCTCAGAAAGGAAGGAGCTGGAGCTAGGGAATAGTACCATGGTAAGAAAAGATTGTGAAAAAAGCTGAAGGCGTGGAAGAATTTTGTGGTAATCTCAGATAAACTGAGACGCTTAGGATAAAGGATCATGGAGACATGAACTAGGCACAAGTGGCAGAAATAAAAGCAGTTTCGTTTGGATATGGATCCCCTAACACTGCCTTCAGAATGTAACCTCCTGCTTGTGCAGTCAACAAAATTGAAATCTTGTAACAGCAGCATCCTTCCCCACACTGCTCTGACTCATTTCAAAGATAAGCCAGTCTATGAATCCTGTGCAACACAAAGGCCTTGACTGCAAGCAAAAGTATCAATTCTTATTCTATTAGGTGCCAAGAATTAACATATTAATCCTGCTTTCTCATAGCATGGCCCCTGGCTATAGTTTGTTAAACTGAAAAATGTTATAAAATCAGGGGCCAAATCCAAATACTGACCCATTCTGATGCTGGAATTCTGTGCCACTGGATGGAATAGCATTTACAGCTGATTTACACTCTGTGTATGAGTGTTTCCCAGATGTGAATCACTAGGTAGATAACGAACTCTATTCACATCTCCCACATTTTGGGGTGGGAGGAAGCAGTAACGGTGTGCATTGCACTCCAGAAATCCTTGCTTGACTCATGATTTCTTCAGGACTGTTATGAGTGAACACAAGTTAGAAAAGTTCTTAGGCACTGCACAATTATAAGAAAAGGCCTAAAAAGTAACCAACAGTAACTTCTACTCTTCCACAGCATGCTGTGCAGTGCCCAGCAGAAGAGGATTATAAAGCCTTTCAGCAAGCATGTTTTAAGTAGAAAAGACAGGCACAATCTAGGGAAATAGGCTATTACACAAGTGGAGTGAACTGTCTGGTAGCAGCAAATCCCATGAGTTGGGCAGAAGGTGGCCAGAGGAGGCATTCATATAGGTAAAGAAAGGATAAATGGGCTGTTTGGGGTTGGGCCTCAAATGTACTGGGAATGTGTTTGGTGTAGCTGAAATGAAAGTTTCCTGCAAGTATATATGTGTGTGTGTTTTTGTTGTTGTTGTTTGTTTGTTTCCCCCCTATTCTATGCCGTAGCTTGAATGATGCCTCCTTTCTCCTCTCCCTCTTTCCTTCCTCTCAGCCCTGGGAGACCCAGAACTGTGAAAGAAAGACTTTCCTTCTCCCTTCATCTCCGATAAAACTGACTCAAGTGCCCTCTGTGTTCTTTTCAGTCTAGACTGAGCGATGCTTGGTAGTTATACACCTCGCGTTTTAGGTTTATACTGTTCAGGCTTACACCGCTCAGGTTTACAAGAGGATTTCAATGGGGGCTATCTCATTATGTTAAGAGTTAGACTGCTAACTTTTCTGGTAATGTATGTTTCTGCTAACTCTTCTGTAAATGTATGTTTCAGTGTATGGCTTCCAGCCATATTTACTGGATCAAAGAAAATCTAGCAATTACTCTTCCGTTCTTGGTGTGGACACTCTGAGATTGTGTCCAAATTATCCCTTAATTTTTCTATGTATTTAGCAATGTGTGTTAAATTCCTTCAGGTTTTTTCAATTTTTTAATTTCTGTGAATCTTCTTTAACAATCCTTTAAAATTCACTAATTATTTTTTTTAATTGTGGGCTCTGGAATGGACTTCATATTTTTTTGAATACATATCAAATACAAGCGTTAACATATAACCCATGTACTCTTTTAGGAGTTCATGGTATAGAGGCTGGAAGATCTTGGCTACTGCCTTGCACTGAGAGCTAATTTTAGACTGATTAGTTCACCATTGGCCATTGATTCTTTCTTAAAGTTACCACTTTTCAGGTTCCCCATCCTGTAAATTTGGCCCGTTTTCTTCATTTCAAGATATCTTGTAATTTAACAAAATTAAATCATATTACTTTCTTGTACTACACTAGCTACATTAGCCAAATTACTTTATATGAATGAGTTTTGCAGTACATTCTTTATAATTTGCATGATTATTGTGTCTTCTGCAAATCTTTAAATGTTTATTAAATCTTTATTAAATTTTATTAAATTAAATCTTTAAATGTTTATTTTATGTTTTAATGTTTATTAATGTTTATTAAGTGTTTAAATGGAGTAGTCTCACTATGTTGTATGCTTCAGACCTCACAAGAAACTCACCTGTTTATGATGACTCTTTGTGTATTACTGCATTTTGAGACTTATCAGTTAATGAGTTTTAATCTTTGTCAGTGCTTTATTAATTTTGGATGCTTGCCTCAAAATCAATAGTCAAAAAAAACTTACAGAATTCTACTTTTCACTATATCAAAGTTATCTTTTTCAGCTAGAATTGCATTCTTCCCAGGGAAAGCTATTCTGTTATTGGATAGGTTACCAGAGAAAGCTAAGGTGTTAGTGAACAGACCTTCTATTTTTCAAAAAGAACAAAATTGAATTGGTAATAGTTATTTTGCTGTCATTTTATTTGTTGTTCATTGAATCCTCCATTAGGATATTAGGGGAAAATTGTCAGAGTCTCAGTTATTCTGCAACGATCAGCATTACACTGCCAGTACTTTAAAAAAAAAAAAAAAAACAACCCCCCCCCCCCAAAAAAACCCAGTTATTCTAGTTTCCCTTTTTTAAGCATTGGTGTAACATTAACTTTATTTCACTTACTTTACAACTACCCTTGTGCTCTGAGAGTCACTGAAAGTCAACTAGTCATCTAAAGAGCTTCTCAGCTACCTGTTTTTAAAACTTCTGTGTTTAGGTTATCTGGGTCTGATGAATTCTAGTATGTCTAGCTTTAAAAGCTGCCATTTTGCAACTGTCTGTTTATACTGTTGGAAATACTTATAAGCTTATTAAAGATGTAATGCAACCATACTATCTGTTGCTTTTCCAAATACAGAGCAAAATTTTCACTGCTTAGCCCTGCTTTTCCTGCATCTTTATTGATGGTTCTACTGTTTCTATTCAGTACTAGATCAGTGCCATGCTAGGGTTTTTTTTTTTTCCTGATACAGTTCAAAAAAAGAGCTGTTGTTATTGTCCTTATCTGTGCTGGTATGCACTTTTCTTTGCCTTGTTTTTCTTCCTTTATCTATTTTTCTCTAGTTCATAGTTTAAGATGTATTTGTTGCTACAAACTACCTTTTTCCCCTTTATTGATTTTAATTCTTTAAGTTACTTATGTTAGCCCTTTTCTTTTTCCTTTAAACTCACACGCTTATTTTTCTTGGTTATGAGATTGTGCATTTTTGGTATATCAAGCAGTGTCCTTAAGCAGGTGTAAATTGAGATTCATGTTCCTCTGTTTCAATTCTTTCTCACAACTGACTTGGGGCATAATTGTTCTCAGTTTTGTGTTACTGACCCTAACAAACAGAGAGAATGCATAATTTCTAGTTGGGTCTTTTTTCTGCTGGTATGTACTAAGTATAATCCAAGTCATTACCATGTGTAATCTAGCTATCACAGTAGTCTAATTTTATGATCAGTGCCTCCTCATCTGTTAACTTAAACTGAATTCCTACATTATCAGAATGAAAAATTTCCATTTTCTATTTTAAGAAATTCCAAAGATATTTTGGTAGTGGCAATCATGAAAGCTCTGGCTTACATCAGACTGAAACAGTCTGTGATTAATGTAGGATTGGGGAAGAGAGAGAGTATTAGCCTGAGATATTAGGGAGCTAGTAGTTCTGTTTCTATAATGGATTTTTTTTTTGGTTAGAAAACCAAGGCATAATTTTTTTTGAGATGTGATTTGAAAATTGCTGATTTTAACAGTGTTGCCTCTCCTCCCCTCTCCCCCATTCACTCCTTTCTAAATAGGTTAGAATAATTGATTTTAATATTTTTTTCATATGAATCTTCCCATCATGTTTCAGTAAAACCAGTGGGGTCCACTTTGTATTTATAAATCAGCAAGTCCACTTTCTTTTGTTTGGAGCACAATCTCATAGAACAGATGTAAAAGTAAAGATTGATGTCTTTATCCTTTCATGTTTTGATTGACTTTGTGCTCAATTCCTTTTTATTCCTCACCTTTTGATACTGAAATAATGCCATTCCTGACCAGTCTAGCAATCCTGTCTCTCCTTCCCTGAGGAAGACATCTAAATGGTGCACCCTATTCTGTAGACAGTCGCAGGTCTCATAGAACCAAAACTGAACATTGTAGTGTGTGCTTCAGTAGATGTTGACTTCTGGAATCCTCTGTCTTACATCTTTCCGTTTGGTATAGGGAAATATACAAAACTTATGAACACTTTTACAACATCTTTCCAAGTTTTCTGAAGTTGCCTGTAATTTGTGAGGTATTTTGCAAAATATTTTAGTATCAAAATGCACAATTCTGCATACCAACCTCAAATGCCTGTCTGATTTTAGAGTAATTTCTCATATTTTGGGTGTGGGAAGACAGTGTACTATCCCAATGTTTGTCTACCCCTTGCAAAATACTCTTTTCATTATTTTTAGTGTAAAATTCTGAACAAGATTCATCCTTTGCCAGCACTGTTGATTTTCTTAAGGCTAGGATGAGCCACAAGTGTCATGCAAACCATCTTCTTTTAGTGAGCGTGATCACTTAACAACCAGTTCAGCTTGCACTGCTGCCAGCTAAATAGGGACCATTTACGGCTGTGGTGAACTTTCCCAAACAGAGTGTATCCCACCCCAGGGCACAAATCCTTGGCATCTCCAGATGATATGCAGTCTTTGGGTTATCCACTTCCCTCACATGTAATTTTAAGGTATTCCAGGATTTTCTATATCTTGATGATTTTACTAGAACTCATTGAGGAAAAAGCTACACACGCTTCTGCCTGTCCTGCTCACCTTAGTACTTGGATACTTCATAATGCCTATCACCAGTGGACTTCGAAGTGCTTGCTGAATTGCTCTGAGAGACCATTGCCTCTCTAGCACCAGTAGCCAAGAGAGTAGAACATCATTGTCAAGTGCATTCTCAGAACTTCAACATCTTTACACACATCCTGTTCTCCTTTTATTATTAATTATTGCAGTGAAAAAGAAATCACATTAAAACCCATGCCAAATGACACCAAAAGAAAATGTCATTACAAAATAAAAGGTGTTCACCGGGGTTCAGCTGCCTCTCCAGAAGGACAGAGATCATCCTTAGTTCTGTGTCCTGTATGCCAGCCCAGTATGGATATCTTGATACCATAGGGCATCTCACATGGCATTAGAGGAGTGTGTGGGGGCAGGTGAATTGTTTTAAGCCTCTGATATAGCAGCGGTATTTTTATTTCAAAAATAGGAAACCTGTCCCACCTACCGAGTATAAAATATTACTCAGAAGAAAGATATACCACCATGCTTTTGCATCAGCCTTTGCCATTATCAGAGCATCTGATGCCACTGCAAGATCAAGAGAAGCATGTGTACTCCTTTGTTATCAAATTATGTGCCTTCCACTTGCGATCTATTTATTCCTTGGGTCTGAGCTGCTGTTACTAAGAACTGATTTGTCCTAGACATTCTAGTTGTCTACAATCCATTTCTAAAGCCTCTCCGGTTCAGGATACCTTGCCAGGGACCCATCTGAGGACAGTATGTCACATTAGGAAGTACTGGCATTTCTAAATGCTGAAACTGGGGCCAAAAATCTTGCAGTTGTGCTGGAAAAGGGTCTTTGTGCTCTCACTTTTTGTTTCCTAAAAATTGAGAGCTCTGTTTCTCTATTACCTGAGACAATTGAACATTTTCATCTTTACTTTCCATTTCATAATAGTGATTGTTCTTCATAATTCTAAGTCTAGAATTCTAAAGGCATTGCCCTCTGCCTGTGTTATTATTTTGCTGCTGATAATTCTAATTATTTGGCCTGTGGCCATTCATAAAACTGAAAATTGGCAATGATATTTTTTCCAGAAAAGAGACTTGACACCTTTTGAAGTTTATCTATCTAAAATGGGCTTTAGAACAGTGCTAAGATCTTGTTACTACTTCCTAGATTACATGATTTCCTGTGTACACACAACTCAGTATAAAATTCCATGTTTTTTCCATTCAGATTTTATTAAAATACCTATATAACTAAGCAAACACCAATTAAATCTGTAACAATGTAATCTTTAAGTTGGTAGAAGGACCCTCTGAAGGGTCCTTCCCAAAGGAAGTTCTGTTCTCTGTTTTGTCGCCTTCAAAAATTTCAGGTGACTGCAAGTGGTTAATAAAGGGCAATAGAGTGTAAGACATGTTTTTCAAGTAGAGCAACTAATCACTCTTTATCACCAAAGAAAACTGAAAAATGCAAAAAAGCCCTATTGCAGAGTTGGACCAAGGTAGAAGGCTCCTGTTCTGCGGTGCCAGTAGTTCTGAGGAAACTCGGGCAAGATGTAGCTAGAATGATGGTGCCAATACAAGTATTGATGAGACACCTTTGCTGCTTAAATCTTTTTTCCTTCCCTTTTTTTGCTTCTTAAATCTTTTTTTTTTTTACTTAAAAATGTAAATATCTCAATTTTTAAACCTCTGCCACTGATTGGGTTCTCTTCCTGGCCAGATATAATATTAGAGAAGCATGACTAAATCATCTAGCTCTGTAAGGTTCATTGTGTGGATCTAATTGGCTGAAATTACTGGAGAGACTCTAGTTCTTGGAAGCATAAAATATTCTACTTCTACAATAGAAGAGACTTGCTAGGCACATTTACACCACCAAAATGTAAATATTTCAAGATTTGATCACAGCAATACTTGCTAGGCACATTTACACCACCAAAATGTAAATATTTCAAGATTTGATCACAGCAATATATCTCCCCTACTGAGCACAGATCACAGCAAACTGGCCTGTCTTCTCTTTTAAAGAGCTGTGGGTTCTGTAGGAGGTCCTTAAGGAATCACTTAAACAGCATTTCAACTCTCTTCTCAATTAGAATGTAATAATTGGACAGGTATCTGAACGGTTGTGTGAGAGAATCTATGCATAGAACTCCTCTTTCCTGAGAAATCAGTGCTAAGGCCTGATCTTTTGAATCACCAGATACTCATATCCCATATTGTCTTCCCTTAAAGCAGCCTTGTTTGGTAGCAGTTAGGTAGTCAGGAAGGCATGGGAGATGCATTCTGTAGATGGTGAGAGCTCTTGTATGAGCTCTTTAATAAACCCAAGGTAAAAATTCATCTTAATATTTATGTAATATATTTTCTCATTTTTATTTAAATTAGGTTATTCACCTGTTTGCATTCCCTTAATACATTATTCGGGTACTTGTAATGTTAAGAGCCATGCACTGTATATCTTCAGAAAGTTCTCTTTCTGCATGGCTGGGATTAAGCCAGTTAAGGTATCCCCTCAGGATGTACATTGTTTGTAGACAGAGGTTTAAATCACAGGCCATTTTAAAATGGTTATTTCTAACTAGGTTTCTGCTAACCAGATCAAACTGTGTAGTGAATTGGCAAAAACAGACTTGCTCACATGAGTGACAGCATATCTTTCTAGGGCACAAGCAGCCATTGCTGCTGCTTTGAGAAATGTTCCCATAATAGAAAGGCAGATGTTTAGTACATGAGCATCATACATATTTGCTCAATATTGCTCAATAGTGAAAGCATCCCAGTCTTATTTTAGTAGGTTTGTCTGAAAACTAGGGTTTAGATGGGGACTCAGAGGGGCAAAAGGAGTCATCAAATCTACTAAAATTCATTTTTTTTAATTCTCTGGAGTACATGTTGGTAGAGCCTTCATTGATGAAGATGATTCATTGGCTTAACTTTCACAGACTCCCTTGTGGATGCCTAAGCTCTATATGGAGCTCTTTTCAGATATGCCACAATAATTTAGATGAGTCCTTGAGCTCAGGTGGAATTCTGAGTTTGAATTCACCAATGAAGGATGCTGCTTAAGCAGGTGATCTTTTGACATGATGGCTGGGAAGAGGTTCTGAGACACAAAAATGACAT
This sequence comes from Dromaius novaehollandiae, assembly GCF_036370855.1. NCBI lineage: Eukaryota > Metazoa > Chordata > Aves > Casuariiformes > Dromaiidae > Dromaius > Dromaius novaehollandiae. Next base: position 88,986,344 of record NC_088098.1, read on the forward strand.
GAGGTGAATAGTCTGACAGCAGAGACTAAATTGCCTACCAGCACACTGCAGGTATGATCTGAAATAAGTTGTTTCCATCAGCTCTGTGCCTTCCTGATATTCTTTCAATAAAGTATAATAGTCAATGAAATGACATCAGCAGATGCAGAAAAAAATCTAACACTAAGTGTACAGAAGCCCTCTTTGGACAAAAGAAATTTACTTATTAGTATGGTTCATGCAGTTTTCCTTCCATAATCTGTCTTGAAAGCTTCATGTGAGGGATTCATGACAGTGACTGCAGATTGAAATAAAATTGCTTTTATTAGTTTGCTCAAGAAAGTACATTTGAATCGTAAGCAATAACTTGGTTGGTACATGTAATCTATTCAGCTTTTTGACTAATGGCTCTGCTGTAAAAGATACACTATTTCCTTCAAATCGACTTCACCTGTGTCAGCTATTAAGGGATTTGAATTACTAAGGAGTTCATTTAGGAATCATTAGGAATGTGAGTCAGAGATGCATGATGGCCTGGATTTCTTACAGTTTCAAGAATGGGAGGGAAGTCGGGGTTTTAGAAAACTCCTGTTGGATTGAGAGAGCTACACAATGAAATGGGTTCCCCACTGTTCAAAGCAAGTTATGCTAGCTGCTTCCAAGTAATGATGGAGCAGTCAAAATTGATAAAGCTATTTATCACCCTGAAATTTTTTCTGGTTATGATTTATCAGCCACAATGGTTCTTCAAAGAAAAATACCATAAAGACTCTGGCTTTAAATGTTTCCCTAATTTTTAAGACCTGTCTCCTACCTCAGTGATACCAGCAACTACCAATAATATAGTATCTACTACAAGTGCTCATACAACTTTTGAGTACCTTGAAATCCATGCCCTTTGCACCAGGCAGCTAAATCTCTGTATAGTTCACACTGCCACCATATGAGATCAAATCCTGTATTGCCGCAGCCCTTCTGCACTTCACAAGTATGACCCCTGCTGTGTGAGGAATGTTGAGTTTCCTCTTCCTTTAAAGGAAAAGAGGCCCTACCTAAGTGAGTTTGCCTGTCCAAGTTACCATGGTTTCTCACATGAGGAAAAGGTCATCATTGGTGGGATGAAGTATAGCCAGTTTGAAACGAATCCACCCCATAGTGTCCTGAAAAATTCCATCTATCTATATTCCAACCAAGTGTTTGTCTTCAGCTTATTTTGTTTTATTGAGGCGCTCTGGATTATGAGCTGCTTATGCCAGGTGCCTGCATAAGTCACAGGCCCACAAAGGAAGTAAACATGTATCAGTGTAATAAATTGAGTAGCTAATTAATTTCTTTTATCTGCTCTGCATGGATTGATCTATTTTCTGTCTTTAAACTAGCAGTGATGAAGGACTGTTGTTTTATTTGCTTATGCATGAAGCAGATTTTACATTGCTATGTGCAAAACTAGTGATTTGCTTCTTGTGCATGGGCAAATGTAGTGTGCTCATGTTATCTTTGTCTTATTTGTCTGACCCCTCTCCACAGTCTTAGAATGTACTGTCATTAAATAGAGTTTGGTTTATACCTACCTAAGACCTTGCTTAAAAAACATTTGTCCTTCCTATCCACTCACAGAGTGGTTCAGCTCATTATAGATGTTGGACAAGAATCTTCATTTCTGCATTCTCTATCTGCAAAATACAAATAGTCAGAAAACATTGTGTTTATCTGGTAAAATGCTTTGAACTTCTCAAGAAGAATGTGTTGTAAAACTGCGTAAGCATTCCTTCTTCCATGAACAATAAATCAACAAGTGCCACCAAGTCTGGTTGCTATATATACTTTTTGGGAAGCCTTCCAGAATCCCCCCCATTTACCCTCTATTGTGTTTCAAGAAATGTGCATTATACGACCAACTCATCTAGATTAGGCAATTGAGATGCATCTCTTTCCATTGCCTGTTAACAGTATTTTTGCAAAGAAGTATATGAGAATTTTTCTCTTTAAGGGAAATGACTCTGCTACTCCTACCAAAGTCTTTTTCTCTCAGAACTGATTTTCTATGTAGCCAGTTTCATGTGGTGTTTTTGTTATAATGGCTAGTAGCTCTCAGGGTCTCTATAGCTTTGCGGGTTTTTAAGTCTGTTCTGAACTTGTCATTGATATTCTAACACAACTCTGAAGTCACTGGGAGTCTTTGTGGAAGCCTTCCACAGCTGGCTTGTTGAGATAGTGAGCAGAAAGTATTCTCACTCAGAATACGAATGATGTACAGCAAAAGTGATCTTAACCATAATGTGTTTTCCCGTAGGTGGAGTAAGCAGATCATGAGGTTTATTAGCATTGGAAGGTCAGGACTGTTTGGGGGTGATTTATAAATGCAAGTATTTTGGTGGTTTGTCTCCCTGTTACGTGATCCAGAAAAATCTGAATATTAGGAGGTTCTTTTCTATGTTTTGCTTCCATTTCTATGAAACTATAATTTGGTCCAAAATAGCCTGGATTCCATTTTGGCTTTGTTTTATCCAGAGAACCATTTTTAGTGGCTACATTTGCTTACTCTAGGTTTTATTTGATAAGTGAAAACTCCTAAGAAGCTGGACAAGAAACTATGAAAGCTCAACACTAACAGTGTTGCTTGCATCAGACAAGACACAGTTCAGTGAGATGCAGTGTGCACCTTCGTTGTCTGAATGTTAGCAGGCAAAATTGACACCATATGTGCCCAACTGTAATTGCTCCAAGAGGGGAAAAGAGAAACATGTCAGAACATTTGAGTAACACCTAATTCAGCCCATGGTTATAAATAAAGCTGATGGTTGCTTAAAAACAAAAGTAGGAAAATATTGTGGTTATATTATTCCTCAACAGCGCTTCCTACATAGGTGAACTTTATGACAGAGACAACACAAGTGAAAAGAAACATATAACAACTTTTTATGTTATTTTTATGTTATTTTATTTTTTTTGCAGTAAATAAAGGGGTTATGAGGCTCCAAGGAAAACGGCCCAGATGTTAGTGAGTTGTATGAAATTTAGTGGAAACAAGCTGTAAAAAACATAGTCATAAAACAGCCTGTCAATGCCACACATCTGGACAATGCAGCTGTATGTTCCCGCTGCTGTCATCACCCTAAGAAAACTCAATAGCCTTATTTCACCCCAATTAGGCTGCATACCAACAGAATCAGCATTACACAGGGAGGGGATGTCTTTTACCAAGACAGACCCTCTCAAGTTCCCCTCAAGAAGTTTGTATCTTTCATTCAGGGCTAATGATTCAGACACTAGCTATTTTGTAAATAGTACTCCAAGCTATCCCAGTTGATTTGGTATCTGTTAAATGCTTTTTAATTTATTACTTTATAATAGGTAGTTGCTTAATATTACTTTTTTGCTTAAAATCTTTAAGAAAAAAGACTTTTTACAGTAAAAACTCTTTATCTGTGGACCTTTACATTAATTATAGAAGTTTTCTCGATTCTGGTTTTATTTCATGCCAGAGCAGGCATAACTTTGTTTGGCTAACAAGAGGTCTTAGGTCTTAGGAACCAAAGAATAGCTATGCATCTTGCTGATAGGTTGTTTTTCTGAAAGTGTGGCCATTCTGAGCCCCATATTTGTACAATGTGAAATAGCATTCCATAATTACAGCATGCAAAATATAGATCAAATGTAATACCAGAACCATATGAGTAACAGTTATTTTTGTTTTTTCTCTGAAGGTGACTGAAGTAGCCAAAGCCATTCTGGAAAGTGGAGAACAAATTCCTATAACACTGATTGGAAAGCTTTTGAAATTTCAACTGCTTTGCTTCAAGCAGAAGGACTTTCAGAGAAGAGAAGGTGAAAAGAAGGTACAACAGTATGCCTTAAGGTGGATGCCTAATTAACTTTATCAAGGCACTTCCATTCAAGTGCTGTTTGCATAAATTCAGCTTTCTCCTCATGTTTAGCTTTCTTCATCCATAATTGAAGAGGAACTTAAATAGAAATGGCAATGTTCAGTTAATTAGATTTTGGGAAGAAACTCCCAACTACTCAATATAGAAGTTGAGACTAGAAAAAAATTAGAAAAGAAAAAATATTACCCAAGAAATCTGTGCTAGAATAGTGAGAAGAAGTAATGTCCTAGCTGACTCACAACACCAGTAGAAAATAGAGCTGGAAACTAGCTTCAGCTGAATATATATATCCCTGAAGAAGGTAGGAGAGGTTAAACTACTTGGGAGGTATCAAGGATAGGTGCAGAGCAGCACTGTGAAAAAATTATCATCATGAATTACCTCTCTGGAAGAAATTTGGAGACATTATCTATTCCATCTCTGGAACTAAGGCAGGATCAAACATATATAAAATATTCCTGGCAGATGTGGCAAACACAAATATAGGTCACATTTCTAGTCTTCTGATTATGCTGGTTGCTGTCCTCTGAACTTTCCAAATAATTCATATCTTGAAGTCTGCTGCTCAGAAGGGGGTACCATATTTGTCCTTTTCCAGTGTTCTCAAAAATCCTGCATATTCTCAAAGATTATCACTACTAGCTCCAAGAATGCCTTAGTCAGGTTGCTTATGTATTCTAGAGGAATTTCACCAAGCCTGCACAAAATCACTATCAGATCAGACCTCTAATTGTTTTTTTAACCTCTGATTAAAAAAAAAAAAGTTGTCAGTGGTGCATTTCAAGAACTTACTGAACAGCTGGTCTTTGCTATAGTCTTTACCAAGCAGATATTTGTGCAGCTGAAGAGCTCCATGAACAGCACATCGCATACCTGCTGTAATAAAGTATTCATAAGTTGATCAAAAATTATATGTATTATAAGACATAACATAAAAATTTTACAATGAGATGGGATGGAGACCTAAGTGATCTAGGCATGTAAAAGTTTAAAGGAGAAAATGGTTTCATGGATTTTGTGTGGTTAAAAAGTCTGTAAATGTGTTTATAAATGATTCTATTTGTGGCAGTAACTGGTGGAGGGAATACGGGACAACACAGGAGCGTAAAATACTATGTGATAATTTAAAACTCTGTCCTGTTTCCATTGAAGTCAATTGCAGAACTATTTAGCTGATCGTAATGTGAGCCAAAGATGCATGTAAAGAATCTGAGAAAAAAAATGCATTCTCAACCTGAAAAGGAGTAGAAAGGATCAAGCTGTAGAGCAGATAGTTTATAATGGATGGGGAAGAAATGGCTTTTCTCTTAGATGTGAGTCAGTGCTGATGAGTAAACTGTAAAACAAAATTTTTAAGTTTAAGGATTAGACACTTCAATATTAAAATGGAACTATTATGTTTGGTTTGGCAAGATTACTGTTGTAAATATTATTTTGTTTCCCTGGAGGATAGTCAGTATTGAAGGCAGAAGAGTCTCTGGAATTTACAGTTTCTTCTCAGTTTTCACCAGGCAATCTGGACAGTTTTTTGCTCTCATTGGATTATATTTATATACTAGTGTGACAGACAAACATAGCAGAAACAGCTGAAGGACCAAGGTGAAGTCAAGAATTGGCAGGATTGTGGGTTATAAGGATGCTCTGCAGTAAGGAATGGACAGAAACTGGCTTTTAGTTTAGGATTATAACCCTAAATTGTCTACAATAAAATATTTTATCTTTTCCAACTAGCTTTTACAGTACAAATTCCATTGACAGCAACTCGAGGGTTGTAACCAGGATTTTATTAGCAGATTGATTCTCAGAAAACTAACATAACTATCCATTGTTCTTTGAAATAGATACCAGTTAATAGAATAGATTGGCAAAAGGAAAACAGCAGCTGAATAAACAAAAATAAACATAATTCCATCTCTAAAATTTATATATTTCTATAAAAGCAGAAGCTTCTCATAAATTGACAAGCGTATGCATATAAATTAATATGCAGAAGAGCAGAAGGGCCTCTGAACTGGAAAACTGTTTCAGATAGTATGATTCTGTAATATATAGTTTAAAATAACAAAATTATAGAATGTAAAACTGACGGAAGATGAAAAACTCAGCAGAAAGCTGCACCCTGTAGGGAAAGAGAAATATTACATTGAGGGGAAAAAAGAAAAAGTACTGAAAAAGAGAGGCTTATACTCCTTGAAGTATTAATGACAGCTAGGTCTCTTTGTTGGACTCTTGACAAGTTCAGAGGTGTCTTTGCTTGTTTGAGACTTAATTACATAAAGTAATTCAGATGCAATAATTCTGGTTTGAACATTATAGACTGATGATTATGTAATCTGATTTGATGTGTTCATTAGCTTAGAACTCAAAGTATTAGTATCAAAGTCTTTGGTGTTCAGTGTCCAAAAGGGAATAAATTTGAAAACAAATAATGAAAAGTGATCAAAATCCACCACCCCACAGTATAAACAGTTTTAAGAATCTCTTGAAGGCATTTCTGAGTGGTACAAAAATGAAATGCATGAAAGAGGGAAGGAAAGAAATGACCTCCTGCTTTGTTTTTGAATTTGAACTAGAGTTACCTTCTGCAGCCAAAAAGTCTGCTCTTCTGGCTGGGTCTATGGAAAACAACTGTGTAGATTCAACTTACCTATCTCATTTGCATGGAGAGTTTTTCTCATTGCTTTCATAGCCTTTAATGTGACACTAGTAGCAATGGTAACAATAAGTTAAGTTAATGCCTTTTTAATACAGTTAATTTAGCTTTATAATCCTTAAATGCCATTCTTGTATAGTTATTGCATAGTCATGTAACTGGGTAGAAGAAGGTGGAGGTTTTTTCACCCTCACAGTATCTCTGTTTGCCTCAATATATTTTGGTTTCTTTTAAGTTTAGACTGGCTCTGCATTTCCTGGATTTAAAATGTGAGGCTTTGGGATACTTACACCATCCCTTTACATTTTTTATCCTTAAATTATTAAGTAGAACTTAATGTAGGGGGTTTTTTCTTTGAAAATAATAAGAATGGCTGAGTAATATCCTGTGTGAAATGAGCATGGGGCTCTTGATTCTAATTCTTAGTAGACAGATATTTACATCAGAGACAAAATAGTGTTGGTACCATTTACTCCATACTCAAGAGCATTAACAGAGATGCTAAAGACTAAACAGAATTTGAATTTTTGGCCTTATTTTCCTTCAGTTTGGGAAAGGTTTCCTGCCAATGCAAGTGCTGTAGTGGTAGTCTAACTGAAGCACATGAAACTGTCAGTCTTAGTGATCCTTTACTCTTCTTTCTACCAGTACACATTTCATTAATTTTGTAAGTATAATGTCTACCTACCTCCAACAGTTCCTTTTTAATGTGAAGTTTTAACACTAAGATTTAATAGGAATATCATAAACTGAACAGTGTGCCTGGGAAGGATAAAGCAGAGTGTTTAAGACAGCTGCACCGCAATAGCATTCTAATGGCTGAGAGGGAAAAATGCTCAAATAATAAATTCAACCACTAAATAAATTCAACTACTAAAATTTCACAGCAGTTTGCCCTTTGTTCTGCATAAAGGCTACAATGAGAACTTAGTTTCTTCATCTTGTCAGGCAGAAGAAGAGCAAAAAGTGGAAAAAGAAAGAGGGAAAGAGAAAACTAAACCTCTTGGCAAGAAGGAAAAAAAAACTAGTACCAAGATAGCTGAGAAAGAAATGAAAGGGAAAAAAACGGAAGCGGTCCCTGCAACAGCAATTACTGTCAAAAAGGACACCAAATTAAAACGACGAGGAGAAGAGGAAGAGGAAGACAAATACATTGGTATGTAAAAAAAAATGCAGGCAAGCTTCTGATAAATTTGCTAAAACTCTTGAAACCTTGCTTCTCATTCAGAATTTTGCTTTGTTCCATTTTGGAATCGAGATATATTTCACAGTATTATAGCATTGCCACTATGCATTTGAGGAGAGCATTGTGCTCTGCTTAGAAGTAGGATAGATTATACAGTCCAAGAAATAAAATCCAGATGAGGTATATATGTAGCATGACAAAATGTTATGACATGTGCAAGACTAAAATAAAATGACTAACAAATCCTACTTATCCTTTCACAAAGATTTCAGAACTAAATGCATGTGTCAGTGTCCAAAGGGCAGCTTTCTCCTTGTGTTATAAAGCATAACAGAGCTGTGCACCATTGTTTGTGGGTGAAGATAGTTTCTGTACGAAGGACCGTATGATTTCATTTGCTGTAAAAATGTGGATAGAACTGAGACCTGAAGAAATCTACTGCAGAAGTGAGCAATACATAGTAGGGAATAATATGCCAATCAGTACTGAGCAAAGCTTTATTCCTAATCCGTACCACCCATGGTTACAAATGTCACTGGAACCAAGAATATTGGAGAATGTGCATAACTCTTCTCATTAGACCAGGGTTATATTTAATTTGGACCATAAGATGTTTAACTATGTCTAAATACACAGGATCTCTCCTGCTGGGGAAGCACTTGCTGATTTTGGATGCATTATATATACCCACTAATCTCCAGTTGAACCACTGCAGGCTTTCTGTACTCTTTCATCAGACCTTTGTCTGCATCTCATTCTAGATCAGTGATACTCTTCAAGCATCTAAAAAGTACCAGTCCAGGTGGCAGAACAGATCTGAATCTTAGTCAGTCTCACAAAGGTGTACAGAAACAGAAGAGCAGCTGTCTGTTCATAGCTTCTCGTTTTCCTAGATGAGACTTGACTGTAATCATCATTATTTTGATGATTTTAATGTTTTTCAGGAACTGTTATAAAGGTGTTCAAAAAAGTGTTCATGCCTGTAGAAATCCAAGTTAAAGTGATCTAGAGAACTCATGACATCATGAAATCAGTACCGAATATACTGGGCAGAATGGCTTTGGGTGATATTGATGAGTCTCTGCTAGGCCCTGCAGAGACAATTTGGCCAGCTCCAACATTTTTGCTTATTGCCTGGGTGGTGGGCAGAAAATACCAGGTACTTATGTAAGATATGAGAAATTTTCCCTCATATCCAGACCTTGCTGCCTCATTAGTTGCAGCTAATGAAAAGACACGGTAAGGGCAATACAAATTGCCTTCCAAAAACTAACAACCATGAAAAGTCTCCTTGTTTAGCATACACAATATAAAGCCTTTAGATTTTATATCATGAATGACCAAATTGCTGTTAAACTGTGATTTTTATTAAGTAGAATTTGTCTCAGTGGTCCCAAAGATTTTTACAAAATGCATAGCAATACTTGCAGACTGTCTAAAAGGAAAAGTTGTCCTGGTATTCTGCACTTGTTCGCTTGTACTGTATTGAATTTTACAATCTCATTTATATTGAGTTGAAGTGATTCTGAACAATTCACCGCATTCATTATGTGTCCGCACAGTTGGGCCTAATAACAGACAAATTGATTCTGACTCATGCCAAAAAATTATTCAGTGGATTGGTTTTCAGACTGAAGACAATAATGAACTATGCAACGGCAGAAATGGTAATCTGACCTTGCTACTTTATTCAGCCGTGCTGAAGAAGGCAATGAGGAGGAGCCTATAGCTTTAAGAAGGGAGAGCACCCTTCATGTACATGATGAACAGTCTTTCCCTGCCAACTCTTGGAGTCTGTCCATCAGTCCAAGAAATAAGTTAAACACTGGGATTCACAAATTTGTTTCATTCAGTTACTTCTGCGCTAGAGGGAAAACAGCTATTGTTTTATGGAGAGGTACTTGTTTCTTCATTCTTCCTGACAGATACTTCCACCTAAAAGTCCATTTCAGGAGAAGATCAAGTCAAGTGTTGCTGAAACTTCCGGAGACCATTCTAAATGGACATTAAGTATGGTGCAACTACTGTGTCAGGAATTTTTATTTCTTGAAGTGCATGGCAGTTAAGGTTCTCAAGTACCTCACGCTAAAGCTACATCTTCTGTCTTTGGACGAAGTGGTGCCAGATCCACTTCTCATTGTCAAGAGCTTGTAGACCTATGGAACTTTTCTACCCAGAACAACAGCACTCTCAAAAACTTTGTTTACATGCATATTCCATATTTTACAAATTGTCTGAATGGGAGATTCACGAAGAACTTTGATCCTTAAAAGTTGATACAATGGAAATTGTTTTCGGCATTCTTGGCTGTTCTAATACAGCTCTTTCAAGCAAAAACAAAAGAGAAAATGCCACAGTTTTTACTCCAGAGCAGTCTGAACTATTGCTTATATATGTCTGTGTTTGGAACCCAAAGACAGTCTGTATCTCTTTCTGGTGGTGAAGAGTGGTTTTATCATTCATCTCTAGTACATTATCACATTTCTGAAATTGAATATTTCTGGTTTTGGATAATCCTGGGATTATTTGCATTGATATTGTGATCCACTTGAATTTGAATTAGTCATTTATTATTTGAACTGATTAATTATTATGAACAGGTCACAATTATTAGCATAATCTTAACTATGACTGTTGAATGGCTGGCAGTCATCATCTTCAGCATATATGCATCAGAATTTTTGGATCTCCTCATCTCTCTCATCTCCGCTACTATGCAGATATCCTCTTTTTTTGTTTGATATCATTAATGCTCAGTTATTATGTGTGCTAAAGCTTTTTTTTCCTGCAGTAGCAGTGGCACTGAAATACAAGGTAGTTCCATTTCAGTACCAGCAGAGGTATAACGGGCTAGTTTTCTTCTGTTTTTTTGTTTTACTTTATACAATATATGTATTGAACTCTAGTGGTTGTTTCCTCAGTAAGTCTTTCTCCAAATTCATGAGTTCTTTTATGTTCACCTGGACACTCTAGGAAGATAAGAGTCAGCCAAGTTGCAAGCCTGTTGCTCCAACTGGTAGCAGTGTTTTCTCAGCCCTGGGTATATATCCTGAGCTCAAAGGATGAAGGTGCTGACAGGCAGATGTCTTTTTTTTTTTTTTTTTACTAAAACAAACTGTTTGGGTGGGTTTCATCTGGTTAAGTAAAAAAATGTTCATGCCACAGTTGTATTCTGTCTTTTCCATGTAAGATTCTGGCAGTTCTTGGCACTCCTTATCCTTTTATGGCTGAGCAGCTTGCTTTGGAGAAATAGGACAGGAGTCTGGGATGCAGACAGTGTAGGCATTAGAGTAGCAAATGTGCAGAAAAGATGGGAGTAGACAGGAGTAACCAAGATACAGAATTCCCTTTATGAAGGGAACATTTCTCTATGCCCTCCCTCCCCCAACAAGGAAGTAATGAAAACCTTTACTATTATTTTCTCATCCTTATTTCCCTGTTCTCTTGCCTTGTGGGATAAATTCTTGCTTCTATGCTTACAAGTAATTTTTTCTCAGAAAATTCAACATCCCTAATGGTCTGAGTCTCTCCATGTTACGTGATTAGCTTTTTTTCAGCTGCTGATTTATTTTTCTGTTAATCATACATTCTCCCTTCCTGTGGATTGTATTGGAGTTAAAGACTTCCGTGGTTCAGAGGGCTTAGTGACATTTTCATTTCTGAAATAGCTGTATCAGTTCAGTGTGTTACGATGAAATTAACCTTGAAAGTGAGCAGCATGGTGGAAATGGTGGTTGGTGAGGAAGCTTTCCCAATGTACAATGTTTTATTTTGATGCAGCAATAGTTATTATGTCACAAATGGTCTCAAGAAAATGCCAGTATTGTATTTCAATCTTTGATATTTGCGGAATTGTTATGCAATTGCTAGCTTTTATAATATTTGTTTTGTAAAATTTCTCAATTTTGCCACATGTTACAACATGTCTTGCTATTTGAGAAGAGTCTTTGAGAGCTGTAATTCAATTGATTTCAAAAACAAAGACAATGCAAGAGTGAAAAACAGAAATCCCAAATAACTGTTAGCATATCAAAGGTTATGTACTTCTGGATTCTTTTAATTGCTGCATTTATATCTATAGTTTGCAAGAACTCGTTGAAAACACACTACAGTGTAAGTCTCCTTTAATTAGTAGGTTTAACAGAAAAGGGAGGAATGTTTAATCTTTTGCTTTGATAGCTAAAACTTTAAATATTTTCAACTTGCTGTGCATATTTCTACACAAATAATAAACCTAAGCAAAGTAGCCACTCCATGAAACTTCTCATCTGCACATCAGGATAAATTTGGGTATGTCTCTTGCCAACCAGAAGGACTAGCGTGAGGTGGTATTACCAGCTGGTAATAGATGGACAGGGAGTCCATCTAGCAAACATGAACCTATTGGACAGGGAGCAGTCAGCAGTGAGAGAACTCACAAGTCAGCCAGTCCTTCAAAATTATTATAGGTGATATCATCTCTCAGCTAAGATGCAGTGACTGTGCGTGTACGTGTGTGTGTGTCACCTGTCCAGTTTCATGCCAGATGAAACAGGATAGCCTAAACTACCATCAGAACGTACTGGCTTTTTCTTAAAGAGAACCAGTCGCAGAAAATTGTGGCATTCCTGCCACAATGAGCACACATTTATTTCCTGGTGCTTCTCCAAACATCTTTTTCCTTCTGACTTGTATTCTTTCTGCTGAGTTCTATCTGGGTTGCTACAGAAGAATTCTGTAAATATAAATATAGTAAATATAGTAATAAATGTAATAATATAAATAGAAATTATAAAAATAGAAATATAATAAATATAATTTTTAAAATATTATGTGCCATTATCTGAATGAGGTTATGAAAGAACTGTTTCTGTGATCTTTTTTGCAGTATATCTATATAGTTGAGATAAAACAGAATTTTGTTTAGCTGTTAAATGCCCTTGCTCTAATCTGCTTTTGTTTTGTTTTGAACAGATGATGAACCAGATGATGGTGCCCATCATTACTTTATAATTTTGGATTTCTACAGCCCTCAGCTACTGCCTGTGCTGTCTGAGCTTGGGATTAATATTTCAAGTATAATTAGGATTTCTTCTGAGAATTATGAACCACTGCAGACATACTTGGAAGAGGCTAAACTTCGAGAAGAATCTCTACTTTCACCTGAAGGTAATCTTGGGATAAGAACATGTACCTTACAGAATTTGTGTAGAAAGAGGACTATTTTATTTCTTGTTAAGACTATTTTTGCTGTGTTTTCACCTCTCGCTGTGCCTTGTGGTTGCACATACTACCTGTGAGCAGCCATGTTTGCCAATGCAAAAATGATATAGCTGGCCAGACTTGCCTCTGCTAGATAGCAGTAACAGGGACTGACTAAGCAGTCGGTGATTGCAGCTATAGCTCTGTGCAGTAGCCACCAAAGAACATCATTTTATCAAATCCATACTTTTATATATCATTAGCCAGGAAGGTTTGTTGCTAAGCAAACTTGGGTCATTTGGTCATTTCAAGGTAAGTGCGCAGCTGGCCATGTTGGGACTGTTGCCCCAGCCAGAGAAGGAGGTGTCACAGAATAACACCTTGCAATGGTACAGGCTGGGGACTGGCTAGCTGCATAGCACCGCTGCTGAAAAAGACCTGGAATCCTGGTGGACAGCAAGCTAAACATGAGTCATTGATGAAGGCTAGTCATACTGGCTATGTTGCTGGGTAACATAGCCAGTAGATCAAGGGAAGTGATTATTCCCTGTTACTTGGCACTCATGAGAGGAGAGTTTTGGACTCCACAGTACAAGAAAGGTACAGATAAAATTGAGTGAGTCCAGCAAGAATCACCAAGATGGTCAAGGGACTGGAGCACTTGTCCTATGAGGGGAGGCTGGAAGACCTGAGCTTGTTTAACCTGGAGAAGAGAAGGCTTATGGGACATCTAATACTATCCTTCCAATATGTATGAGAGGATTATCAAGAACACTGAGCAAGACTGTTCACTGAAGTGCATGGCAAGAGAAAAAGAGGTGGTGGTCATGAATTGAAATGGAAGGTTCTGATGAGACATAAGGAAAAAAATTACCCTGAGGATAGTCAAACATTGGAACACGTTGTTCAGAGAGGTTGTGGGATCTCTATCTTTGCAGGTCCAGGTGAGCTGAACAAAGCCTTGAGCAACCTGGTCTGAATTCCATGATGACCTGCTTTGAGCAGGAGATTGAGGTCCTTTCCAACCTGAATTATTTTAGCTCTAAGTCAAAGTCAGGTAATACAAAGCTGGAAGTGAAAAAAGAGAGTATATGAACAGCCATAGCTGTTCGTGCAGATAGTGTTTGACTAATTGTGCTTTTGATTATAACTGTGCATATTGACTTTCTATAGTGAAGGTATTGTGCAAGATTCTCTGTGATGCTGGGAAATCCCTTTTTACAGACCCTGATGCTGCTGTGATGGCACAGGCAATCCAGTGAATGAGAGGAACAGTGTCCTGGGTGTGTTGGGCAGGAAAGAGGGTCATAAGGATTGTTTATGTTGGTGTGCTGATGGACATGGAATGGGATGCTGTGACCAATTTCCATTCTGACCATGCTGTATGCAAACCATCTACCCATGTGAGTGTTGTGTAGACTGTCTCAGGGTTCTCCTCTCCTCTCTTTCCTGTTGACCAAATGAGATACTCTCATATTGCCTCACAGCAAATTCTAAAGGCTGGATTGTGTGGGCACTAGGGAATTTGTCCTTAAAGTGCCATCAAAGGTAAACTAACAAGATCATATGGATTTAGCCTTTAAGACTTACGCAATTTCAGAACCAACTGATGGCCTCGAAGAAGAATGTCATGTTTGAATTTGTTTGACAAGCCATCTTATCCTTGGGAGAAGAATGAGAGGAAAACATAATTTCCAGCTTCTTATAATTTAGTTGGAACATGCCAAATTTCAAGGTAGTGTCTTATTAGAAATAAGAGAAAGTGCAGAGAGGAGGAAACATGTTTTTTCTTTTAATCTTCATTTTATTTACAACATGTGCTGAGGAAGGAGGGAGTGGGGCAGGGCAGGGCAGGGCAGGGCAGGGAGGGTTTCCCTGAGCATTTCCAAAGTTATGTTATCTTTTTCTTTCCCTTGTACATATAATAGCAGGGAAGACTGGTGCACTTAGAGAGTTGGTAAGATCTGTGAGGAAACTTTTTTAAGGAAAAAAGGAGGTAAATGTAGCTGACAGTCCCTCAGATAAGTAATATAAGTAGCAATGCAAGCTTTCTCATTACTAAGAAAGGATAGGTTGCATAGTAAGAAAACAGCTTGGCTAAACCATATGTTCTTTGTGGACCTCAAATATAAGGAAGTGTATAAGAATTAGAAATAAGTCAGGTCACTAAGAATGAGAATGTATATTTATTATGAGTCTACTGGCACAAAATCAGAAAGGCCAAGGCACAAAATGGAATGCAAGAGGAGGGCCAGGCAAAATATTTGTCTACTGTTCAGCAGAGAGGAAGAACTGTCAGGAGATGATTCTGAGAAGGCTGGGAGTGCTTAATGTTTTGAGAGCAGTTTTTTATTCTTCTTGTTGATACGTGTGTTGTGGGGAGTTAATATTTCTTCACTATAAATACCGGTTGCAGACAGGTGATGGTTATAATTAAGCATGCTGGTGACAGAGAAGTAAGATATCAACCTCAAACTGTGAGGGAACGGTTAGAGTAACTGAATACTACTTAAGTATGGTAGAGAAGTTTTCAGATCAGCTGATTCAGATGAACTTAATTGTATCCTATTTAAAGATCTGCCTGCCATTCTCATTTATATTTAAGAACTCATAAAGGACAAGTGAGTTAGTGGAAAGTGTTGGGAAGAGGGGGGGAAGGACCACAAATAGCCAAGGGATTATCAGCTTAATTTCTGTTTCTGCAAAAATACTGGAACAAACGATTTATAACCACTTAAAATAAAAATGAGGAGATGAGTAACAACTAGTATATATTGTTCAAGAACAAATCATGTCAGACAAATGTAATTTCCTTACACAATAAAGTACCGGCCCTGTTGAGCAGAGGAGAAGTAGTACATGTAATATATTTGGATTTTAGTAAGGCTTTTAAGGCTATTGCACATGACCCATAGTAAGCAGGGTAGATCTAGGTGAAAATAAATATATGGTAGGTGCACTTTGGAAAACTTTAGCCTCTACAGAGTAGCTGTCAAAGATTTACTGTGAAAACAGAAGGATGCATGGAGTGGAGTTCCAAGGGAATTTGTGCTGGATCTGGTATTATCTGATATTGTCACTGATACTGGAATAAGAGTATGCGATTCAAATGCAAAATGATCTTGACAGAATGGAGAATAATGATCTGGACAAAAGAGTATTCTGTTTAGTATAGACAACTATGAGGTAGCATGGTTATATAGGAATAACTAAATGCATAAATACAGGCTAGGAAACACCTGGCTAGATGACAGGTCTGTAAGACAAGCTATTATGTTGGCTTTGCAAATCGAACATAAGTCAGCAATATCACTGTACCACTAAAAAGAAAAATACTATCTGCAGAGTATACATGTGAATATGGCCTAAAAAATACCTGAAGTAATCTAATTATGCAACTCAATAGTGAGGTAGGACTTCAGAAGAAATGTGTGTCAATCAGAAGATTCCAAATCATGGCAAAGAAAATGATCAGTGATCCCTAAAACTTGACCTATGGAAAAAAATGGAATAAGTTGTTAAGTTTAAAAAGAGAAAGCTGCAGGGAGGTGGGGCAGACATGACAAGTCTTCATGTATACAAAGGGCTAGGACAGAAAGTGAAGGGTTTAAATTGCCATAGAGAAAATCCAGTTCAGCAAGAAGAAACTTTCCACAAATGAGGTTGAATACTCACAAGCCACGGATGAGGAGCACAGCTTTCATGATTTTTTTTGTGTGTAATGGCTTTCATTTTGTGACATTACTAAGTCAAGCGCTGTTAGTATCCTTTTATATGGTTAGTTTTCTGTTCCCCTGACTGCTCAAGTAGCTTTTCCACTATTAATTCAGCTTTTTTGAGAGTTAATGTTCAGAGCTGAGAGCAGTTTCTCAGCCTGACAAAATGGAATTAATTGTTTTCTGTCTGCTGGAAATAGCTAGGCTGACACATACATCATAGTGGTCCTAGGATTCCTGTTTTCACAGTGATGGTACAAAATTGTTGTATGATTTATTAATATATACCAGATGCTTCTCTTCCAACATTTTCAGTTAATATGATTATAAAAAGGGGGGTTTTGGTCCAAAATCAGGTAGTGTACAGTTGAATACTTTCTCGTTTCTGTCACTGAAGATTTCAAGGTCATTCAGTTCTTCTGCAGAGTTGTCCCAACTCTCATCTTCATTGACAATATCTCCCAACTCCTGTAGCTTCTTTTGGGATTGCATAAGAAAACTTTAATTTTTTCTGAGAGGGTTTACATGGGGAAAACATACTTTAGGAAGGAAATGACTTAGAATGGCCGGCATAAGAATGAGGGTGGGGCAATATTCAAGGGCCAGAGCAATGTGAGTGAGTGATCCTGGGAAGCTGTAATGTTTTGTGAAGGAGGAAACCCCATTCTTAAACCTATTTTCATGTGTTTTTTTTATTAATTAAACTATGGGCCAGAGTTAGTAAAACATTATTCTTCTACTGTAAAACAGGACTTTCTGTCTACAATGTTACTAGCACAGTGCCATTCGTGTTTCATTCAAAAATGCAAATAAGTTGATCCATGACTGAGCAGCCCTCGATACTGTTATATGACCCATACAGGTTTTCAAAACCAAGTGTGTTCGGGGAACATTGCCACAGATGAGATATTGTCCTGAATTACAGGGTATCATGCATGAGCGGCTGAAAAAAAAAGAAGAGACTGTGATGAGCAGTTAGGAGCACAGGACTCTTTAAGGTCAAATGACCATCTAGCCCAGGTTTCTATCTCCAGAACTGGCCATAAACTGATGCCTAAAGAAGAGTAAAAGAAGAAGAAAGGAAAGGAAAGGAAGCAATAGGAAAAGAAAAAGAGTAATAGGAAAAGCATGTATGAAACGTCTCCTCTCATCCTCACCCCCCCACACACCACTACCTCACCTAGCTTCCAGCTATTTTCAAGTCAGGATTTTTCTGATCCTGGTGTATTTTGTCTTTTTAGTAATTCTCAGTGGATATATTTTATTTGTTTTCCAAGTACTTATTCAGTCTCCCCTTGAATTCATATGAATTTCTTCTACCTACAGAAACTTTTGGCGAAGTTCCCAGGCCTTCTACCCCGTTTCTTGAGTCACTTAATGATACATATCTTTAGAGTCATGATATGACTATTTTATAAGTTAATGAGCCATCATTTTTGATGGCTGCTACAGAAGGCGTATATAACTTTGAAAACTTTGAAGAGGTCAGCATTTTTTAGAAGAGTCTACAGCCTCACTGAGTTGTTTCATTTTAAACCCATGGGGCCAGGGGGATTATACAAGTGATATATCTGGCCTTAATACTTAGATTGTAGAAGTGCTGAGCACCCACAAGTTCAAATGAAAGCAAATTACTGCAGGTGTCATGTCCCTACATCTCTTAAAATTTGCTGTTAAAAGTATTGTTGATTCTCAGATTCCAGGGTGTGATTGGCGTTACGGTTGGCATTAAGAGAGAACATTGTTTTTTTTCTGTAGTCAGAGCACCTTTGAAAATTGATCATTACAATGCAATAGGAATGTAAACCATACAATTTCTAGAATCACTATTCATAATAATACTGTACCTTAATCTTTTTTTGCCCTAATTTCAATAAAATGGTAATAATAAGGCTTGCTTACCTTATACTTAAAGAGCAGTTTGGCCCAGGTTGGTGCTGGCAACTTTGAAAAGTGCAACGTAGGATTTTTATATTTCCTGGATTTCAAACATTTATTGTTTTTTTTTCCCCCTAAAAGAATTGCCATGTTTTATTGAGGCTCATTCTTCCTGGATTTCTTTAAGCCTAAAGTTGGGGATCAGTTTTTTTCTGGGAATGTGAGAATGGGAATATTTTAACAGTACTTACAGAAGACTAATACACAATTTATGCTTTCTTTAAAAAGGAGACTTTGTACCCTAATTTATCTAATACTTAC
Source organism: Dromaius novaehollandiae (assembly GCF_036370855.1). NCBI lineage: Eukaryota > Metazoa > Chordata > Aves > Casuariiformes > Dromaiidae > Dromaius > Dromaius novaehollandiae. The sequence continues at coordinate 89,005,145 of NC_088098.1, forward strand.
ACATTTTAGTTGTAGAAGCAGAGAAAAGAAAGAGGGATGAAGCTATTAAAGACCTGGAAAAATTTTGGAAATACTTGGAGCCGATTCTGAACAGTGGAAAGCATGGATCAAGTCTCTTTGATGTTGCCAGAGTTCATCACCTAGTTAAGGAGAACTCCTTTCCCCTTGATTGGTCTGACAGTGAAATGCTGGTCAGTGGATTGCTCTATCACAATGCATGACACACTTTGGGGTTTGTAATATTTAGCATCAATTTAGGAATGGTGGGAATTTGAGCTTGGTCATCGATGAAGCAGAACCAGAATAGTTAGTATATTTGTAATTTTGAATAAAAATGATTTATCATGTATCGAACAAGTTTATTCAGCACGTATTCACAAGGAGGCCTTTCAATAAAAATATCTGACTTGGAGTTTCTGAACATTGGAGGTCATAGCAGCAAAGTTTATAAACAATTTGAAGGATTAAGTAAACTCAGCATCTTCACATAGACCCAATTTGAATTTCATAAGAGAGTCTGGTGTTGGTATGAAATAAGACAAAAATTGTATTTTTGTACTCCTAACAGCAGTTCTACTTACTGAATGTCAGAAAAGTCACATGAGAACAAATTAAAATAAATGCTAGGACACTCTTTGATATAGCCGCTATTTTCATCCATCTAGTACTGCTTCTTTTTGTCCTACCCAAAGCATGCCTCTGGTTTATTGCTTACCGTAGCCTGGTGAGTCAGGACCATTACTGCTGGCAGAGAAAGTGAACCATTAGAAATATTTTCCAGCCTAGGATCTGAAGTGTGGCAAGGTAAAAGGGCCCAGTGTCTTCTAGTCTACAATGGTAGCAGTAAAAAACATAAACTGCTAAAACAAAATAAAGCAACATTCCATAATTTATCCTACAGTATTTGTGGTTTCTAGTATTAGGGTTAAAGGACAGACTACAGTCTCTGAACATTTATTTATAGTGTATTAAATTTTGTATATAAACAATCTTGTGAGCTAGGAAGTACCCTTGATCCTGAAGGGATCAGAACTGAATTTGGCTAAATCCGCAGTGGTTTCTAAGACATTCATTAAAAATGCCTCAACCGTGGAAGCATTTAGAATGGCCATTATACTATTGATGTGGTATTAAAATATGAAGCCTATTTTGAGAAAGAAGTTCTTTAATCCTGTCTATCCTCTTCATAATCACTTCTTCTAGGTGATTGTTGCTGCTTATGAGTATCCTGTGAGCAGTTATCCTTACTGAAATAGAAAAGAAAAATTTTCTGTCACTGAAATTGTTCTAGCAGGTTGTAGTTATAATTTCACATTCTTCTGTAACTCAGAATTCAGCAGAGCTCTAAAGTAGGCACATTTGTAAATCTTTAAATAAATAGGTGAGAAGAACATAGGTCATGAAATCATGGGTGAATAGAGTACATCTGTTCTGGTGGACTCCTTGGAGAGTCTTTGAGTCCTAGCTTGAAGTCAAAGATACACAGGAGAACTCTTGTGACATTTAGACATTTGATATGAAAATGATAGAGTATTATAAATAGAAAGTAATCTCTTTTTTCAGATTTCATGTATTTAGAAAGGGAAATATTTCCAAAAATAGTCGTCTTTGTCCAAGAATGTGTATGTTTATATCATAGTTAGAGAACTTTTTTTCTGTGTCTCTTCAGAGCAGAAAGCAAACAAATTGGACCATAAACCTGTAATTATACAAACCTTTGCATCTGTCCCACTGAGCAGTGCCAATTCATGTTACTTATAACTCTGAAAAAATTCTTATTTATTTTAAAAGATTGTGCATTCAGAACACTCCAATACCCTAGTTAAATTTTTCATATGCTCTCGTAATCACTTATAAGTAATAGAAACAAATGGAAGGTTTTTATACCACCCCATCCATTTTTCAGAGGAGCATCAAGCTGGAAGAACAAACAAAGATGTAAGAATATTGACTCTGAAAATCCTGCACTTAGAACTTCTCTCCCAAACATCTTCTCTAGTCTTTAAATACCATGAAAACTGAGACAACTATTTCATAAGTGGTCAGTGATTTTGGTGTGCTTGTTTTGAAGTGCCATAAAGAGGGTCTGAGTTTGAGAAAGCAGATGTTTGATACTTAAGGATCAGTTATATATTTAATCTGAATTAAGCACTTAAAGGCCGTTGTGCTTCCTCACTGGGGTTCATTTTAGAGAACTTAAAACTGAGACATCCAGTGTTAGTCATTTTTATAGTCCTTGAGCAAGTGATTGCATCAAGCTTATATACAATACAGGCAATCCAGTATGAGTCAAATAAAAGTCAAAGGGTGAGTCAGTGTAATTAATTCTTTCTTGTTGTCACTGAATGCCACCATTCTTGTCATGTGGAAGGAGTCCAAAACCAATAATATCCATCAAAAGTTACCATAAATAATTTCTTAAGGCCCTTGGCCAAAGATATCATTGGCATTAGCTTCTCTGACTAGCTGTTTTTCTTCTGAAGTTTGATTTTTTTGTATCCTGTCTCCTGTGGTTGTGATTCCCATTTTTTAACCTGCTGCTCCTGTGATGGCAGTCGGGTTTAGCTAATCTGACTGTTACTGCCATTAGCAGCTCTCCAGCCAGTCTCATTAGATTTTACACAGAATCATCCATTTTTGTCTTTGTCTTTATCATAGCTCTCTGAGAGGAAAGGAAGGAAAAACATACACTACAGTGACTGTATTAAGGAAAAAAGAAGAAAATACAAAAAAAATACTTTTGCATTATTTTCATGTGGCTTGTTCTCATGTTTTCATACTGTGCAAGATATGAGCCTCTTATAGGCAAACTTCTTAATCCAAGAGGCTTCCCTTACTTTCATGAAAGCAAAATAGTCTGTTATAATAGGCTGTTAACAGTAGTTGTCTAAAATCACCATCATTACATCTTTTCTGTAATGTCTAGGATGTACAAAAGAAGAATATGGCCAGTTAAAGCCATTGAAGCCTGAGGCATGTGGCTTCAGACAGGTTTTTGGTATATGGACAAAACATTTCAGATTCAAAATAGCAGCTAGTGTCAAATTTTTATTCCTTCCAAGCCTCAGTGCAATCCACAGTACGACACCTTAGTAACCTTGTCTCTTTTGTTGTCAACTTTTTGCAAATACGGCTTTCTTCCTTTGGAAGTTAGGATTGTATGGTGATATTCCGTGGTGATGTTCTACAGCTTTAGAATTCAGGGTTGAATTCTTGAGGTTTTCCTTAGTTTTAGAAGGGGAACAACAATGAAGAAAATAGTAGAACATGGCATTGATGGGGTTTTTTTTTTCTTTTTAATCTTTTATCCTTCTAGGGCAGAGGAACGTTGACGTTGCAAATGTGCTGTAGGCTGATCACCAATAGAAACATGCATATATATGATATAGAAGATACAGTATCTTATGTTACCTCCTGTTTCTTCACATCCAAAATAGGACCTACATTCCTGTTACAGGAGAGCAGACTTTGCATGGCTACTGTTAAATTCAGTTAAGCTTTATACAACTACAGCAACTGGGCAACATTCAGTCTGTATTGTGGTGTGATAATGATTAGGCAAGTGAAGATGAGGCCTTGTTTTCTTAGAATAACTCTATAAAACACTTTGAATTAGTGGAGAAAAAGTCCCTGGGAAGATTTTTAAACAGCTGTAGATCTGTTGGTTAGAGAACTAATGAGTCATGTGGTTAAGTTACACAACACTCTTGTATACAAACTTCATCCTTTGCATCTGATTTTTCTTTCATAGCTTGTATTTGGCACTACGCTGTTTGAAAGTGTTGCTTGTTTAATGTATGACTGCCTGGACTGGAAAAGACAGCATTGTAACTACTTGGAAAACACCAAGTTTATTAATGTGCCTGCATTATCAAAGACCAAATTGGCACAATCCCCTGTAACAGAGGTAAGGATCCTTTGTGCTTTACCATGCTTCTTGTAGAGAATAACTAATAACTGGAAAGGATTACTTGATTTCAATTCTGCAGTCAAAAATTCGGCTTGGACCATCACTCCATGTATAATTTGTTAGGAATGATCTTGGGACTTTTGTCTTCAGCACTTAAAAGCTCAGAAAAAAATAGCAGAATGCTGGGGGAACAGAGAAAGGAAAACTTGAAGGATCATACAGATATTGACATAAGGTATCAAATGACTTAATTTCTGATGAACATATTTTACAAATTCCCATGTCTAGAAAAACCACTGTGCTTGCACAGAACTACTGTATCTTCTAACAGATCTGTTAACTATCCAAAAAAGAGTATTAGTTCTATCTCAGATCAGTTCCCTTATTCTGTCCATGGTAGACAAAAGCTTATGCAGGCAGAAGAAGGCGTCTTGTGGGATGTAAACTAGTGGCAGGGAAGAAATGGGATTACTCCATTCTGTAGCAGTGCTACTGTATGCTCATTTAAAGCATTCATAAAACTACAACTTAATATCTTCCTTCTTTCAGAAGTTTGGTGGGGTTTGTCTCTCCTAATGTCAACCATTTAAAAGCATAGCTTCTAGTCTAGGGTAAATAACCAAAGCTAAATGAAATTTGTTTCTCCCAAATATTTCATGTGGCAGTCCTCAATGGTTCTGAGTTTTTCAAACTCTATTTCTGTTCCTTTAGGTACATCCAGCATCACCGATTATGTCTTCAAAGAAAAAAGGGCAAGCAGAAGAAGTTCTGCCAGCAGCAATTTTGCCACAGGGTATGTGCAAAAGATTAAAGCACTGATCTGTAGCTGTTCACTCTGTTTTACCATCATTCATCTGACAGCACAAATCCCTGATTTGTGCAGTAAGCCAAAGGTGTGATTTGATGTTGTGGGTAGTTTTTGGGTGAATACTTTGTGAAAATCTCTGGAAATGGCAGTGGTGATAACTAAATTCTGTAGAGAATCACTTTGTCTAACTATTCCTAATCACAGCTGGGTTTAAAAGCTAAGCAAATGTGGACTTTTTTAGTGTTTTTAAGAAACTGCCTGAAGGTTGAACTGGTTGGTAATATAAACTGGCATTTCTGAAGAAATATATCTTAGTATGTTGTCTCTTATTACAACAGAGGAAGAAGTTTCTTTTCTGACTGCTTATGTCGACATGAGGTATTATAATGACTTGCTGAGTCAGATTCCTGAGGAATGCATTTCTGTGCCATTAATCCTGAACTGCATGTTGGAACAGGTGATAATACTTTCTTATTAATTCACGTGGTTCATTCAACTGAGCACTGTTGTTATGAATTGATCAAAGACAAAAAAAATCATCTGTTTCAGCCTAAAGTAAGAGACTCTGCATGGAGGAACTGACCACGTAGGTTCAATATACAGGAATTAGGACTCAAAATGGCTTTCTTCTTTTCCTTTCATATTTTGCACTTACCCTGTATATACAATGTTATCCCAGAATTATTTTCTCAAGACTGCAGATCCAATATAATCGAATGAGGAAAAAGGTGTCATTTCTTAGCTGAGGCAATAACAAGTTTTCATATGCTGCAACAATCATATTGATACTGGAAGTTTGCTGTTCTACTCGTTATACAAAGATGCCCGTCTAGGGCAAGTTTACTACTAGAAGTGGCATGTATCCTAGCATTTATGCTAGTGCTTGACAGGTCTGACTTCTGTCAAGTTCAGGCACAACTTAGCAATGATCCACAGAATGATTTAGGGATCTTTCTTCTTTTAGAAAGTAAATTTCAACACTTTTTACTTTCTATTTATTAGTTTATTTGCAATATAATCTGAAAATAGACTCAAGCAAAATTACTCAGGATAAGATCCAACATCTGATATGGAGTCAGTTTTTAATTATCTGTGTACATTAAAAATTCTTAACTTTTCAGGCTGGAAATACATTTCTTCTCATCCTTCTAAAAGTGAAAAATAGGAGAACACATTTAGCTCAGTGTTTTCCATAATCTTTGGAACTGACATGGAGAATTTCAGTTTTGGTGCTTGTGCAAAAATATTGTGATTTTCTCTTCTGAGAAAATTTATGAATATGTGTATGTAGCTTATAGTGAGGTCTGCTATGTAATTGTAGTGTAGTTGAGCAGCAGTCATACTGTAATGAAAGCTACAATATGTCGTGTCTGCTAGGTTATTGCAAGTGAAGAAGACCTTACACCACCTAGCCTGATGGTACCAGAGCCCCGGGCGGATGGACTAGATCATACCATTGCAGATCATATAACCTCTATCCTTCCTTCTCTTCCACTTTCTGACAGTGAAAGAAAGGTTTGTGTTGTTTTTTGCTTGTTTCCTAAACTGACAAATAAATCTGATTATTGGTGTTAATTGCATCTATCTCTTTTTTTATTTAACAGAATCTCTATGACCACTTTTCTTCAAAATACAGTGAAAAAAAGGCTGTGACTCCGAGGGGCCCTCTCTTATTAAACTACCATGATACTCTGGCTCAGCGGTTGCACCTACTGGAGGTACAGTGCTATCTATCATATCTAAACAGTTCTAAAGTTTACAGATAGTCAATACTTAATGTACTATGAATGCTGGAGTGGTGTTTTTACAAAGAAGAATAGGACAGCCCAGATTTTTCCTACAGAATAGGCACACTAACACTTGTTTTTAGTCTGCTTCAGATGGAACAGGTTACTGTTACTGACAGAGGACATGGATCACAAAATACAGAACACCATATTGATGTCAGTGATCTGTTTGCACTATAATGAGAGAGTTTAGATTTTGGCACAATTAAGAGATATTACAGAACTCTTGGTTCAGTTTAGTCTAACACGGATGAAAGTGAGACAGACACTGAGTTATTACATTGATAACTGTGAAACAGCAACTAGACTAGAATAAATAGCAAGAGGTAGAGACATATAAGAAAATGTACTGAGTTTGTGAATGAATACAAGAAGTGCATTCAGGTGGACTTAAATGGCAGGAGCATAGTGTATATACAGGACATTGCTGTTTTCCCCAAAATCTAATGTAGGCAGAAAGGTTCAGAGTCCACTGCAAGGTTTAGTATTATTTCGAAGTAGAAGTTTCCAGACTTTCTGAACTAACAAACTGCTGTGAATTCCTCAAATTTTTCTGAAGTCAGGGTGTAGTTTTGCCATTAAACATTGAATATAAAATACTCTGAAGACAATACAAGTGATAATTTAATTCTAGATTTCACAGCTAGGCTGCAGACCATCTGCCTGGCTTCCTGGATTACAGTTCACCTGTGGACCGCTTTTACAACCATTGATTAAAATAATCATTTTAAAAAAAAATAGAGCTTGCCACATTGAAGGTATTCAAGCAAAAGACAGGACTGAGTAGTCACTGAGAGAGATGCTCTTAACAGACATGTGCTTGACGTATGATATGCTTGTTGCCAAGTAAATTCAGGATATAGCACAATGTTTGAGGAAGAAGTAGAGGAAAAAACAGATTTGAGAGATATGGTCCAGGAATAAGGTGCTGCAAGTCATGCAGAACACAGAAACATGTTAAAAAGAACGAACCTGAAGAATTCTCAAAGAAATCTCAAGAGTTAGATCCTTAAAATCCATAGTGACACTGCTGTCATAGAATGATCAGTGGGATCATTGTGATCTTCATCACTATGAGCTGTAGTGCAGACCAACTTCAAGATAAGTGCAAGGGACCTGATGCCTGTCTGAACAGATCAATATATATTTCTGTATTCCAGAAGTTTTGAGTCTGGCTAGCAAAGGCAAATACCTTTAAACAAGTATACACTGGCTATGCCTTCTCTCAGTTATTTTCTTCTGCTTCTCATTTTCCCTGCTCAAAATATCTGATACCATGATTCCGTAAAGCACTCTGAACACATGGCCAAATTAAAGTACATGTCCCACTGTCTTAAGCACGTTCATACGTCTTTTGCTATAAAGACTCTCATTTATTCTAACCTGATTTTTAGAAGTCCATTATTGTGAAAATTTACTTTAGCTCTGATATTCTGATTTTTGTTCCAGGTCCAAGGGGGCTTAAATCCAGAAAAGACTGAGCGTGAAATGTTGGGCAAACTGCCTCTTACAGATCTTCTCCAATTCACCCTTCCTTCACCTGAGGACATCACTAAACGCTTGGCTAGAGTTCATGAGCTCATGCATTATTGTACCACTGGTGAATTGATTTTCTTTTTCTGATATTTCTTTTTTTGTTGTGGCTGATGATCCTATTATATAGCAGGAATCTGTGGACAAGTGTTTTCACTTACCTAAAACCCTTGCAACATTGCCCTGTTTTCAGTTTCTTGGCTAGACCTTAGCCTGCCATAGAAGTTAGGCTAACTTCAGAGCTCAGTTTTATGGTTACTGTGCAAGGCTATACCAGTATTAAGTATTGCGTGGCTGAAAGTTGGCAGTATATCAGAACTCTCTTATTTATTCAAACATAAACATACACAAACTTATTTTCTTTCTGAGAAGGAAAAACAAGTACTTGTACAAATTGCTATTTTGACCTTAGCACACAGAATGCGTTTTGGGAGACAATGACATAAACACTATATTTATTTAGCAACACCCTTGTTGCAGAGGAGCACACATATCTTACGCAGAAGATTTTTACTGGGAAATAACAATGGTTTTCAAAATGTACTCTGTTTAAGTTGCTGATGTTAATAACAAAATGGCTTCTACAATAGTGCCTTTATCCAATCAGCAGAGTGCACTCACTTCTTCAGCCATAATTGCTTCTGCAGTTACCTTTTCTTGGAATGTGTATACAGCTATGATACACACTGTGAAAACAGTCACAAAGACTGCATAAATACCCTTTGATAGTTTTGAACGTTTGCTCTATGACTACTAAGAAATCTAATCCAAATCCCTTTGGTTGCATTTATGCTATCATATAAGGCAAAGGATTTGAAGCTGCTTTCCCTGCTGTTCATTTCTGAAATCCCATGTGTTGGATTAGTTTACACTGGCTGCATTGTTTCTGGTTGTTGGTGTGTTCATTTTAGAAAGTGTGTCTTAGCTATTAAGGTATTCTGTATCGCTGTAGCAAGCTAAATGGTGGGTATTAGGTTTGATGGTCTTCACTGGACCATACTATATAGCCAAATTCTCTCAACTGTTAACTTCGCTTGTAATTTCTTCACTTTTGTGTTTATCAAGGAGGTGATTGATTTGTACAGGAGGTGACATATCTAACATTTTCAACATGTATGATGTGTGCTTGGGTGTTTAACTAACATAAAGAGCAAACATGTCAAACTGAAGATACTTGTATAATTTGAATACTGAACTACCTGCCTTAAAATTCTCATAATTATTGTTCTTATATGGACAGCAATGTGTTCAACCACAAATACAATTTACTGTTGCCTTTGCACTTTGCATAATTCTATGTAAACTACCTGTAAAATTCTGTCTGAAGAGAAAAAACACTTGACACTTGGTTTGAGAAGTTACAGGAGATAATAAAAATGTTAATGATAATGGAAGCCTTTTCATGAAATATAACTAAAATAACTAGTTGTTTATCTGGTTTGATTAAGTCTACTCAGTATTTTAAAATCAACATAATTTATATAAAGTTAATGAGCTAGGAGGTATTCCGATGTCGGAAGCACTTCGTTTAAGATGGATTAATAGTTAGGCATATCATTTTGCAATTTGGACACATTAGATTTGAATACAGTGTAAAATGTAGCACTCATAATTTGATCCAATACCATTAAGGAAGTTGTCAGCTTTTGCAGAATTGCCAAGAACAATAAGCTCACATAGTCTTTTATTTATCTTCTGCTGAACCACAAGGACATTTTCAGTGAATGATTATAATTCTTTTATAGAACTTCTGAGTTGGGCTGAAGTAGAAAGAGCCTTCAAAGTGTTTACCTTTGAAAGCCTGAGGCTGACTGGGCTGAGTGACTCTGGTCTCCTGGAGAGCTCTGGGTCCATGGTCAGAGGTGATTCTGAAGTGTCTTATGTCCCCTGGGATAATCCAGCCAGGTTTGCAAGAGAGCTGAGACAACGCTTCCTTGTGGAAAAGAAGCTTAATGGGAAATCTCCAAGAGGCTCTGGTAAAAACCTCTCCATTTAGGTTACTCCTGGAGAATTTGAATCTGCTATTTACTTTACCATATCATTTGCTATTACAGGGTTATGATTTTTTTCATTGCACAAATCACCACATTTTAAGTATTGTGTAGTCTGTGTTGGCTGTCTATGTAGGTATAGTAGATAGTGACAAAAGCTAGGTCTTTTGTATGATAACATTAAACATTTTATTTAAGCAACTCTTTAAAATAATATCTGTAGAAAAGGACAGCATGTACTAGGAAGCTACTTTATTGCTTATGAGATCAAATGTATTTTAGAGACATAAACTACTGAAGACAGACTTAAATATCTTTCCAAATAAGGGTTCCTGTGAGTTATAATGGCAGCTGAGTCTTTAAATGACCTTAGTAACAACTACAGAGTAAAAGTCAAAATCAAAAGTGATGTGTAAGGTTAATTAGGCTTATATCTGTGTCTGTGTGTATATTTATATATATATACACACACACACACACGTGTATATTTGTATGTATGATTATCAGCAAATGAGTATTAGTGGCAATGTATGTAACTTACACATCAGGACTCTAGAAGGTATAAAAAGCTGAAAATGAAAATAAGTGGTGTGCTATACTTTGAACTTATGCATACCTACTTACCTTCTCCTATAAATTGTTTTCTCCCAGGCTTCACTCTTCTCTCACGTACAGGTTAATTCAGCGTAGAGTTTTGACATTCAAAATTTTGTTCCAAATTCAAACATAACAGGGAATGGGGAACATATATTAGGTTTTGAAAAGCATGAGACTGATGAAATAAGGCTAATGTATGGTAGAACTGATGGTGTACGTTAGAAGTTTAAACATCCTATTTTTATATTCGGATTAGACTCTGTATTTGGCCAGAAATATGTGAAAAACTTCTAGATAAAATCAATAAGAATGTCTGAGCTGTATTTTATTTTTAGCAGCTTCTTTTACTTTCTTCATTTGCAGTCTGTGCAATTAGTGTATCTTTCGCAGGTTATTACTGTGTATACTATTGTAACTGTGTGACTCAGATTTGAACAGCAACATTTTAGAGAGCAGAATCAGCGATAAAAAAGATCTCTTTGTAGACAATGCAGAGTTAATTTTCTGGAAGTTCTACACCTTATTCTTCTTGTCTGTAGGTTCTAACATAAAGAAAACTTGTACTTCCAAAATGGAGATGTTTTGGAACTGATGAAAAAAAAAAAAGAAAAAACTATGGCAGAGGCAAACCAGAACCATGTTTGTCAAGCAAATTAGTTTTTTTAATTTATAAATTTCTGCAGTGCTGGCAAATGGAATTCATGTTATTAGTCTTCAAGGCTTGACAGATAAGCCATTGAGATTTGCAAGTTATTTGCAGTGAAGTATATGGAATACCCAATGTTCTTGTTGCTAAAACTTGCTTTTGCAGCAATGGTACAATAAGGAATGAACCTGAGATTAAAGTTTTGTAGAACAGAAATTCTACAAAAATCTTTAAATACAGAATGGATGTGATTTATCCAACCTAGCTTTAGCTGTCTAAAAGTAAGTGTCTAGACTCCTCCTGTGGCCAGGGTAAAGAGAAAGGCACCACCAGGGGGTTATTCATCTAATGTTCCTTAAAGTCCAATTCTACTGCAACCTAAATAGATAACTACAGCAACTACATAGATATCATTTGGAGCCATCATCCCTCTCTTCCCCTAAACTACCATGTTTGTGTGATTCTGCCTGTTCCTTCATCTATCACAATTGGCATTTCATAGTCCAACCCTGCTACTCAAGCAGGGTCACCTAGAGCACCTAGATCATATCCAGACAGCATTTGAATATCTCCAAGGATGGAAACTCCGCAGTCTCTCTGAGCAACCTGTTCCAGTCCATTTCTCTGATCCTGTAGTGATCTGGTTTAAGGAGTGTTGTTAGCCAAGAAGTAATATTACAAAACAAGTAATTATTTTTCTGGGATGTTGTCCATCCTGCCCTAATACAGATGTCTAGATAACCAGGCTAGATGAGATCCTTTCTTTAGAAAGTTAGAGCAGGCAAAATGAATCCTTCTTTATCTGCCCCTTTTCTGAATTTTGAAAACCTTTTCTCGTGTTAGTTTATTTTACTTTTATGTTAGTCGCCATACTGAATACTGTAGTTACAAACATAGCTGTCAACATGTCAACACTTCTGCTGCACAAAAGCTACTGCCAGTAGGAAAATACTTTTGCTTTCAGATTCCTTACATCTTTTAAAAGCAGTTAATAAATGGACCTAATTTCCCGTAAAAGCAGAGACTAAAGATCTACATCTGGAAGCTTAGCTGGCTATGAGCCCACATATGAACAAATACTTTCTGGAGTATTTTCTCACAGGAAGAATATTTTTCTTGTATATGTGATTTTCAATCAAATATTATTGACCTCTGCACTGAGTCAGGCCATAAAAGAATTCTATCAAGAGGAGAATATTTCATAAAGTTATGAGAATATGAAAAATGTGAGACTGATGAAATCTGAATAAGACTAAGGTATGGTAGAACTGATGTTGTACATTAGAAGTTTAAACATCGTATTTTAATAGTCAGATTAGACACATTTAAGTTTGGCCGGAAATATGTGGAAAGCTTCTAGATAAAATCGCTGGGAATGTCTGAGCTATGTTTCATCTTCTTGAAGGGAAAAACTTAAGATGAAGTTAAAGTTTCCATGTGATCCTATTCCCAGCAGCTATCCAATGCCCATTGTAATGCCGATAGTTTATCAAGAAAGACTGGTCAAAGCCTCAGCATAAATAATGTTCTGTCATTACCTGATAAAACTCTAAAAACCTAATGAATTTAACAAATATAAAACTTGCATTTTTCAAAAATTCTCATATCAAAATAATTAGTGTTGGGGTATTTTTCATCTGTAAAGGGATACTGGTTATTATTCCTCAGATAATAAGCAGAGAGATGGTTCTTCATGTATGATCTTGAGGACACTACTTAGCACTACTTAGAATATTTTTATGCTTTCTGACCAGGCAAGGCCATCATAGGAAAGATAAAGAGACTGATTTGGGTGAGAATTATAAAGAGGCTTTTTTTTTTTTTTTTTTTTTAATGAACTGCCTGGGGCTTTTTGTCCATGGATTTTAAAGTGCTCATTTAGGAAATAATTGTGGTAGAGTTGCTTATGTATTTAGTGGACTGGTGTCATAAATGGAAGATTCAATCTGGAGGCAATCTCTTCAGAGGAAGTTAAGAAAACTGCATCACTCTGACCTTTGTGTTTAGGACTGAAATTTCTGGAGCTTTTTTAAACTTCTGCTTTCAATTTCCAGGACATATGGAAGCAAACAACAAAGATGGAAGAGATGGTCTGGCTGATGCTGTTTTAAACAAGGAACTAGATCTTTCTATTTCTGAAATGGCAAGTGTGATGAATTGAATAAATAGTGCTCTATAGCCTGAGAAAACAGAAAACACTGTTCAATGCTGGGACATGTTACTGGAGATTCCTTTGCAATGTTTTATGTGAATGTTAATTTTGTGATGTTTGGGGGTTAGTGTTGTAAGCATTATGAAATCACTTCTTTCAATTCTAAGGTGATGGACTTGGGTGAAGCTACTAATTGCAATTCTGTGCTGGTCTCACTGAATACCAGGGTTCAAATGTTAGCATGATGGTTTGAGAGCAAGTGCCAAATTGTGTCACACTAGTAGACTATGTAGTTTGGCATCTTCAGAAACACCTGCTTGCTATACAACTCTGGATAAATATAGCAATTTTAAAATGACTTCATAGGACCTGTCTAAATATTCATAATTGCTTACAGCACTCAAAAACATATAACCTAATAATAAAAATATTTAGATTATGTTTGCCATAAAAAAGTCAAAAGCAAAAACTTTTAGGAGCAATTGTATTTTGTATTAAATATTGCCATTTGGGTCTGCACATGTGCAGCATTATGCAATTAACTGTGATGCAACATGGGATGCTGTCTATTAAGTCAACAAGATTAAATATAATTTAATACAACTGACACTTAGATGTTGATACTCATTATTTTGTTTTGCTGTATTTTGAGGTGAGTCCGGAAAATTACGGCCCAGAACCAAACTTAGCAGAAATAAAAAAAACTCAGAGGCGTTGTTTGACAAACTGGATTTTTGCTGAGCATTTTCAACCACATGTCCTTCTTCAGGTATCTGTTAACTGATGGTAATATAGATACAGTCACTCCTCAGAATGGTGTGCAGAGAATTAATAACAGATAAAGGATATTTCCCTGCTAGATAATTGATTCAGTTTTATCCCTGATAAATATTTATCAGAACCCATTGTTCTTCAGCTGCTTTTCAGAAGCTTGTCTGGTATTTAGTTTGTAATTGCTTTTATTTCCTGGGTTGGCCACACTGTAGCTGGTCTTTTTGGTAGTGTGTCTTTAAACCAAATGTGTGATGGAAACAAAATTAATATACTGCTAGAGGTGATCATCTCTCACAGTTTTGGGATTCATTAATCCAGTGTATGTGAAAGCATACTTTGCAATTACCTGTGTTATGGGCAAACAGAAAATTTTGTCATGATGATACTTCACCTTTTCAGGGCTACAAGCTCCATGTATAGAAATCTTGCAAGCTAAAGACCAATATTTATCTTACAGAAAGACAGAACAACAAATGTGAAAGATAAGTTCAAGTGTAGATGGCATACGTTGGTAGGCATTCTCTTGGGACAAGAGAATTGGATTAGTCCCTGTGCTGCCTTGAGCTTCACATGCTGCAATTCTTATTTTATCCTAATACATGTTATACAAGGGTGAAGGAAAGGCTGCTTGCACTTTTTCACACCACTTTAGAGTCTGGTTGTAGATTTGAATGCATGGGGAATTCCTTCTTATGTGAGGTAAATAGCTAATAACAACTGAGCAGTCAATAATTAATAGATCTATCAAAAGATGTTGATGAGAAATAACTGCAACAGAAAGTAACATTTTGATAAGAATTTTTTATATCGTATTACTACATGTCACATTAAATACATTTTTACACTCAGCTGTTAATAAGGTTTTCATATGTGAAAAGAATATTTGTTGATACGGAATTTATTCTTAGAAAAGATTCAAGACTGTACTTTATGAGGTATTACATGTAAATTATTTCAGCTTTACTTCTGTTCAAGAGTATTATAAAAATAATTTAAAAGAAGGCTTTCTTCTGACTGTAACTGTAAGACAATGTAAATACTGAAAAATGATGCACAGTACAGAGTAGAGTAGAACAATGAAAAACACAGTAAATCTCAGTGATATGCACATCATAGTACAACCAGTTGATTACCATGTGAACTTAAGTGAGCTAAAAGAAAAAGAAATCAATTTGTCAATTTTTTCTACCTCATATACAAGTTCTGCTTTTATTAAACTTTGATCTTACCTGAAATTTTTCATTCATGATCAGTCTTAGCAGGTGGAGAGAGTTCTAAACTTTGGCTCTATGGCTTTGCCTCCTACAGTCTCGCTGTCAGAATTGTCTAGATGAATGGAGTATAGTGAGTATCTCTTCTCAATACAGATAGCAGTGGAGGTTCAGCTTCCACATGCCTGAACACTTCAGATTGCTGGAATCGAAATGCTTTGTGTACTAGCATGTACACATCTTCTAGAACAGTGAAGTTCTGGAGCATCATTTGCTAAAATCTGTGCTATGTAGTATCTGTGCACATTACTGTCTGCAAGGAGGATGCATCTTTTTCTTTTCTTTTCAGGTTCTTCATACTGCAACCCAACAGTATAGATGTGTTGATTCCTTCTATCATACCCAAGATAACTCTTTGCTTGTGGTCCTTCACAATCCTATGAATCAGTATCGTCTGTGCCAAGAGACCTGGGATGTGGCATTGCACTCTGATGTTGGATTCAGGTAATTAATTTTATCCTTCATATCTTACTCACCAGCAGTCATTTTCAATTAAAGCCTGCATGGCCATGCTTGGGGCAAAGCTTAGAAATGAAAAAAATACCATGATGTAACACATTTCTGAAAAAGCAAGTCACACAGGTGGATAGCAGCACTATATCAAAAGTATTCCAACAAACTTTTCAAAGTGAGAACTACACAGTAACTGTATACGACTACTTTTCACAGACTGTAAGAATATATATAATACACACATGCACAGAAGCACACACACAGATTCATTTTAGGAATATTCACATCAGGAAAACAACATTGAGGACACTTAAGATGAAGGAGGTCAAAGAGGAAACTGAGAATATAATTATCTTTTTCTTCAGCTATGTATATATAAATTGGGCAAGCATCACTCTGGGAAAAGTTTTAAAGAAAAGCTAGAGACCCTTATCAATATTCAGAAGATTTTTTTTTCTCAGAGCACCAAATTCTTCCTCAGTTGTTTGTCACTATCTGCTTTCCAGTTAGAGGTATGCAGGTGCTTGATGTGTCCACTGTTAGAGCTTTTGCCAGTAGACCTATTCATTTCAGGGTAGGTTTTTGCACTGAAACAAATGTATAAATGATGGTGTGGATCCAAGTACTGTTCCAGCTTATTGATCCAAAGTAGAATTTTTGTCTACATACTGATATGTAAAGAAGCTACTTTGCCACACAGAGATATCTGGGCTAGCTTTAGCCATATCACAGTGGTGCTCTGTGGATTAATTAGATTTGTTTTATGAAATAGAATTAGAAGCAAATTATCTGGTAGACCAACATTTTTTTTTCAAAAATTTTTCCACAAGCATTGCTTTCTAAGTGAAGTGCCCTATTTTTCATAATATTGGAATCCTTTAAGAGAGATTTGTACCTACATATATGAACAAGCTTGAATGCTAAATAGGCAAAACGTGCCTTCCTTGAGTCCTGTTTCAAGTCTTTGTTCTCAGTGAAGGAACACTGCAGGAGCCTGTCTCAGTTTTCTAGGCATGTGGGCTTAAATTATTTGTCATGAAAAAAGGCTTTTGTGATTAGGAGTGACTGGGACCAGCGTTGTCAACCACAGTCAGAAGAGATTTACCGGCAGAATCCTGGAGTTCATTGGAGAAAATGCTGGCTGTTTTGTGGTTGTGGGGCAAATCTACTAAATGTCTGCCCAGATTTTTTTAATCTATAATTTTGATATATAATTTTGATATATTTTATATATGTAAATATATAAGTGTATATACATATATGTGTGTGTGTGTACACAAATATCACCTGCCATCTCTCCCAAAGATGGTAACAGATAGTGTGTTCAAATAAACTTGGGGCTTGCATTCAAGTAGATCCAAAGGGTCAGCAGTCTCAAACGAAGTCTGTTACAGATAAATGTATTGGGGCCCAGGGTTGTTTACTTTGCCTGCTAACTGTTCCTTCCCTTCTTTGGGGCACTGGACATTAAGGGATTGATTCAAGTGCTAACCTAAACAACTAGCGTCAGTTTAGCCGCTCTAGCACGTCTGTGATGTCTGCATAGGGCTGGCCGATGTGACAGAAAACCCATAGGAGACCCGTATCCTTCTGGAGCAGCAACTGGAGACAAGGTCACATACCCTAGTACATCTAACATGTTGCTTGATGAACCTCATGTATGAACCTCACCCCTATGACATACTGCTGTTGTGTTGTCAGTAGGAGCAGATAATAAGGAACAGAACCTCTTCAGGAAGCAATTATTGAAACAATTTAACAACCCTTCTCCTAGAACGATCTGGCTAGTCATTTTGAGGGGGCATTGAGATAGTCAATTCAAGACCATATATTCCTGAACTCTTGATATATGCAAAATTAAAGTTCCAAATTTTGCTTCCAAAGAAGGAATGAAGCACACTTTCTGGCAGGTGCATTATAATTCGGTGGAGGATGGTTTAGCTATGTGCTTCCTTTTTATCTTTTTTCCAGAGATACTGGAAACAAGACCTAGACATTAAAGGTGGCTTCTGCCTGGGGTGTGCCAGGTTTGTTCACTGATGGTTCACAGGGTTCTGGTTCAAAGCAGAAGGGTTTTCCTAAACAAGCTGACATAAAAAGCTAAGCAGAACATTTGTTTTTAGCCTTGGTTCAGAGGAATATTCAACTTTAGTGCTATTTGTGCTACTTAGTATCTTTGAAGAGATACTGACTCTCATTTGATTCTGTGATGTGGCATCTGTACCCGCCTTTTCTCTGCAAAATGAGCATAATTTGCAGAGACCTAGCTCAACCTTTTTTCCAAAGAAAAACATAAGTATTTGCTAGTGTATGTCTCCAAGCAACATAACAGTTCTGTAGAAGACAGTCTTTAAATAACTGGAGTGCTTCAAGCTGTTGCCTACATCAGCTTCCAGATCCTGCTGAGTTGCCACACACACATGCACAACCCTACTTATTAATTCAGCAGTAGTATTCTACCTTTGTGTGAAATAGCGGCTCCTGATGAGTTTAGTGGCCAGTATTCCTTTTTTGGTTTTGGGTTTTTTTTATTATTACTATCATTTGAATTTTTAGTTCATATTTAAGAGTCACGCTTTCACTACAGGAGAGGTACAAATAACAGAGACTGTATTTGACTCTCCCCTCTGCTAGTAGTTCACTACCTGTGTTTACTGATTACTTCTTTATTGTAACATCTTGTAGACCAGACACCCACTTTGTAAGGTTGTTCCATAGTTGCTCTCAGGAATATACTCCTGCCAACTCATTGAGGGATAATAGCCAATCAGTTGATTACAGTGAGACCTGTCACAGCAAATTCTCATGAAAGAAGGAAATTAAATTTCTTATATCACAGCAACTTGACTTTTTGAAGTTGCTTTTTTTCCTGGAGATCCCAGTAACCCTTCTAATCCAGGGATATCAAGTCCATAGTTCACGTAGAACATCCAAAAAATTCAGGAATTAGACTCTTCTCTTTGTGCCTTTCAAAGGGTGGGCAGCAGGAGGCTGTGTGTGAAATCCAGTGGATGCTACTCACCAAAGGAATCTAAAGGTAGGGGCACATGTACCTACAGTGACACGTGTACAAAACATTTCAACTCGGGTTAGGATAAGTGACCACTCTCTGAGGAAGCCAAATAATTCAGACATCAAAACTGTTCTTTTGCTCAAAGTGAATCTCAATGGCATTTGTTTACTCTTTCATAGTAAACACATTACACAAGTTGCTGGAAAAAGAATAATCCTTTCTGAGAAATGATTCTGAGTCAGACATTGGCAGTAGTGACATCAGAATACATATTAATAGAGCATGTATTTTTGACTTTGAATGACTGTTTCATTGGCCTAAAATATTTTCCACACAAATAGTCTCATTTTTATTTATAACATAGATTCATCTTCAGGTTATTCCAGTACTGGCAACTCTAGGTTCCAGCCTAGTTTTCCCCTTTGTTTTCAACACTTTTGTTTCTGTAGCATGTACACTTTTCTTGAGATACAAGCAGAGTGGTCTTGTCCCTACTGAGTATATGACCAACAGTTTCTCAGTGCAAGTTTCTCAAAGCAAGCTCCACGTACCTTAAAGGAGTTGGGAGATACCTTTAAGCTGAACATAAACTGTATACATGTCCAGTCTGTATAGAGAGCACACATAGCATCTTGGGCATACAATGTAATGTTGCAATAAGAACTTAAAAATCTCTCTGAGGTCAAGAATTGCATATGCTGCCTATGTACATGTTTCCAAAAACTTCAGATTCATATAGAGCCTTTGAATACAATTGAATCATCTGGAGCTTATAAATGCAAAACGTCATAAAAACACAACTGAATCTCATGCCTTTTTAAGAGACTCTTTTAGTTTTGAGCTCACAATGAAAAATTATGTATTACGCTTGCTAATTTTATTTTAAAGAATTATGGTGACACTCCAAACAAAGGACTGAATGGCAACTGCAAGACTTTCAGGCGTCATCTTATTTTGGAAGCTGTTGTCCTCAATTAACTATTTTATAGGTCATTTCAGACACCTTTGGAAGATAAGACAGTGCAAATGCAGATTGTCAGTCAGTGCTCACTTCAGTTGTTAATTGTCAATATTCTTAATTTATGCCAACATACTGACATAATTCTCTAATCTGGATTTGGATGACAATTATCAACCACCTTTTTTGTCGTAGTGATGGAGAAGAGCTAAAAATTAGAATAACACCTCCTCAGGCGCTGTTATGCTGAAAGGAACATACAAATGAAGTGTATTCTAAAAAACAACATAAACCAAGAGCAGCTGAAAGAATAAGTTATCCTGATAGTAAAACAGTGAGGGGGAGAATTAGTCTCAACCTTTCTTAAACTGAATGTTTCTGTGTTTTCTGGCTGTCTGGATTTTTTTTGATGGCAGGAGTTCTTTGGAGGACAAGTTTCTAGAATTTCGTTGTAGAAAGGAGAACCAAAATCCGAAATGTAAACTATATTAAGCAAATATCAGCCAGGCAAAACTACCAGTTCCTGTAAAAAAATGGAGAAATTCTGTCAAATGCAGCCCTTCTCTCAAAGGTTATGGAATAATATTTGTCTAAGAAACTGAGAAAGCAAGTGATCTTGTTTGATCTGACACTATATTAATGAAAACTGTATTATTGTAAATAGAGGAATGTTGTCCTTTTCAGGAACTATCTCGAGTTGGTGGCCAACTCAATTGAAGACTGGGTGAAAGAGGAGGAAGTCAAATACCAAAAAGAGAAGATGGCTAAGGAAATGGAGGCTCTTAGGCTGGCAAAAGTCATGGCAGAAGGAGCTCTTGAATTTTCTACATCTGCTGTCAAAAAAAAAGGCTTCCTTGAGAAAGCCAGAAGTGAGTGTCTTTCCTTTTTTAACCTAGAAAATTGATTCTTCATGTTGAATGCTGAGACCGAAATCTGTTCAGAGCAGAATCCTAAATATTTTTCATAGGGTTACCATGTCATGTAATCTGCATAGACATAAAGATTTTTTGAAGATGGGTTAAATACCTGTATATAAATATTCTGCCTCATCCTCAGTTCTGCAAACTGAGGCTCTTAATGGCAACATTTTATATTTAAAATAGCTGTGTTTAATGGAACTATCGTCAGGATTACACACAAATTTGAATCCATATTCTAGATGAGTGAACATAAGACATGAGCAGTAGTCAGAGCTGGCACCACTGTACAGGAAATTCCTTTTTTTAAAGGTCAGGAAGTCAGAAGCTGTTGACTAAAAGCTAAAACTGGAATCTGGAATTGACTAGACTACAGAGCAAACTCTAATTACAAGCAGCATTTTGGATAATGAAACTTGTAAGCAGTTCCTACAAAAACTGTTGAGCAGGCATCAAAATCTGAAAACTGCTTTTGACAAAAGAGAACTTTTGTCAGAATTTTGTATATGTATATGGAATTAGTAATGATTTTTTCTTATTTAGGCTTTGCTTTATTCACCTTCTTTGAGAGTATAGTTTGAAATCTTCTAGCACTAGAAATTACCATTTGCAAAATTAGGAATGTCATTCCTGAAGCCACTTAATACTTCCGATTATAGTTTGGAAATGGAAAAGACTGTTAAGGCTTTCAAGTTGTAATTCTACCCCTCTAGATGTCACAGGAGCTACAGTGGGTCTTGCCCACCTGGGGCCTCATTCCAGGTATGATTTGTAAAGAAGTTCACTTACTTACGGAAGAGATAGTCCTCTCTGGCTGGGATGTGAAGACGGGCTCCAATGTCTTCAAATGATTTCAATTTTACTGGCACTGCTGTAGCCCACACTGAAATTCTCATTCTTTAATGCAAAGTAACTTAATCAGAAGTTTCTAAAAGTGTACTTTACTTTTATCTCAGGTAAATATTTGGTATTCAAGCATGGTGTAAAACCACAAACCCAGAGAGAGACCCTTTTTATGAGTCATATTTGAGTTACCCTAGCTAAATGGATACTCTCACAAACAGGGAAAACTTGTAAAGAAGCCAGATTTAAACCAAAAGCCTGTTACCCTCATATTTTTTTCCATCATATTTTCTGTGGTAGCTAATTACCATTACCAAGTTGCTAATTTTCTTTTTGAGTTTGCTGCGAAGTCCTAATAATAAACAGGAGATATTGTAAGTATTTCTTTAGTGACTGATTCTGTGAAGGTTCAGGCAATATTTATTCATGTTTTTGACTTGCAAGATTGTAATGTCTGTGAGTCTGGTATTGGGATTGTTCTGGAGATTGGTGAGCTGGTTAGAGCACTTAAATCTGAATCCTGAAATAATGCTAATAGCAGTAATATTAATAAATACTGCTTAATGTTTATTCAGCGTTGCTCATCTGCATAAAAAATCTAACAGCAAAGTCTTCAACAACAAGAAGTGGAGAGTCAGTCTTTATATATGTTGATATATCGTTTAGCATACTTGTTCCCCAGTTATGAATATTGAGTAATATAAGTTATTAGATACATATCTTTTAACTTGAACAGCCTTACTATTTTATCTCTAAAAATAATTAACATTTTCTTTATTCTGTTTTTTCACTTCTGTATTTTGCTGTTTACTGATTTTGTATTTATACCCTTATTTACTTACTTTATTATTTAGTTTTCTATTCTTCTATTTTTTTGTTTTTTCAATTTTCACATATTTATAATCATATTTATTCCCTGCTCATTTCTCAAAGACAGCACATCAGTACCTGAGAGCATCACAGAGACTGCTCTAGAATCTCAGTCCAACAAGGAAAAGAGTCCTTTTATCAGAGAAGGTTCTCTTAAGGTGAGGCAAAAAAAGTATATGCTTCTGAAATGGTCTAAATAACACTGCTTTTACAGGAAGACAAGCCTTCATTGTTACATAAACTTGTCTTAGTCCTCTTAGTCTTTCTGCTCTTGGCTTATTTTTTATATACTTTCTTTCTTGTTTGCTTTAATTAGTTCCTTACTGATTGAATTGTATTATTTTCTTTTCTTAAGGGAAGACTGTTTGGAGTTAGACTAGATGTTCCACAAGTAATTCATTATTGCAGTACAAGGAAAGGACAATTATGGGATAACATCCTAATTTCCTTGACGTTTTCTGGTCATAAGCTATGAAAACATAAGAACCAGATTCTTGGAAGTACTTATGTACCCAACTGCTACTTTCACTGTCTAAATCTCTTTGAAATTTAGGAATATAAATACGATACCTCAGAGGTAGGAGTTAAGCACAAATTTTGTAAGTCTTACTGTTGGCGCTATCCATTACACAAGGAAGATCTATCTTAATGACCTACCCCCCGCTTTTTTTCTGACTCCTCACAACCGTAGTATCTCCCATCTTTCTTACAGTATATAGTGTTCTGCATTTAAAATACTGATATTGGAACACAGATATCAAATGGCATTAACTAATTCCTGGGTACTCAACTTCAGCTGGTCTAGCTCAAGTTACGCTAGTGCTTAACGTGTGGTTTGAACATAAAATGCTGCAGAGCGCTAAATACTCTGGAAAATCTCAGCTGTCTTGTGTTGCCTTTCTGATACAAGTTGATAATTTTGACATTGGTATCTCATTCCTCTTTCTGTAAAAGAATAAAAGCCTTTTATCTCACAGTTATATTTTGGGAATAAGCTAATTTCAGTGATGCATTTTGATATGGTAATAAGCATTGTTGAGAAGTGCATGACAAAATGAGTAATTCACTAATGACTGAATGTGTATCATACAAATAATTATCTAATAGCTCTCCAATGTTCAAGAATGACTGATCCTGTGGCTTGAATAAAGTAGTAATTTTATGCAAAAAATGGTACATAGTATTGTAAAATTGGGCAAGTTTGTAAAACATATGAGTGACTTAGCCCAAAGGAAACAAAGTTCCTTTGGGTTTGTTTACTTGTACTCTTATCAGCATGCATATCTGAAGTGTCTTGTAATATAAACAGAATCAGTCATTTGAATTCCTACCATTTTATATAGGCCTGGAAGGAGAAGCAGGATCAATTACTAGAAGAACAACTTAAGGAAGAAAAAAAAGCAAAAAAAGAAGAGCCAGAGGGTAAAAAGAAAGGGCAGGAGACAATAGTACCTGAAGAAAGTAAAGGTTCCAGGAAGAAATATTCCAAAGAGAAAATTAAAGATGAGCCAGCAAAAGCCCTTGAACCTGAGGAAGATTCCAGCATCCCAGAACCACCTCCTGAGAAAGTTTATAAGGTACAGAGTCATATTATTGCACAGCTTTAGGAGAGGACTAGCTATTTATATAGAGTCAAAATTCCAGCCAAGCTATCATCCACTGTGAAACTGGACTTCAAAGCAAATTAAGCCTAACTATGTCTTGTTTAACTCTATCATTTCAGTAGCTGATCCTTTCCTAAAAGTTTTGGAAAGAGCTTTCTGATGTGTAAGGCTATTCTACATCAAACTGTCTTACTAATGTGGATTTTTTTTTATGTATGTGACATGAATGGGAAGATAGTCATATTTTTTTGCCCATGGATAATATATTCATGGGATGAATTTTGCTTAAAAGTGTGACTTTCATGGGACAGGGTGAAAAAAGGGATCTTAAAGACCTGGTCCAACTGCCTTGGTCAGGGATTGCTAGACCTATTACAAGTTTTGGCTGTCCACATTGGAATTCAATAATAAAAGAAGTTCACTGTTTCTCCCATTTCCTGTTTCAGAATTCATGTTGTTGGAGTGCCCTAACACAAGCTATTCTGCCTATTATACTAACAGAGAGATATTTCTTACAAGGGAGCTCTTCACTGTTTGTGTCCAGACAGTTTTAAGGAAGTTTGCACTGCTCTATATTTGCAGTCGAAGCCTTGTATCCAATATTGTCACTCCAGGGTTTTCTTCTCACTACAAACTGTGCAGCTATAGACCTATAAAGCAAGACTTCACAGATAAATAATATTTTAGTCTGAACTTACTTGAGTACACTAATTTTTGCCAATTTGAGGCTATTCGGAAGGCATAGCTTTCTAAGAATCAGATTTATGACGTCTAAGTTCCAAAATCTAGAGGGTGGAAAACTGAATCTTTATCTATCCCATTTGGGATGTACAGATCCCATGGAATAATACTTTGTCTCTTTGAGCTTGGACAGATTTTCTCTTTCCCTCTCATCAGACATTAAGCTTCTAGCCTACTTGCCACCCATCAATTCCCCTGGTGGCTCCATATACTACTGAAGGACCAGATTCTGCCCTCACTTGTAGCAGGTTACTTCAGTTAGTAACAATGAAGCGAATTGGAAAGCGTAGAACATAACACACCATGTATTTATTAAAGTCATGATTATATTAATTAAACGTCTACAGAAAATGTTAACCAGAAGAGTGTGATCTTGATGATCTGTCCTTTGTTTGCCTCTTTCAGATCTTCTGCCTTTATAATTTACCTATAGTCTAAAACTTCTTTTTCCAGTTTCTTGGTTACAATACAGGGGAGGATCTCATTCAAGTATCAGGAACCAATCAGTATCTTTTCCCATCTGATGGAGGACAGATTCAAGTAGAAAAGATAAAGTTTATAAAAGGTGATTATTTTATTCTTTATAATCTGTTTCGACTCTTACTGACTTATGGCATAGTTTCTTTATCCATAAATGCCTTTTCACATTTCAATAGTAGCAATTCATTAAAGACATTGTGACAGTGCCATATAATTCCATATTAGTCTCTGTCACTACTTATATTTTGCTGTGGTATTATAACAATTGATAGATAAAGTATCAAAAAATTCAACATGGAGAAAAATCAATTCCTATTTATCTGTTCAATGGCAACAATGCAGGGTGTTACAGGAATGCATGTTCCAATAATTTTTTCAGTCAAATGCAGTGTATCTAGGTAACACAGTTATTCTGCAGCCTATCAGATATCATTGTCAGGAAGTTTTTTGAATATTTAGACTAAACTCAACTAACCTTAATTTTGTCCTCTTGCTCTCCTACTAAGCAATTCAGTTCACTTTTGAGCAACTTTCTTTTTTTAGCATATTATAATTGCAGATGCAGGTTTTTTGGGAGAGTTCTGAAGCCTGGTGGGAGCAATAATTGAATTCCATTGCTTTGCAGGTCTAACTTTGGTAAAGGTGAAGGTGGTAAAGGACAACCACAATTTCTTCATTCATATCACAGACCCCAAGAAAAATTTAACAGAAATTGAAGTGCAAGAAATGAATGAAGAACAGAAAACTAAAGCAGGTTAGTGGGTTAACATCACTGCTATGCATAATTAATAGTTTGGCATGTTTAGTAATTGGATACAAACCTTATGAAGTAAAATGAAATAAATTTCTACTAATTGCAGAAGGCTGATAGGTTCAGTTTTGCAGTAAATAGACACATACTTTCAAATGAAGAATGTGGGTAGGAACTGATGTTATTGGACATGACTCAAGATTACAAAGATGTCAGTCTCTGTGAATGCATGGCTTTATTCCACCATAAGATGCAAGTAAACTGTTTAGCTATTAGTGCCACTCATCAAGAAAATAGAATAAGTAAATGTGGACTATTTTAGCCACTCATATTTCTTTTACAATTCCCTGACTTGATTATAAATCCAGAGAAGATGTAGAAATATTTTTTCAGTAACCACACTTCCAATTAAGATAATCTTTTGGGGAGTCTTAGAAGCTTGCAGATTTAGAACAACTCCAACTTGTTAGAGCTGGAATAACCTTTGGAATTCTCTGAGTCAGGAGAAGGCAAAGATGAACCACTGCAGCTTCTTTCCTTCTGAACCATGCTGTGTGAAATGCTAGCTTATCTGGGGAGACATAGCTGAGATCAGAATAAGACCCAGTCACTGAGAAACACAAGGCTAAATAAAATTCCACTTGGCTGATTTAAACACCATCCAGAGATCTTATCAAGTTGTAGAAGCAAGCACACTGCAGATCAAAAAATGCAAACTAGTCTCTTTTCTGAAGCAAGAAAATCACTGAAAAGAATTGCTGTCTGTTTCAAAGAATTTTCTTCGTTGGTGGAGGACTCCTTCAGATCTTAATGTGGCTGGGAAGGCATACATTTTTGCCCTTGAAAGGAAAGGTTTTCCCCTTTGAACTGAACCTCCTTTTGTAGGCCAAATTATTGTAGCAGTAGTGCCTCCTCAAGACCTTTGCTGTATGAGCAAATCTTTCTGCATTTCAGCAACATCTCTTTCTTGCTGGTTGCCATGATGTCAGCTGACACTCAGAAGGTATCAAATCCAAATTCTTTCTGAACTGATAGAAGCAATTCCAAGAAGGAAGCCAGTTTGCAGGCAATTTGTGTATGTATTTGATCAAAAGCACTAAGTATATGTTCATTTTATGCTGAAGAGTAATGGAAAAGTATAACCTTTGGTGGATGTGTTACCACTTTTCATCTTCAGTGTTAGAAAGTATCCTGCTCCTCTTCTTGGCAGCAGCTGTCACCAATGAAGTAATAGTAGATTGAGTGAATAGAAAATTTGCATTTCTTCCATAGATGAGACATTTCTTCTCTGCCCTTCTGAAAGCGGTCCTGTAGCATTTTGGGGTCTTTCAGATGGCACTTTCAATCACAATGTGCCACAGTCTGAGGCAAGTTGGATTCATTTGGCACCAGTGGTAGGCTTTCCTCCTATGTAGAACAGGAGTCTGCTATAGAAAGGCAGTAGGCAGGCAAAGACTCAATCAACTCTGATTCGATGCATGGCAGTGGTTGAATGGTACAGTGGTAATCAGTTGATGCAGTCAAAATGATGAAAGAACATTCTGCAGATAGTAGTCACCAATGAACATTGCAAAGTCAAACAGTAAACAGGATCAGCCAAGGTCTCAGCATGTGTACCTTATTGATGGAAGAACTGGGGGTAGCTAGGTGTTTGGTGTCCACCTTAATTTTCTTTTGTGAGTCTTCTCTGCTGCTTTTTTGATAAGCTGTTCTCTGTACTGGAAATCTCAAGGATTTCTTCTTCCTGGTACTAGCAGAACCTTTCCTTAAGGGGAGTAGGGGTTGAGCTAAAGGCAAAATAGGATCCGGTGTCACTGTGTCTGCGCTGTTACTCTGGGTGGTTCATGTGGTTTTCAGTGATCAAGTACTCATGACATGGCATTTCTTCCCCCACCCCATGTGAAGATTTCTCCTGATCAGCTTGCACTAATGCCAAAGCTGGACTTGTTCTACTTGAGATCCAAGGGTACAGAGATACTTTTGGATCTAATTTCTGAACTTTTCTCCTTTCTTTTACCTTCTCCTCAAGGTACAGTTCCTGTGACAATAGCTAAGAGACAGTATCTTTTATTACTGCATAGACTATATATGACAGGAAAGAGCAGTTTAGCTTTTTTGTCAGCCAAGTAGCCCATGTGCAGATAGGAGAAAGAGCAAAGGACCATTGAGTCCAGACCTAGGATCCTTTACTGTTCAAATTCGGAAAGACTTTTCACTGGTTGTTGCTATTAAACCAATTCTTACGCACCTAGTTGATCAGAATGCAATTTGTAGGTGAAGAACCACAGCTATATTACACCAAACATTGCCCCATGAGTGGCATGACAGGCAATGCACCGTAGGGATCACTCT
Organism: Dromaius novaehollandiae; assembly: GCF_036370855.1. Lineage (NCBI taxonomy): Eukaryota > Metazoa > Chordata > Aves > Casuariiformes > Dromaiidae > Dromaius > Dromaius novaehollandiae. Next base: position 89,033,596 of record NC_088098.1, read on the forward strand.
CATAAAGTTTTCCCCAGTCCATTATTAATCTATTTTAGAAATTATTAATCCATGTTGAGGTGCCATTGTTCACACCAGTCATTGGTTTGCAGGTCAGATGGTTCTGATATGCATTGCTATCTTTAAAATTAATTCTAATTTTTTAAAGGAAAATTGAAAAATCAAAAGAAAACTGTGAGCAAGTTCGGATCATTTTCAGCCACCTTGGAAAATGGAATCCAGCTGTCCTTGAGCTATTATGGACCTACAGGGAAGACAGCAGGTAAAGTAAGCAAATAGAAGATGATATTTGAGAACCATAGGGGGAATTCTCTTTTAATTTTTTTCATATACCCCTTAACTCAATAATTTGTTGCATGCAATTCTGCCTTTCTCAACAGCTGTTGCTACATGGTGGGGAATTTTTAGCAAGACTTGAGATGAGATTACATTGTCAAGAATATTTTATGTTTCAAATTTCAAAATGGAGGGAGGTCTTCATGCTTTTTTTACTTACTGTGAAAACACAGCAGTGCAGGGAGAAACTTGCAAGTATTGTTATTAAGTAGCCCAGAAAAATCAGCCAATTAATTTGAGCCAAAGAAAATGTGATTTGCTGAGGAGTCTTCTTGGCTTTCCAAGAAATAATATTTTTGTTAACTTATATAGGTGATTATGGAACTTTTCATTTTATGTTAGGACTCAGACTTTAGGTTACAGTTGTGCAGACATAATGAGGGATTTCTCTCAGCCTTTCAATAAACACATTCAGCAACTGGAAGCAATTGCTTCACAAAACCACAGTGAAAGTAGCGTCTGCTTTTACCAAGAGCTTTTTGCTTCCATTACATTTGAAAGGCCACTGAAACCATCATACGGATAAAAGTGAAACCCTTCTCTGATCAGAAAATAATCCCAGCATTTTTCAGCTCTTGAAATATGAAAACATTTAATTGAATGCATCTTTGTGAAGACTGTGGTAAACCGTTTGACTATACACTCAGTTTTAATTATTCAAATACATTTTTCAAATGAATTACAAGAAAAGGATTTTTTAAACTTGTGCCGAAGAGTAGCCACACTGTAGTGGACTGTAGAAACTCTTGTATTATGTCATAAAAGAGAGACATGTTTTATTGAACATCTATGTGTCATCTGTGATATTCAGGCTTTTTCACATGTACCATAAGCTTCCTACTCTACATTAGAATAATCTTCACCATGTTGAGGTTTAGTGCAGCACTGCTGACTGGCATTCCTTGATTGTTTGCAGTTTTCCTGTAGTTGCTTACTTATGCCTACACTCCCCTTGTGGGTGTTTGTATCACAAGTACTCTGGAAAATTCTGACCAAAAAAATTCTGGCTTAGACTATGCTCATACACCATCCATCCCTCATGCAGAACAGTATGCTGTGCAATCCATAGTTCCTGTCCACTGACTGGTTAAATTGGGCAGAAATAATTTATTTTCCCTGCATTAATGAAATAAGTTTCTGGAAGGTCTCTAATTCTCATTTTCCTTATTGTTTTTCTCATTTTATCTTTTCCATCTTCCTTTTGGGGAAGTTAAGATGATGACAAAATGCTTTTTTATTTCTTGGTTTAATTTGAGTGTTCATTTAAATCTGTTTTTTAATTATTAGTTGTTTTCTCTAGCATGACTAAAACCTAACTTCAGGCCCACCTTACAGCCAGACTTAGAAACAAGCTCCTCATCAGTTTGTGAATCTGGCACTGCATGGTCACCTGTGGGGCTTTTGCCTCTGGATATTAGATAACCTTTGCACTTACTCTTTGTGCCTTTGATCAAATCATGAGAGTACAACTTCAAGTGTTAGAGATAAGCATTAAGGAACCTGAGATCCCAGAGATCCATGTTAAGGAAACCTTCCTTAATCTGACAGTTCTCTAGAATTTCTCTTTTTCTCAGTATTTCTAAGAACACTTTCCCTCAACCACAGCAATCTACTTTTTTTTTTGTTGTTACCCTCAGACACTTTGTGTTCTCATTCTTTAGGGCAACCAGAGTAAATGGGTAGGTGAGATTCCTGCAGGGGTCAAGAATCTAACTGCCTATAACAGCTCTTATTCCTAAATTCAGCATTCTGGAAAGTAATATCATCCAAACTGAGTATGCTCCACTTCACAGCATGGATGCTTGATACCTCCCCTCACTATAGGTAAAAGTTTGCTTATAGGTAAGATTTAGCTTGCATCTGATTTGCAGTGTTCTCACTGATATTTATGCTTACCTGACAAGATGGACCACATTCACTAGTGATTTTGTAGGTCAGTTGTCTCAGAGCCCTTCATTTCAGCTATCCTACTTCTGCTTCTCCATGGAACAATATCTCAGTCAAAGTTTACTGGTCAGCCATTTCTATTCATTGTCCACAGGTAGAGGGGAACCACTGCTTGTTTGTTGCTCGGCCGTGCTGTTTGTTGCTCGGCCGTGCTGTCCAATAAATGTATACCAGCATGACCCCATGGAGGTTTTTAAACTTTTCCTATTTTATATAATTAGCTGAGTTTTTATCACTAGCATATTACAAGCAAAACATTTTTTTTTGCCTTTCCTCAGGCTTCCAAAAGCCATAAAAGACTTGCAGCATGAATGTCAGTATCTGAGAATAGAGCCACCTAACACAGCATTAGATTCACCTGCTTCACTCATAGAGTGAGCTAATGGAAATGAGGATTTCAAAAATCTGTGTAGTGATCTAGCTTTTCCTTTCAGACTAAGCCTCATGGATATATTCAGATATCAGTGCATTTCCCTAATACTGGCACCAAGATAAAAACTAAAGTGGGCAGCTTGTTTCCCATGAACTTCTAAATAGGAGTTTATCACTAGCTGATCTAAAAGTTCTTTCAAGCCTTAGAATCTTGAAATTTGAGTCACCTTGCATTTCCCATAAATCCAGAATCATTCATAAGGCAAATGTTCCTGAACATGCAAGCAGCCTTTCTGGTAGTTTAGAACTTTATTTCTGAGGTGGCTTCTGCATTTTCTTGTCTGCAGCAATAAAAGCATTTATGCCGCAAGCTTTCTAGAAACAGACATGGACGTGGACTCAGCCCTGCCTCTTTTCTTGTTCAGCCAAAGGTTTACTAACACTTCCTCTGCGTTACGGAAGTAGAATGGTTCTATAAACATGCTTCTGTATGCATTTCTTTCCTTCTTTGTCTGGATGTGATTTTGCTTGTAATTTGTCATTGAGTGGGTATTTTTTTTTTGCCTGATTTATTAATTTTCACATTAGAAAACATTGTTCATTGAAAGAAACAAAACAAAAAAAGGTTTTTTGGAAGTCTTCCTAAAGACACTCTTGCGAAGAACTGTCTTGTTGCTAAACTTCATACTTTTAGAAACTGCTAAGCAAGTCAAGCCATTTATTTAAATAAAAAATATATTCAGAAGCTGGTTTCTGAGATCCTCATGCTTTGCTCACTGCTGTTTTTGGGTTGTGATCTATATGAGTGTGGTTAAGATACGGATAATAAGTTGCTCCATCTCAGGTAACAAGTTTTCCAAAACAGACAAAAATACAATTCCTTGAATTGTCTAGATGAGAAACAAGCTGTTATTTCATGAGTTTGCAGGTTTGGGACTTAAGCTAACTTCAAGCAAGAAAAGATGGTTTAAAAGTGTATCAAAAAAGCATTAGGGTTAGAGCTGACTGGGTTTTTCTGATTAAATACAAATATCAGTTCACTGAAACCAAATTGTTTTATAGAAAATTTTAATTTGATTAATTTTATTTCAGTACAGACTTTTGGAAGGCAACGTGACTGATTTCCTGCCTAATGCTTGGCGCTTAAGAATTGGGAGAGTCTCAGAAAGACTACATCATCAGAATGTTTCTGAGTCATTACAGCAAAATGGAGCTACATAGCCTAAAACTGCTGGAGTAGGTCCATGCTGGATCAGTCTGTGATAAAGCATAGTAACACTGATCTTTTCCTAGACCCTAGACTCAAAATGTCTCCAGTTATATAAGTATGCTGGAGGTAAATCGAAAAAAAAAGTTATTTTCTATTTTTGAGAGATAAATGATGAGCTACAGGAAACAACCATTTCAGGATTCCCTTTTCACTGATGAGTAGTCCATCTATGGAAAGATTTTCCAAATAATTTCATATACTCAGTCCCTGTATCTGATGCCACTGATTTTATTATTTCTAAGATAAAACTTAGTGTATACAATTTTGTTGAAAACAGGAGGAGGCCGTCTACATATATGAGACTTTCATTTATTGCTTTAAAGATACTGTTTTTCCCTTCCCTAGAAGATGAAACAGATCCTGACTTAGCAGCAGTTCTGAACATCCCCTCTGTTCATATTCCGACTGTCGTTCCTCCTTCTGCTACATCAACTTCAGCAAAAAGTCATAAATCAGTCAAACAGAAATCAGGAAAATCCCTGTCGTCTACAAAAGGGAGCCATAGTAAAATAAGCCCTCCACCACTGGAAGACCTTGTAAAGCAGGAAGAAGGAAAGGTGAGAGAACAGACATTATCCAGTGAATGTGGAAATTAATTAAACAACCCAACAATGCCAATATATAAAGTTAGGTGACAGAAACATGTGTTCCTCTGAGAGCTTTGAGCTGTGCCTTTACAAATGCCTAACAACATATGTTGCTTCTAGAGGAATGTTTTACTCTTTTCATTTGTTCACAGATGTGCATATTGGCAGTTGCTAATGAAGCTAGCCTTTAAGATCCTGTGATGTAGACCAGTGTGTCTTCCATGGTCCATGTATTTGTGTCCATTTTGGCTTTACAGTTACATGTTACATTATTAATATCCCACTGACTAGAACTGCTCTAGAAATGAATTTTTAGTTTAATCAAGTAGGGGAACTTCTCCATGCTTTCCAGAACCTGTATTGGAATATCTTTACCCAACCAGTAATTTAGTGGAAATGATTTTGCAAAAACTTGGTCTGCAGTTTGAACATTTGCAGCTGGAGACAAGCCAGGGAGCCACTGAGTCAGTTGCTTTTGCCTATGGCTGAAGTATCTCTACGGCAGGATAGGCATTTGGAAAGGATTGATGACATTTCAAAAGCAGATTCTGAATTTCTGGTATGGGACAATTAGTGCAGAGTGATACAGGATTCACAGGAGCCTGTGGATCAGAAATGACCAGCAGTTATCTTGAACTTCTTCCACAGGTCTCTATGAGAAGATTTTTTGGCATTAAAATGTGTGAGTGGGGGAGGACATATCAGTTCAGAAATGGGTCATGGTTCCACTCTGCAAGATGACTAACCTAAATTATATCAGGTCATTAGCTAACTATTGGCAGAATATTTAAGGCAACCACAAGAGTTTTACCTGGTCCAGTGATCTCACAGACCAGCCAGAGTATCACTTACATGAAAAGTTCTTAAAGAACTGTGTGAGGAAATAGTAGCAGGATGCTGAAAGTGGATTCAGGAGTTTGCTATTTGAACTGATTTGTTCCCTTTTCTATTTTGACACTGTTTTCTCCAAACAGCACTTGAGAGAAGAGGAGAAAGAAACATTAATAGTATTGAGAAGCAATTTAGTCAACACCAACTCAGTTTAGGACAGGACAATCTTCTGAAAATAGGCATAGTCAGAGCACAAAGCAATGAGGTCCATAAACATTTTCACATAGCACTAATGCCCTAAAATATACTGTCTGGGATAATTCTTTAATGCTAGTTTTGATAAAAAGCTCTCCTTCTTTAGCTTAGCGATCAAGTTACAAAAGAGAGTATCATTTCTAGATATGTGCTTAGGTTCTCACCCTCAGCCAAATTTAATGCCAACCTGCTGCATGTAATATCTTTCATGACTTTTTTTCCTCCAGTAAACCAGTCATTCCTCTCTCTTGGTTGCTGCGTCTTCCATAGAATGGTAGGTGGCATGTAAACAAAGTGAGTATTGGCATCAGGCAGTAGGTCTGCTATCTGTTCCTGCTCTATTTGCTCTTTTGTTATGCTCCTCACAATTTCTCCATTGAAAATGAACACTAGTTCATCCAACCGTGGTGGCTTCCAGTTCCAAAGACACTTCATGAAATTCTACTTCAGTTCTTGTTACCATTTTCTTGCACATTGGCCTGAAAGGGTTTGACCAGCTTCTGGTCTAAAGATCTAATCATTCCTTTTTCAGAACTATGTCTTGGAAAACTGGTCTTTTGTCTGTTCTGATTACTTTGTCTGCATCTCTCAAAATCACACTCACCACAGGTTTATCAGGTATCTTCTGAGCTCCCTTGGCAAGTGAGTGGCAGGCTGAGTAGACATCATCATCCTGTTAACAGAGCTGGGCTGAGCTATACAAGGGGATGGAATGGGCAATATGTAAGTGAAGGGTTAAATGCCAAGCAGGTTTATTCAAAACAGAAGATCGTTTCCAGCACACAGCAAATATGGGAACTGAGTAATTAGAAAGGCAAGAATGAACAGGTACTGAGAACTGTAGGAATGTCCTTGGAAGATTCTCTAAACACAAAATAACTATGCTCCTGCCATGGTATCTAGTGGATGAGGTAATGCTGTGGCTCTTGATTCAACATGGATTCTGTCCATACCCACAAACAGTCCTGCTGACCTAATTTCAACAAGTTTAACTAGGTATTTAAAAAGCTTGAGGGGGAAAAGTGGTGTAGAGAGTTGCCAAATAACACTTAGCACAACTTACTGCAATTGTACAATACAAGCAAAACCTATGCAAAGAAATCCCTCTACCATTAAAAGTCTTTCAGGGTGCATCAAAAAGTTCCTCCTCTTCTTCCAAAAGCCCTTTTACTGTTTGGTTTAGAATGTCTTAGGTCCAGTAATTTTTGATATTTTTATAAAAACTCTGAAAGACAGAGAGTATCCTTATTAGTGTAGAGGGCACAGGACTGAGAGTCTGCAAGTATTGTGGAGGACAGGATTAGAATTCAAAATCATCTCAACAAATTAACAGAAAAATGGTCTGGCAAAGAAGATGCAGTTCAGTAAGAATAAGTATTAGCGTCTACAATTCTATGTAAATAATCAATATGTAGATATAGAATGGGTAACAGTTCTGTCAATAAGAGTTCTGCAGTAAAAGGTCTGAGAGTTGTAATGAATCACAAGCTATACATAAGTCAACAATGCCATCTTGCTGTGAAAAGGGCAAACACCATATTAAGGTGAATAAACAGGAGTATAGCCTGGAAAATACATGAAATAATTCCTCCATTCAGGGCTGGTAAGGCCTCAGCTGTAGTATTGTGTTCAGTTATGGACACTGCACTGTGAGAAAAATGAGCCCTATTGTGGAGAGTTCAGAGGAGAGCACCAAAAACGATCAGAGGTCTAGAAAACTTGACCAGTGAGGAGAGATTAAAATATTTAGTTTGTGTTTGTTTGATCTGGAGTTGGGAGACAGGACCACCTTCTGCAAAGTTAAAGGAACATCATCATCTCTTATGCTTGCCTGTATAATCAGAAGAAATTAACAAATCTTCTGAAAGAAAGATTCAGGCTAACCAACAGGAAAATCTTGCTAATGTTACGCAAGGTAAGTCACTGAAATAGCTCGTCTAGGAAGGCTAGGAAACCTCCAGCCCTGGAGACTTTTAGAACAGATTACATTAACAGTTTTCGCTAATGATATACATATACATCATTTTTTACCATTAGACAGGGAAAAGCACTTGGTGACCAGTTTTACCCTATTCTGTGACTTCTACCCCATGATCCTGTGACTGTGAATTAGGACACTGAGGATATCCTTAATTAGCCAGTAATACAACATAAAGTAACCATCAAATATATAGTATCCAATATGCAGAAAAACAGGTGGCAAAACATTGCAAATTTTTCCTAGGAGAATCCTGCAGAATTCTTCTAATACTAGCTAGTCCCCTATGCATGCAGTGAGAGTCTGTCTTTAAACACTGCAGCAGATTTCAAAGGATCATTCTGCTACTCTATAGGATAATACCAGAACTAGTTCTCTCTAATACATCTATCTGCAACCCAAAACTGGTTATTTTCATCCTACAAGATTAGAATTCAAAATGATGGGGGATTGACATCAAAGGATCCATTGTTGTATTCTTCTCAAATGTTCCAGGGTCCTCAAACATTCCCTGGGTCTTCCTCATCTTTTCTAGTCATCAGGACAATTTCCAGCTTCAGAGCAGTGCAAAGACAATTGTCTTTGACTGCTAAGGATTCCTTCCTGTCCTCTTCTCAAGTCAATGCTGTATTTACAGCAGGCTGGAAGTACTGCTCTACTTATCCTTTGTGCTGTTTTACTGACTGTAGGTAAAATAGCGGATGCAAATTCAATAACTATTTCACTCTCTTCTGCATCACGTTTTCCATTTACTGTCATCTCACCCTGACATTGTGCACAAGATAACATAACAACTCAGCAAAATGAAAAGAGTTAGGAAGGGTTTGTTTGTTTGTTTTTCCAAGAGCAGTGATATAGAATAAGATAGCACAATCAAAGAAAATAAGCTAATGTTTCCACTTCAGAATCCATAAGCTCTGAAATTGATTAAAATGAGTGGTAGAAAATATCTTTTTGAAATGTTTTGGTGCAACTGAAATCTGTAGTCTAATTTTTTGAATTCTTTTAAAATGTGGAATAAAACTAATTCACATTTCATTCTGTAGGTGGAAATGGAAGAACCAGCTTCCCAAACACAAGTGATGTCAAATTCTCTTGCTTTCCCAAGTTTGAATGTCTCCTGTCCCAATGGGCTAGTATTAACTTTCCTTGGTGAAAGTTTTGAAGGTTAGTTTTCTGAACCACTCTAGAATCAGGAATTCTTAAAGAAGTTAAAATTACAGAAAAAGAAAGTGATTTCTGCCTTGATGAGCTTATATATAACAAAATGACATTTTTAACATCTCAGGTTGTCATAGTGTCTGTTCGATAGTAATCTCAAAATAAGCAAATAATATGTTTTAGTGCAAACAGGTTAAAATCTGGGATTGCAAGTTATTGAACATAACAGGTTGGGGGACAAAGAACTAGGGAGTCATGTTGGATAATCAGTTGTATATGCATGCATATTGGAATACTAATGAAAGTGAACTAGTTCAATTTGTAAATGTATATACAGAGGAATCTTGAGTGACAATAGAAAGGTGGTTATGTTATCTGTATCTGCACCTTCTTTGGAATAGTATATCCTATTCTTATGTTCATATTTGGAAAGATTCAGAGAAGAGTGACAAGAATGGTTAAAGGATTGGAAGACATATCTTATAGTGAGCTCATGTCACCAGAGAACTCAATCTAATTACCAAAGGAAAGGTCCAAGGACTGACTAGTCCTAGTCTGGAAGTTACCCACAAAGGAAACAAAATCTTGATGATAGCTTATAGACATAGCATACAAAGGTATTACAAATTTTGGAGGCTGGAAATTGAAAAGTGATATTTTTATACTAGATTTAAGATTTATTCATTTTTTAATGTTTATTTTAATAGTCTGTGATAGAATCTCTACTAGTGGGTATTTTAAAATCAGGTTTGGTTTCTTTTCTAAAAGATATGATCTGTTTCAAACAGGAATTACTTCAAAGAAGTCCTTTGGTTTATGCCATCCAATATGTATAGACAAGATAGTTGTAATAACCCTTTCTCCCCTTATCTGTCAAGTTCATTTTGAAGATTGCTCAGTTAGGTGACACTTCTAAGCTTGTGCGTGTGACAAATTCTTCTGCAATGATTCAATTTCACAGTATTTTTGAAAACTAGCAGGAGGTCCATCTTTGAACACTCTAAGCTGTAGTAATCCTTGGGTTTTTGTAGTCATGGCATTAGGTTTTGAAGCTGACTAATATCTGTCATGAATTACAGTGGATTTTACATTTGTCATCAGGTCAGTTTTAAAAACAGCCACCTACAATGCTCATTTAATGTCTGTGTGCAATAGATCTGTCCAGGCCAGGCTGTGTCAGAGCTATTATGTGTGTGAAAATGCATCAGCACAAGTGCAGATCTGCCAGTGTGTCCAGGAACATACCAGATTTCTCACACATACCAGGTACATGCTTGCAATCATTCCAAAGCATCCTCTGTGTGAGGTATGGCATAAAAACCATCAGAATCATTTGTGTTCCTGGCAACTGATGAAACAACAGTAATATCATCCTGATCTCTTAGGGACCAGCTACATGCCAAGTCCAGTATATGTAAATAAATAAAAAATAAGTAATTTGTATTAAATCACATTAATAAATGTAGCATGGTGCACAAGGCTCCAGCACAGATTTAGAATCATGTGAGAGAAGAATGTCATTATTTTTTTGGTCACGTAGACCAGAATTACTAGAAAAGGCTTCCCCACTTTTCCAAATGTGGTCATTGATCTGTTTTGAAATACAGTAAAGAGGATGCACTGGATTTTCAAATGTATACAATTTGGCAAGTTGCTTAAGTTGAAATACTGAATAGTTGAGGGGAACAGAGCAGTTATGGAGGCATACAAATAGTCTCCTGGCACAATTGCATATTATACTTATTAGCACACTCCACACACTGCCATAATTTATTCTGAACAGATTCTTTGTTCAGGTCAGACAAAATACGTAACTTCAGTTTCTGTACAGTTGGAAACTTGGTGGAACTCAGTAACTTTTTCACCATCACAGACAGTTAAAAAATTCCTTTCACCTACTTTTTGCCTTCTAAAATTTCAGCATTTGTATTAAATCCACTGTCAACTTTCCCCTATTTCATTTGGAAAAGACAGGCACCTCCATAGGAGGATGCAGAGTATCTGAGTAGATACCTGCTTTGAACTGTCCTCTGAGAAGGAGAGACTGTCCCTCACTGAATTGATCAAAGAATCGCTCTGCCTAAAAATTGAATACCTTCTATAGACATTGTAATGCTGGGTGTTTAGCATTGTTTGAATGTCTGCTACACAGTAAGTCATTCAGAATTTGTTTTCAGATTTGAAAGGTGAAGCCACTACACCTGAAGCTAAGAAAGAGGTGGTAAAGGAAAGTGAGGCCAAAGCCAATAAAGTGAAGGAAGAGGAGGCTGAGAAAGGTGAGACCAAAGCAGATGAATTCAAGGAAGGGGAGGTCAAGAAAGGTGAGGCCAAAGCAAATGAAGCCAAGGAAGAGGAGGTCATGGACAGTGCAGTGAAGGAACATGAGGTTACAGAAGGTGAAATGAAGCAAGAAGACACCAAAAGAGAAGAGGCCAAGAAGCCTACTCTGGAAATTCTGGTTAGGCAGAGTTGTCCCCAAAAGATAAAACGCTCTTACCTATGCACAGCAATAGTAAAGCAAGAGGTGTCAAGAGTCATTACCAGTCAAGGAACTGTCATAAAGTACATGACGGATGGATCTACCCAGGTATGTTTAATAGACTTCATTGGAAGCAGCTTGCATGTGATTACCCTTGAACTTGTATTTGCCAGCTGAGACAGAGAAGAGTCCAGTTTATAGATGCAGGAGTTAAGTAACCATTGAGCCATGCAGCAGTATCAAGACTAAAATGTTCCTGGCTTTGTTCAAAATCAGAATTTAAGGCACTTGTGGAACTTTTATGATGAAAATCTTAGGCATCTGTAAATAGGGTTTTGAGAGCTTTATTTCTGGACTTAAACATCTCAAGTATGGATTAGTTGGGAATTACTTAGGCTTTGCATATTCTTGGCATGATTCACAAAAGCATCCATACAGAGCACAGCTGACAGAGGCAGCAGACACAGCAGTTTGCGCAGCAGTGTCTGCGCTCTGCTTAGAACTTTTGAGGACCTTGTAGGAAGTTGTGGGAGCATGCTGGGGATCCCCGAGGAACTAGAGGGTGATTGCGGCTAACAGGAAAGGGGAGCTAGCAAGAACAACTACAGGAGGCCTTAAGTTCTCCTGGGAGAAGCTCTAGCTAGGTGTAGCTGCCGCTGATGAGTTCTCTTGGTTGCCCCGATCAGAGGGAGTTGGAGCCTATAATCCAGGTGGCCCTTGATTAGGGTGGGTCAAGCACCCTGTGAGTCAGTGCTAGGGAGAGACCTATATAAGAGCCAGGCCTAGAGCGCAGCTCCCAGAGCACAGTGAATGGAGGCAGCAGTTTGTACAGCAAGGCGCTTAAAGGCACCTTTGTTTCCAATCCTAGTAGTGTACGCTTCCTCAGATATGGTCACGACACATCGCAGAGCATATTCCCCAGTAGCTGTTGGAGTCGCTGCATCAGCTGTGTCAGAGGCTTCGACCCAGACAGACCCTCTGACAGCAGATGCAGCTCTACAGGTCTCAGGCTGCAGGGAGTGCTTGAGGCCTCTCCGTGAGGCCTGGGCTGACAGTCAGCTCTCCTGCAGAAGGTGTGCTGTTGTTGACGAGTTGTGTTGTCAGGTAAAGGAGTTACGGGAGGAAGTCAGTAGGCTGCGTAGCATCCAAGAAGATGAGCAAGAGATAGAGAGGGTATCCTCAGAGACCATACAGCTCCAGGAGTCCCAACCCTCCACAGCAGTGGAGTTGCCCAAGGGCTCTGTGCCGTGTGAAGCGGTACATCATAACACTGTAGAAGAAGGCTGGAAACTGGTCACTTCTCGTAGGAGGTGAAAGGCTCTTACTCCTGCTGAAGACTTGCAATTGAGGAACAGGTTTAGTGCCCTCCAGGCTGAGGAGGAGCTGGGCATAGCTTCAAGGGAAGCAACTGGGCCGACAGACCCTGTGCCTTGCAGGAACACCCAGAAGAAGCAGCGAATGATTGTTGTGGGTGACTCCCTGCTGCAGGAGATGGAGGCACCTGTCTGCCAACCTGACCTCTTGTCTAGAAAGGTTCGTTGCCTGCCAGGGGCTGCAATAGGAGACGTCATGCAGAGACTGCCAAGGCTTGTCCACGCGTTGGACTGTTGCCCTCTGCTGCTCTAGTGCTGGGCGCTACTGATACCAAGGGCCTATTGGAAACCATCAAACAGGATTTCAGAGCTCTGCGGATGGTGGCCAAGGGTCTGGGAGCCCAGGTCATTTTCTCCTCAGTCTTGCCCGTGAGGGGGAAGGATGGGAGGAGGAGTGGACAGATTTTCCAAGTTAACAACTGGCTGCACTGCTGGTGTTTGCAACAGGGTTTTGGTTTCTACGACCATGGGACCCTCTTTGAAGATTGACAACTGATGGGGAGAGATGGGATTCACCTCACTAAGCGGGGCACGCGTGTCTTTGCCAACAGGTGGGCCAGCCTGGTAAGAAGGGCTTTAAACTAGGAAAGAAGGGGGAAGGGGAGAGTTATAGAGACAGGGTAGTCAGCAAAACGTGGCTCAAGTCGGGATGCCTCCAGCAGGTGCATGCAGCCAGGGAAGTGCGTACAGGACATGACTATGGAGGATCCTCTTGCACCCCACCTGGGAAACCTGCATGCTTGATTACCTCTCTGAAATGCCTGTACACCAATGCACACAGCATGGGGAATAAACAGGAAGAATTAGAGATCTGTGTGTGGTCGCTGGACCACGATCTCATTGTAATTACGGAGACATGGTGGGATAGCTTGCATGACTGGAATGCTGTCGTGGACGGCTACGTACTTTTAAGGAAAGAAGGGCCAGGAAGGTGAGGTGGTGGAGTTGCTCTTTATGTGAGAGAGCAACTGGAATGTATTGAGCTTTGCCTAGGGGTGGATGAAGCACAAGTCAAGAGCTTATGGGTAAGGATTAAAGGGCAGGCTAACATGGGTGACACTGTTGTGGGTGTTTACTACAGGCCACCTGATCAGGAAGAGAAGTCGATGCGGCCTTCCACAGATAGCTGGAAGTAGCCTCACGATCACAGCCCTGGGTTCTCCTGGGGAACTTCAACTACCCTGATATCTGCTGGAAAGACAACACAGCTAGGCACAAACAGTCCAGGAGGTTCCTGCACAGCACTGATGATAACTTTTTGACACAGGTGGTGGAGGAGCCAATGAGGAGAGGTGTGCTGCTGGACTTTGCACTAACAAACAAAGAAGGACTGGTTGGACATGTGAGGGTTGGGGGCAGCCTTGGTGCAGTGACCATGAGATAGTGGAGTTCAGGATCCTGCAAGGAGGAAGCAGGGCAATGAGTAGGATCGCAGCCCTGGACTTCAGGAGAGCAAACTTTGGCCTCTTCAGGGACCTGCTTGGAAGAATCCCATGGGTTAGGGCCCTAGAAGGAAGGGGGGTCCAAGAGAGCTGGTTAGTATTCAAGCATCACTTCCTCCAAGCTCAAGATTGTTGCATCCCTATGAGTAAGAAGTCAAGCAAAGGGGGCAGGAGAGCTGCATGGATGAGCAAGGAGCTCCTGGCAAAATGCAAACAGAAGAAGGAAGTATACAGAATGTGGAAAAAGGGACAGGCCATTTGGGAGGAATATAGGAGTGTCGTCAGAGTACGCAGGGATGCGACGAGGAAGGTTAAGGCCCATTTGGAATTAAATTTGGCAAGGGATGTCAAGGACAAGAAGGGCTTCTTCAAATACATCAGAAGCAAAAGGAAGACTAGGGAAAATGTGGGCCCGCTGCTGAATGGGGTGGGTGCCTTGGTGACAAAGGATACAGAGAAGGCAGAGTTACTGAATGCCTTCTTTGCTTCAGTCTTTACTGCTTTACTGAAGGCCAGCCCTCAAGAATCCCAGCCCCTGGAGACAAGAGAGAGAAAGCCTGGAGAAAGGAAGACTTTCCCTTGGCCGAACCCTTGGAGGATCGGGTTAGAGATCATTTAGGCAAACTTGACACCCACAGATCCATGGGCCCCGATGGGCTGCACCCACAAGTGCTGAGGGAGCTGGTGGAGGTTATTGCTAGGCCACTCTCCATCATCTTTGAAAGGTCATGGAGAACAGGAGAGGTACCTGAGGACTGGAAGAAAGCCAGTGTCACTCCAGTCTTCAAAAAAGGGCAAGAAGGAGGACCCAGGAAAGTACAGGCCAGTCAGCCTCACCTCCATCGCTGGAAAGGTGATGGAGCAGCTCATCCTGGATGTCATCTCTAAGCATGTGGAGGAAAAGAAGGTGATCAGGAGTAGTCAGCATGGATTCGCCAAAGGGGAAATCATGCTTAACCAATCTGATAGCCTTCTGTGATGGAATGACTGGCTGGGTAGATGAGGGGAGAGCAGAGGGTGTTGTCTACCTTGACTTCAGCACTGTCTCCCATAAGGTCCTCATTGGTAAGCTTAGGAAGTGTGGGCTAGATGAGTGGACAGTGAGGTGGATTGAGAGCTGGCTGAATGGCAGAGCTCAGAGGGTTGTGGTCGGCAGCGCAGAGTCTAGTTGGAGGCCTGTAGCTAGCGGGTCCCCCGGGGGTCAGTACTGGGTCCAGTCTTGTTCAGCTTATTCATCAATGACCTGGATGAAGGGACAGAGTGCACCCTCAGCAAGTTTGCTGATGATAGAAAACTGGGAGGAGTGGCTGATACACCAGAGGGCTGTGCTGCCGTTCAGAGGGACCTCAACAGGCTGGAGAGCTGGGCAGAGAGGGACCTCAAGAAGTTCAACAAAGGCAAGTGCAGGGTCCTGCACCTTGGGAGGAATAAACCCATGCACCAGTACAGGTTGGGGGTTGACCTGCTGAAAAACAGCTCTGCAGAGAAGGACCTGGAAGGCCTAGTGGGCAACAAGTTAACCATGAGACAATAACCATGAGCAATGTACCCTTGTGGCCAAGAAGGCCACTGGTATCCTGGAGTGCATTAGAAAGAGCATTGCCAGCAGGTCGAGGGAGGTGATCCTCCCCCTCTGCTCAGCCCTGGTGAGGCCACCCCTGGAGTACTGTGTCCAGTTCTGGGCTCCCCAGTACAAGAGAGAGACATGGCACTACTGGAGGGAGTCCAGCAGAGGGCTACGAAGATGATTAGGGGACTGGAGCACCTCTCCTATGAGGAAAGGCTGAGAGAGCTGGGCCTGTTCAGCCTGGAGATGAGAAGACTGAGGGGGGATCTTACTGATGTATATAAATATCTAAAGGGGGGGGGGGTGTTGTAAAGAGGATGGGGCCAGATTCTTTTCAGTGATGCCCAGCGACAGATCAAAAGGCAACAGGCACAAACTGAAACACAGGAAGTTCCATCTGAACACACGGAAAAACTTCTTTACTGTGAGGGTGACACAGCGCTGGCACAGGTTGCCCAGAGAGGTTGTGGAGTCTCCTTCTCTGGAGATATTCAAAACCCACCTGGACGCGATCCTGTGCAAGGTGCTCTAGGTGACCCTGCTTGAGCAGGGGGGGTTGGACTAGGTGATCTCCAGAGATCCCTTCCAACCTCGACCGTTCTGTGATTCTGTGATTTTTTCAGTAATATAAACAGTCATACGTGTTCCAGAAATGAGCTGAATGTTTCTTCAGTCCTGTTGACACAATTAGGCATTCTAAGGATCAAAAGGATTCCATCCATAAAGAATCCATCAAAAGGATTCTTTATATTCCCAAGTGCCTCCTTTGTTCTCACATATTTAGGCTGCCCAGAGTTCTGGCATATTTTAGGTACTATAAACTAGATATCATCTTTGCAGATACTGCAATCAATGTACTAGCAACCATCTTTTTAAAGCCTAAGACTCTGTGTAATAGAGTTGGAAAGCAGATTAAAAGAGAGCTGTTCTGTTTTGACTCAGAAACTGCCGAAATGACTGTTTTAGTTCCTCACGTCTTTTTACAGTCTAAGTAGACAACAACAACTCGTGCAAATAAGGATACATTGCATTAAGTCTTAAAATATTTACTCAGAATCTCATTAAATTAACAAGCAATTAATAAAGAAGCTAGCTGCTATTAGTCTGTATATTCACAAGATGCTGTCTTCTGACAGAAGAATCCAGATCTCCTGTGTCTAGCATGATTGTACCGCAGTCTTTGTATAAGCAGATTCTGATTGCCTGCTTCTTTATGTTAACTTACTATGTGTCATCAAGAGTAAATAGACAAGCACTCAGAAAAGAAATGGTTAATTGCATTACAGTAACTGTCACTCTTTAGATATGTCTATGTGTTTTTCATTAGTTTTCTGCAATGTGCCATCCTTCTCCTTACAGCATCCGTACTCAGTATTTGCAAATGAATTTAGTGATGATTGGAGTATTCTAGGCTTTTTCTACCACACAAAAACACTGAAGATGCTGAGAATACGCAAACAGATATTGCACCAGGGAACATGCATATCAAGAGCTGAATGTTAGGGACAACATAGCTCAGGAAACAGTTATAAGATAAATAACCGTGACTACTTCCGTTAACCATTTTGGTGGCTAAAAAACAGACAACAATCCTGGAGATTTGCAGTACCTGAATAAGGATCGATATGGTGATTCAGATGTATTACCACTGCTAGAAAATGTTGTATTCAAAAAAGCCTTCAGCATTTGACTAATTATTTAGAATTGTCTTTACAGTTTTCTTTGATAATGCTTGTTTATTACTAAACTGCAGGAATTATTAGTCCTTACTTTTTGTGAGAGCTTCTCTATTTTCTTGTATTGATTCTGAGTCTCATACTTTTTCTTCCTCTATCAATCATCCACAATATTCTAGTACGTACTGTATTTGCTCCACACTCTTTTGAGACTTTCTGTTATTATTTGGAATAATTTTAGCCCTCTGGTATGTCTTTGGTTTTCTATAGATTCTGTTTGCTGATGGCACAGTGTGTACGAGTCCTGATTCTGGCCCAGTCATACCACGACCTGTAATTCCAGATAACACCCAACCATTATCAGAATCAGAGCCTTTGCCTGAGACCAGCACTAACAAAGGTAACATTTCCAGAACTTCAGGCAGATTTAAAATTAGCAGGGGCTAATGATATTTAATAAGGGACATTTTTCTTTAGTCTGAAAATTCTGCCAGTGTGAAAATGCAATTTTCTGTGCTCAACTACTGTACGTTGCTAATCTGTTACCTTCATAGAAGGTCAGTTTTCTTACATTTCAGCTCTCTTCACACATGCAAGGACTCTCATAAGTAAAAGCTTGTGTGAGAACTACATCAGTAGCAGAGTGATTCAACACAAAGTATTTTAAAAGAAATCCTTGTACCTGCAGTAGTGTGAAGTCCTTGTTTATATGTTACACAGTTTTTACTCTTGGTATTGAGAAAATCTCCTCTTTAAAAGTCATTATCAGTTGGTTCTATGGATCTGTGGTGTGTCTCAGTATAACCATTCTTACATTATTAAGTGTTTGACAGAGAAAGAACCAAGTACAAGTTTTCTTCATACCTCAGAGTGTGGTCCCAGATCACTGTCAGTGTTACATAGTAAAAAGAAGAATTATGACCAGTTGTAACATTTCACTGGATTTCATTGGCTCATATAATTTCATCGGATCTGCTTTGGAAGTGTATGGACAAAAATTGCTGCCAAACAGAAAAATCTGTCAGAAAGAGACTTCTGACTTATCAAGTCCAGTCCCCTGTTCTTAGAACATTCCCTAAGATATCTGGAAGGATGTTTGAGAACTTCTGAGAAACCATCTTCTGATTTTCAGTCTCCACATCTGTGGCAAGTTTGTACTCTTTATTCCTTATCCTTTATTAATACTTACTTCCCCACCACCTTTCCTCTCCTGTGCTTAGCCTTGATGAATTTATAGTGAACAGTCATATCTTCTTTTTGCCCTTTTTTTTTTTTTTTTTTTTTTTGGTGTTAGGATATAGATACTGTAACCCTTTAGACTCCACTCTGGATCATTCTGCTGTCCCCTGTCTACACTCAGTCTATTTCCTTTTCTTGGACATGGGTGACCAGAATTCTGTATAGTATTCTTAATCTGTGTAGTAAAATCTCTCCATTACCTTTCACAACAGAATCTCCATCTCTCTTCTTCTGGCTCACCATCAGATTGCACTTCCCTTTTTGTCATTATTTTTTCACAATGATAACTTGTAGTCTTCCTGTATTTGACTGGTACCTGCAGGTCTTTCTCCTCTTCTACTGCTGCAAACTGTCTGAAGCAGGAACTATTTTTATTAGTCCTTATTGCATTAAACTTAATTCTACTAGATTTTATCAAATTCCATTTATGTTAGTCCTCAAGCTTATTCATGGGATAGTTTTGGGTGCTTTTTTCCCTGTAAGCCATTCAGATTCTCTTCTGCATTGATGATGCCTTCCGATGTCATGTCGTAATCAGATTTCACTAGCATGCTGTTTACTTTTTCTGCTGTGGTCATTAATTAATAAATTAAATAAGATTGGTCCAAGGACACATCTTTGAGTAACAGCTCTTATAATTTCCCTCTAGCCTGGTAAATAGTTCTTTCAACACTGCCAAAGGCAATATTTGCAGGAACTTTTCAGTTTACTAATTTTTGTCTTTTCCCTTGGAGTCTCATACAGAAATCTGATACAAGTCTGACACAGAAATTTTTGTTTCTGCAGGAAAGGGCAGCCACAGAAACAGTCTATCACACCCAAGCAAGGATGAGTTGTTTGAAAATGCTGGTCAGTGTCTGGTTAATACCGAGCAACCTAAGGAGAACGAGTCGGGAACCTGGATAACAACAACCCCTTCAGGCTTTCAAGTGGGCACTGAGGGAGCAAAGCGAATGGATCTAAAGCCACTTTTAGTCTATCAGGCAACTGACCCAGCTGATGGAACGGTACTACAGTTTTTGTGTTATAATAGCACTGTCTACTGAGCTAAGAGATATGGCTGCTATTGTAAGCATTGTAGAACTTGTTCACTGAACACATACCTTCAGGCTGTGTTATTGTACAGTTAAAAATGCAAAAGCTTTAGATTCGGAGGAAAACATGAATCTTCAGTCTTTCAAATAGATAACATTGTAGTGGCCTAGCTTCTTCAGAGTTTCAGTGAGTAATGTCTTTTGTTACTGATGACGTTTTTACAGGTATCTCAGTGCTAATGTAAATCAGTATTCCTTTATTATATCAGGTTATGACTGTACGAGATGATGCAGTGATAATGGTTGAGAAGCTGGATGGCAGCAGAGTTGTAGATCATGCTGATGGTACTAGAATCACCACTTTTTATCAAGATTGTGAAGAATGTTTTGTACATCAGGATAGTGAAGAAACAGGTAAAATCAAAAGGGGAGCACCTCTCTGCTACATCTTGTAAAGCAGATAATTGTCAAAATATACTAAAAAAGGCACATACCGATACCATAGGTAACAAATCCAATAATACAGTCTGGGCTCGGTTTCTCTGCTTAGTCTTTTTCCATCAGTATTCAGTGCAAAAATTTCACTTTAGCTAGTAAGTGAATTTCCTTCTTTCCATGTGTTCATTTACATGAACATTTTCACCATCTTCACCATGAGACCACAGTGCCTGCTGTGAGTTCTTAAATGTTCATTGCCCTCTCTCCATCTTCCCTGGTACCAGCAAGTAAGCTGATTTGATTCTTAACTGAATGGGTGTATGAAGACAGGACATCCTCAGATTCCCCAGAGAGCATGTAGACTCTCCATCCATGAAGATATTCAAAATTTGACTGGATATGACTCTGGAAAATGCCACATCTGCAGAAATGAAACTTATATTTCCCTGAAACAAGTGAGATAATTTGTGTTTCATACATAATCTGTATGTTTGGTTGATTTGCAGAATAAATTCTGTCTTCTGCAATTAACATGGAATGTATATTTACTGGGTGGACATCAGGCCTGTTGTGTTCAAACACAGTAGGAAGTTTTGGTTGTGTAGAAAAAAACAGTTATTCTGGTAGACAGGAATATTTCCCTGTGAGATTTTAAAAATCAAAACAATGGCCTTGAACTGTTCTCTCTATTGAATGGGAAGACAGTAGCCAGATTAGCATATCAGTTTGATGCATTTTCCATGGCTTGTGCTGCTGAATAGGAGGTTCCTTCACATCCTAGTACTTGTATCGCAGGCATAAGGAATTTCAGTGGTCCAGCCTGTATGTTACACATATCCAGATCATTACGGTTAATACTGTATTTGATAAAGTTAATCATAATCTCCTGGCCAGCCACAGATGGTCACAGACATTTTTTGCTGTTGGATTTGCCTATATTAAGTGCACAGTCCAAAAATGTGAACATTGCATATTACTTGTGTAACATAAAACTATGTGAAAAAAGAGATTTTATGAAGAAAAGTTTATCAGGGTCTTGTACTGAGGAGATAAAGGCCCAGCCTTATAAGAGAAAAGCAAATTGAATCTTAAGACTTTTCCATGGTTTACGTACTCCTGTCTAATTGTTCTGTATTAATTCTTAGATGAACCTTCAGAAGCCATCACAAGAAAGGTGAAATGTATGCGAGTGGAGAATCCTGAGTTTGCTACTGTTATAACAAATTGTGAGGACAGTACCTGTTGTACCATCTTTGGAGATGGGACATCTATTATAGCAAAGCCACAGGGAACATATCAGGTGGGAATTATTTCTAGTTTGTAATAGTTTAAAAAATCTTTGTGTTCCAAATGCCATGTCCTCCCCGTCAGCTTCTCTCACCTTGACTATTTTAACTCCCTCTCTGTAGCCTTCCCAATTTCTTTGAGTCCATCTCTTTTATACTCTGCCAATACTTAGGCATTTGCTTGCAACTATATAGTTTCTCTTTTATTTGAATCCAAATCTTAAATTGCCCTAAGTTACAGAAAATATTACACAGACTGTCATCAGCCTGTCTCCTGGACCTCATCTTTCTTCTTTTTCTCCCTCCAAACCAGATGATTTAGTAGTAAAGGTCTGAGAGCCATTCTCTTGATTTGCATCTATTCTTCATTTTCATGCTACATCTAAACTGAAGATTTCACCATTAAGGACTGAACATGCTTCCTTTTTACTTTGACAGGTTTTACCTATGAGGATAGGCTCCCTTTTCATTGATGAAGATTGTTCAGCAGTTTATACCCATGAAATTTATAATAACAAATTCATCAGCAAGCAAGAAGGGAAGCAAGCAGGGAGATACATTATGAAACACACTTCCAGCACTATTTGTGAGGTGATGGATCCTGAAGGAAATCTTTTCAAGGTAAAATACATAGAAGGAAACAAGTTTTTGCGTGTTGAGGAGGCTGTCAGGCAATTGAAGGTATTGTGGGAGAAGTGATCACGGGGGGTATGGAGTGTGGTAAGAAAAAGGAGATTAATGCAGTATGAGAGGATGCTGAGATGAAAAATATCCATAGGAAAACCAGCTTTCTTTGTTTTTGCCATTCATGGAGTATCTTGTTAGTTACATGATTCCATGCTATTTTTATCTCAGGACCCCATTTTCATTCAATGCAAAGACAAGGAGTGTGCTCGTGTGATGAGGCAGGTGACCAGGGGGATACAGGACCAGAGACAGCTCGTGGGTATAAGCTTCTGGCCATGTACAGATGTAGTAGGAGGCATCCAGCTGTTGGGTCCTGCCCACCATTACAAACAGCTGTTTTCCATTTTGTCAAGTGCTGTTCTCACTTTCCACATGGTGGTTAGGGTTGGCAACCAGATACAGGTGTAATAGGATAGGTTCATTCTCAGTCCTAGTTACACCTGAGGCTAAAGCAAAAAGGTTATGGTCTGGGTGTGTCAGATTCAGCTCGTGAACTGTCCTTTGAATCACTCTGGTCCAAACTGTATCTTCCAAAGGCATCTGTCCTTCAACTGACAATATTAAGAAATAGAGACATCATTTTTCCTTGGTAGGTTATTATTTTTTGTTAGTTGCTTTGTGTGTATTTGTTAATATGTAGTTAATAATCACTTGGTATTTTCAAGATGGAGAATACTATAGAAATTCAAGAAGTAGTATCATGGGACTACCTGGGACCATATTTTTTAAAGTAAATGAATGCCTGAAAAGGGCCCACTATATAGATATAGAGAGAGATACATAGATACCCATGTATGCATACATATTTGTGTGTATATCTGTATGTATGTATCTATATATATGTAGGGGTGTGGGTGTGTATATATATATATGTCTGTAGGTATTTATACGTGCATATACACAAAAATATATGTAGTTCACAGAGTTATATCAGTGCGTGTCTGTGTGTGCAGTTACCTGGTCTAATGAGTGAGTGACTATATTTTTCTGTGAGGTCATCTGTTAGTGCTTGCAGATTTATATGTTGAAGATGGAATTTAAACAAGTGTGGCTCTATCTGACAACTAACAATCCTTGAGCATTTATTAAATATCAGCATGTGATATTAGAATTTCTGATACGACATGTCTTTCTAGAACCATTTGTTTGGCCTTCTTCCTTGTCATTACTTTCATGCATGAATGTTAGGCTGCTCAACCTGAAAGATGATATTTCTGTCTCTTTCCCTGGGCTAGACCATATTACAGTTTTACACATTACACATATTACAGAAGCAAGTTCATGTTTAAAATATATCATGTAACTCAAATCATTTTATATAATTTCTATTGTAGGTCATGGCTGATGGCAGCACATCTGTATTTGTTCCTAGCATTGGCTTTGATGACAAAGAAGACAGAAGTTCAGCATCAGTATTGCCAGAAATTAATGAACCTATCATTTGTGATGAGCATGTCCCCAGGTAAAATGCCCCAGGTTCATAGATTTATATTCACTCTTTCTTCACTAGACTGTATTTGCACAGGGTTCATAGATTTGCACATTCTTTATTCATTACTCAGTATTTGCACACTTGATGTCCTCATCTTGAAGTTCCGTTTTCTCATTATGGCATCACAGTGCTTTTTCCTATTTGCCATTTAGAAAAGAGTGCAATTTGGAAGCCATTAGATTTGGTCAGATTTGTGTGATGGTTGTCTAGGTTCTTCGTCATCTACGCTGATGGTTCTGGGACTGAACTCCTTCGGAGCAGGGATGTAGAAGAGCATCTTGCTGAGGCCTGTAGTGATCCAGCTACTGCTGTTTTGCAGGATCCTGTACAAGAATGTCCAGGTAGGATAATTTAATTTCTTTTCTGACAAAATAATAACAGAAATAATTACAATGGTGGAGTCAGAACCTTCAAAACTCTTATTTGGACAGAAAATTTGAAAATGTGTTTCTCCCATATAGATAGGCTTCCACACTTCTGGCAGTGAAGGATAGGCAAGAAAGAGCTTGTGGAAAAAACTCTAGGAAATAGAGAATTAAATGAATAACACTTTGAGGGGATAAATGAACAGACAACTGACATATCTTTACCCACTGTTAGACATACAAACAAAAATAATTACCAAATGCCTAGATTCTCTGTGTATTTACTGTCAAAAAACACTGAATGTTTCACAGTCTTCACCTAATAATCTAGCTGTATTTATGAATGAAGACAGTGATACTTTGATGTGGACCCATTGTCTGGCTGTTGGAAAAGTTAAATATATGTAATTAAGAAGCTGGAAAGGTATAATTGAAATAGGAGATGCCAATAAGACATGGAAACAACCACCCGATAGTAGCAGTACAAAGAAGTTACATTTTGAAATGGTTGGTTATCTTTGTGAAGTTATTTGGAGATACTGTATTGTATAAAATACATTGTGAGGTGACAGGTAAATCTTAAACAAAATAAACATATTTTAAAAAATCCAGACAGAGAAACGCATGGTTCCTCTGGATGAAGGGGGATGATGAAGGTAGACTGCTTTGAGCCATAGGATACTAAGTTTTCTCAAAGTTTGCAATTATAAGCATGGGGAAGAGATTTCCCACCTATCATGCTCCCAGGTGTCACCTCTTTTTCAATGCTGCTTCTATTCATGACAATGAAAGAAAGAAAAACCTGCTGGCAACCATCAGTCATTTATTATAGTAGCATTCCAATATTGCCCCAAGGAAAATGATTCTCATTAAAGTATTCAAATTTCAGGTTAAAGGAAGGGTAGATGAATAGTAACAGGTCCCCCAGGTTTTCTTTGCACCCTGTTATTAGGATGCTTTTCCAGACTTCATACTTCACCTTTCTCGATATTGGCTCTGTTTGCCTTGACAGCAAGGTTTTGCAATTTTGCATCGTGACAAAGCATCTCAGTGGTGATACCAACTTGTAAGTCCACATATGGGTTAGATAATAGAGGATAAAGGGGACGTTTGGTTTGGGTTGGAAAAAATGTTTTGAGGAACATTAAAAGTAATCAAAACAATAAAAGGAGACAATCATTATCTCTAATTGAATCCCTTCAGTGATCCGATTCTGAGGTGTAAAATACAGTGAAGACCTATGCATGTTCTGAATAGGAAGCACATCCTCCTGAAAGCAATATTCAGTAAACATGGGTCTGTGGTCTGCCCTACCTTGCTTGGGATTTCTGCACACTATTCAAGTGAGATGTTACCCAAGACTCCACGCAAGTAGCAAATGCAGCTTATTGTTGAACACAGTCTGGGTAATCCAAAGTTTTCGAACTATTCTATAGTTGTCTCAGCGATCCAGTATTATCTGTAGCCACCAGTATCACATTTTCATGTTGATAGTAAGTTTCTGTATACTTAGATAAGCATATTTTTCTGGAGGTTTGAGACACATATCCATCATTTTTTGGATTCAAATCGATTCTTACCAAAATGTTTCTTTGAACCAGGTGTTTTAAATATTACTATCCTCCGCCCTTTGGTTGAAGCCTCCCCCTGGATAATGAATAAAGAACCAGAGAGTATTGTTCCTCCAAATCTTCGATCAAGGAACTGGGATACATTTTCTCCTTTTGAGGTATAATTGCTTCAAAACAGTCTTTTGCTGCATAAGCTATAGATGTTTGTCACCAGGGAAAAAAGAACACCAAACAATGTGAGACTGCCAAGTTCAATTTGTTAAGCGGACCAAGCAAGGGATAGGCTGTGTCAGGGAAAAATTCCCACACACTCACACTCACACACACTTACTTGAACAAACATACACACACGTTCACATACCATTGGCTGAGACCCACTCTGGTTACCACTCCAGGAAGATGGCACACTTAAGTACAGGGGAACGTGACGTTCCTTTCAACCAATCTTAGCGTTGAGCTCTTGGGTGGCAGATCAGCTCCACCACCTAATAGTTCTACCTCAGGCCTCTACGCTTTGTCAGATGTCCGCAGAGCAATACCCCTAGCCCAGTCTCTAGCACGAGAGGGCTTTATAGCCAAATGTCTACACAGGCTGCCCATCAGATCAGTCCATAATGATTCCACAGTATATCTTTCCAGCAATTTCAGGTATTATTCTCCTGCCTGCTGTTGATCCATAGTCCATACCAAGGCTCACAGTGTTTGGTTCTCATTTGTATTGTCATATCAGGCATGGTTCATTATACACAGTTCCTGTTTGCATTATACTCAGCTTTTGGCCGAGGTGAGGTCATGATACTCACATGTAAATGTTACTTAATGTTCATATTTATTATGCATGCTTATCACATTATATGTTAATAGATCATTAATCCGTTAGAGATCATGGTGATTGATTAGTCCGATGCCCTTCACAGCATTGTCATGTCACTGTTAGTTTCCATTTGAGAATTTTCAAATCTCTTTGAAGCTGATTCAGTTAAATTCAAAACTTCCTGGTGAAGTAGGTAAGTTACATTCTAGACTTCTAGATACAACACTGAAGCACAGAACGTGGTGAATTAGCACAGGTTACATGGGTTTCATTGCACAGTTTGTTCTAGACAGACATGAGCTCACTTTCCTACAACTTGAAGATGTAGGACAAGGTCATATCCGATTCAAAAGCCTTATGATTACTTTCAGAGGATTTATTAACTTGTGCTCACTGCTATGCTAATGCAAGCACAAGATGTTGGACCAGTTGTCTTGCATATTGATAGTTTGGAAAGTTTCACTACAAAGATCACATAGACAAAAACCCCCAGTGAGCTGGTGTTTCTAGACTGGAACCAGAAACCTAACTCTTACCTCACAAATCTCATATCTTAGTTATAAAATCATCCTTATTCCTTAAAATCATGCAGAAGGCATTATTCTTAGAAAATATGAATGGATTAATTAAGAGCCAATTATATTAACCTGATTTAACTAAATAAGTGTAGGGCATGCAGGATTGAGTTCACTCAAAAAGCAGTCACCTTAGGTTCTTTTATACTGAGTGAGGTAATATAGCAATTTTAGGGGGAGTTTATCTTGCCAGATGAAGAGGTTTTAGGATGGATAAATTGTGCCCAAGATCCTACTGACTATATTGTTTAGATCTGCGCTGCTGTAAAGGGAGCATGTGCTTATCAGCTGAGACATGAAGCCTATCAGTTTGTTTGCTGTCCACTGGTTAGTGTTTCCAGTTATATTTTGTACCTGTATGTATAACCAGCAACCCAGAATCTAAACACATCTCTCAGTATTTGGATTAAAATTTTACATTCCAAGAGTCATCTCTGTTTTCTAGAATAACTGCAACGTGAGAGCATTCGATATAAATTTAGTAAGTTCCTTGATTCCAGCCCTGAATGCAGTGAGCTGTTTTTCATTCAGAATGCAGTTCATGTTTTGTCAGCTGGATGTAGGTATGTAGACAACTTTCTGACAGTAATATAAGTAGCTTCCTGCTCTTTTTGCTTGTTCTTGTTTATGTTCAGAGGAATATCACAGGTCCCCCAGTCAGAACACATATTTGGAAGGGTCTCTGCATTGGATCTGAAGAGCAGGCCTGCTTGCCAATACCTGTGCGAAAATGTCCTAATAAACTGCAAATTCGTCAGCTATTCCAGTATAAGCCACTCAGTGATGAACTAAGAGAAAAGCTGCAGCTTTCCCTCAAGGTAATACAATCACATTTACTTCATTATTCCAGTGCACAATAGTTAACAGGCAAATTGGGTGGTATGAATTTGCAATATATGCTTGAGACAAGAGCCCTAATGCTTTTGAAAAACAATCACCATTTTGTACTGAGACAGGTGCTCTAAGAAAATGTATTTCTGAAGCAGCTCAACTCCTTTCCCCCAGTCCCTTCTGGAACATACTTTTCTGTGCAAGTACATGGGATACAGTCAAGTACCCATCACAGATAGTGCACTAAAAAATAGTTTCCTTTTCATCAATATTAATATCTATTACTCTTACTTTGCTTAGGGTTTGTTTTTCTACCCAAGGCCTTAGAAAGTTAGCTTTGTAAAGCTGTACAAGATTTTCTAACCTACCGTAATTTCACAGTTTACTTCAGTGACTACGTCACTGAGACACACTGTAGTCTTTGTTATGTATCAAGTCCATAGATCAGTACAGTGCATTTCCAGGTTCTGCAGAGATGCATCTCCCAAATGATGGTTTGTCAGGTTCAGGATGTCTCACTTTACACATACAGTATTAAGTGTATCCTCACTCAACAAATGAGCAACAAAGCCCTGAGAAAAATGCCAAGAGGAAAATGTAGGTTTCTTCAAAGTAAAGAAGCTCAAACAGAATTTACTTTATCTTGGTTTCTGATGTGATTGTTTTTATTAGAGCTCTTAAAACTGGGTTCTGGAGGCCTTTCTGCAGTGTGCAAAGCTCTCAAGGGCATGACATTTTGAAGAACAGCCTGCAGTTCACCAGTATCAGTCAGTGGTCCACAGAGAAGACAGGGATGCTCATTAAATAATCTCTAAAGTAGGAGAAAGGAAAAAATAATAGACAGTAGTATGTAGCTTCTTCTCTACTTCGTATTTCTATGTATTTCAGTTTCAGAAATAAACTGGGAAGTTGCTCAGAATGCTGTAGGTAGAGCAGAGACTTGAATGCAGGTCTGCAATATAACATAGCTTCCCTAACTTCCACCCACAGTTTCCCAGAACTGACGTACAATGTCCTTCTGACTGGCTTTCACGTATGTAACTGCGTATAATACTCTGCCACAGTTAGCAATAAAAACCTGAATTTCTGAGTTCTGTCACTCTGTTGATGTCTAGCAAATAGCTGTGTAGCCTTCTGCCAAAGTGTGTGTCCATGCTTTGTTAGTGACTGATTCATAAAAAGGTGCAAGTTACATCTCATGTATAAGTGTGCTGAGATGGGATCAGAAAGTTCTGTTCTTGATCTATGTCAGTGGCTTCCTACTTTACTTCTCGGTTGTGGTATAAAACATTGATTTATTTAATTCACACTGTGAAAATGCTCTTAGAACAGATTTTAGAGTTAAAAACTCATTATTATCTACCAATTAGGGAATAACAAAATACATGTGCTCTATAATTTAGTTATTTAATGTTTATTTGATGAAGGCATTACAGACTGATAAATTTGAAATGTGACACCTGAGCAGGAAATAGCAAGTTGTAACTGGCTAGATTTTTTTTCACGTCACATTTCAAAGAAGGTCTATTTGCTGTAGAAAATCATTGACAACTTTTCAGCCCTGGCATAGTTTGGGCAATGTCGGTCTATCGGGATTAAATTTTACCCTTTCACAATAGAAATATATAAATGTGATTCTTCAATTTGCATGCTGATCTTTCAAGGGCAACACTCGTTTAAAAAAAGTTTCACACCAAAATCCCAAGTTAAGTCTCTCCATTTACCAGATCTGTAGTTGGCTGTTAGAGAAAGATGGACACTTTTCATTACATTTGCAAAGAAGAATTGCAGTTATTGGCACACAGGAGACATTTGTAAGAATTACATTAATCTGCAATGAAAATATCCTTATTTGTTGTATATCGATATCTATTCTATGCATTTTTTGAGAAACAAGTATCTTAAAATTTAAGCTAAGCACTCAGTTTGTCAGAATTAAATGAAGATCTAAAGAAAAGAGCATTCTTCCTTTCTCCATCTCCTTTAAAATGTAAGGATATGAAGGAATGAAAAAGAACTGGAACTGGATCGCTTATGTGAACCTTGTCTGTTCATAAAGCTCTGTATTGCATGTACCTTTCTAGTAGGGTGAGGTGTTAGGCAGCTCTCTACGCGACCCTTTTTTCCATCTGAATTTCCAAAGCACAGAAGAATGTGGAAAACAAAAAGTGTCATTTTCTTCGGCACTCGGTATAGTTCTGGCAAAGTAAACTTCTGTCTAAAAATGGAGCTTCAAACTCTTTTCTGAACCTAGTTTTTCAGCTCTGATGTTGTAGATTTCCTTTTCCTTAACAGGGGATCAAGTGGGAAGGGGAGACAGATCACAGCCAATATTTCTTAGAACACCTTTTATTTATTAAGCCAGTATTTGGTATTAATAATAGAATCAAATTGTTATTATTAATAACAACTTTCAGTTAAAACATTCCTTTATTCATTCACACAGTTTACTCACACACTTGCATACTCACGCATACTTACCTGGTTGGTGCAGCAGTTGGGAAGCCAACTCTGACTGCACACCCAGAAGCAGGGGGTCACTGGTGCTCCAGAGGCTTCTGGGGAGCTGCTCTAGAGCAGGCACTACCCTCTTGGACATGGTCCGAGTTGCCCAGCTCATTGTGGATACTGATGTGTGCTAGTGGCCTGGTAGAGATTCAGCATACCCTTAGTGTCCTCGGTTCATCAGTTCCTACAGATTCAACAGGATTGCTAGTCCTCAGAGCTCAATAGTCCTTGGCAAAGTTTCACATGCTACTTTCTTACCATGTACTTCTTTCTTTAACCTGTTGTTTTTTTGTAACTATTTCTCCAGCTGAACCTTTAGATACCTATATAACCCATTCACACAGAAGGGGCCCTTATGACATTGAAAAGTATGCAGATCTAGTACCACCACAAACTCTTTTCTCTATGTACGTGTCCATTAAGTTTGCCTCTGCAAATATCGGCATCTTTCCTGTTCTTTCTCCATTCATTGCTACACCAGGAATACATAGACATCATTTTGAAGCAGGAGAATGAGCTGCAAGAGATGAATGCAAAAGAACCAAGAACAGAAGAGGAAAAGGAGAATGCTGCAGATCTCCTCAAACTGGTCATGGTGAGAAAAAATCATTTTTAACTGCTTCTTTTCAACAAATACATTGCATTGCATTGCAAGTGTCACCCTTAAAACACATTAATAAAGTAACAAATGTTAGAATAGCAGAATGCCAGCTCTGCTGTAATTTAATGGTAAAGCAGAGCAGTGCTCAGCATTTAACTTGGCTAGTGAATGGCGCTACTGCCATATTGGAGAAAAAATACTGGAAAGAACTTAAAGAGCCAAACTCTTTAAGTTCCCAAACACACGGGCCAAAGAGACTGAAATGCATATGTCCACCAACATTAGGATGAGAACATTTCCAGTCTGTTGACACTGCTCCTTGGTGACTTGTCTTTAAACCTCTACCACCACCTCCTCCATACTGAGAGTTTAAACCTGCTTTTGGAGTAATGTGAAAACAATCTAGGGGAATACTGTTATCACCTGTCTGTGCTGAGCAGCACTTACACTTTTGGGAAACATGCTCTGCTAATTCACACAGCTAATTAGAGTGTGGGAAGAAAAGGGAGGGGAATAGGGAGTGGAAAAGGTGGGAAAACAGGGGAAGAGGGACTGGAGTAGCAGTCAGAAAACAGTGAGATTAGTGGGAGCTGAGTAACGAAGATAAGTTAGAAGAATTCAGGCAGTGGAAGTGGATGGGGATTAGGATGAATAAAACAGACACTTTATATCTTACGTGAAGAATGATCAGTTTGTTCTGTTTCAGTTCTTTAAAATATTTGTTTCTTACAGCTTCCTTTACATTTGGTTGCCTTGCATTATGTAAATTCACACTCTAGATTTTTACTAGTTATTAAACATTAATTTTTTTTTTGTCTAATATAGGAAACACTTTTATTCCTTTTTAAATCAATAACAAGTATATAGTGCTTTTTCTGAGCAGTAGAGTCCTGCTGGATCTTCCATTACACAGGAATCGGTATCACACTCTGTCACACCCAAGCCTCTACTGTTCCCTAGCTCTGCTACACCCACACGCTGCCTATTCACAGGGACTCTGGTTTCTGGTTAACTGCTTCAGCAACAGCTTGACAATAAAGCAAGGAAAACGCAGCTTAGTGAAAGAGTCTCTTACCCTTCAGACACTTTATTGTAAACCAACCACAAGAGAGCTCTTTAGTAATGAAACCCACATATCCCTGAACACATTTCCTGTGTGCCTCCTTGTCATGCCCATGAACTTTAGATTTGGTTCAAATCCTTTGTGGAAAGATTTGTCCTTCAAAATCTTCTGTCTGAGATTATGAAATAGCTGAGTTGATTTAAAAAGCAACAAGGATTTAAAATACAAAGTCAACTGTGAAGGAGGTGGTCAAGAAGGAAACAAATACATGTTTAGACCAGGGAATCTCTACCTCATTTCTATTTTTCCCAGTTCATGTTTTGTCACACACTGAAATTCCCCTACTCTTGTAGTCACATTTCAAGTAACAAAAGAGCACTTGTTTAGAAGTTTTTGAAGACGATGCTGGTTTTGCAAGGTCTGTTTCTCACATAGTCATGATTATTCTTTCTTCATTGCAGTCCTTCCCTAACTTGGAGAAATCATCCAAAGATCTCAGCGACAGAGGTAATAACAATTGAATGACTATCTTTTAAAATTGTAAAACGTTATACTATATAGTAAATTGTAAAGCACTGCAGTAATCTTTTTAAAGAAGGAACATAGATGTGAGTTGATCTGTGCGATAGGTACATGACCGTCTCTCCTGTTCCTGATACTTTTTTTTACATATATGTGATACATCCATTCTATAAAATGTTATAAATTAAAAACTGTCAACCAACTTATGAGAACAGAGATGTCACTCAACTATTTGAATATTTCAGAATTTCACTAAAGAACTTGAATGGTAAGTACCACACAACTTCAGAAAATAGATATTCCAAAACGGTCACATCAGGGACTGAAAGTGAATGAATGGCTTGATTTTCATAGGTGATTGGAATTTGTTAGCATCAATGATACAGTAGCTCTAAAAACCACTTACTTAATTGCCCATTTTAGGCATACGTATTTGTCATTTTGACCCAGGTTTCCGGATGTATGGAGTCTTCTCAGGTATGACAACTATGGACACAGCTCTGTGTGGTTAGATTTATACATATATCAACATGTCAGACAAGTTTTTCAAAGTAACTGGATGGCTCCTGGTTGTTTATTACATTTGAAAATCTGGCCTGAAACAATCACATATTTTGGTGTTTATATCAATCTTGCCTCAGGAAACAGATGGAATAACATATTAGTCTTCCCTTGCAACTTTCTATAAAAGTTAAAAATATGATACTTGCTAACGTTTATTTGTGTTTTCAATAGGTACAAATAAAAATCAAGAAAGTTGTTTCTTTCTTTAAAATGTCAATTGACTTTTTCCATAGAAAAATCCACAGTATTCAGTCTGCTAATGATGCTAGCCTTTACAGTGTTGTTTTTCATCTCCTCCTACCTGTCCAAGAGTACTTCTGTTTGTTACAAAAATACCAGAGCACACTGTCCAGTGTAAATAGAAACTGCTGCAACAAATGCTTGCTACACAGTTTCCTGATTTTAAAAAGCTTTATTAAAATGGAATTGCACTTGTAACATAGCTCTATTAATGAAGAAGAAAGTGTAAAAGAGAAGCTGTTAAACAGATGCAAAAATAGAAAAGCAGGGAAATAAAAGTATATTTTATGTGAAAAAGTTAACCAAAAAAGGCCAAATTTTGAAATTTACAATTACAGTATTCCTGAAACACTCAGAGATGTTGTCATAATCAAACAGGATTACATCTCTAAAATCTCCTAAGTTTTGCCACAGACACATCTTTTGAACCATGGGAATTCCTTTGGACTCAAAGTTTGGGTGGAAGGCATAACGTAACACATTTTATAGAAGATGTCACAGGATAGGGAAACTATTAAAAAACCTAAAGCTTGCCACAATCTTAAATATGGAAAAAATGCCTTCTCTCCATTGTACATATTGAAGCAGTAACTCCTTCCATGAGAATGCTAATCGTGGCTGCTTCACAGCCACAGTTAAGCACAACTTAAGCAAGCTGATAGTAATAAAAGTCCCTGAAAGCACACCTTATATTCTTCAGCTGGAGACAGAGGCCTGCAGTGTTGCTCCCTGTCAGAAGGTGGTTGAATGTCAGCCATTCTTCCTATTCACAAGTATTTGATTTGTTTCTTAAAAGAACATAAAGATATTTCAGGTAGGGATATGTATTTAATCTGCTCCTGTTTTCTCTTTTTCTATTGAGTTGAATTAATTTCCTATCTGTTGATGTTCTGCATTTGATTTTGGAATGTCCTTTCTGCCTCTTACCTCACAGTAATAAAGAGTCTGTAATTGGCCTTCCTCACGATGGGTCTGATTGTCCTTAAACCAGAGAAGAGTCCAGTTCTCTCTTTCATTGGCTTTGTGGTACTCCCCTGGCAATAAATTTTTAATCTGATTAAAAGTATGGAGATCCAATTAATAAGGACTGTTTATATCTTTACCATTTTAAAACTCTAGCTTTTAATCAAGAGACAGAAAAATGCATTAAAAATATATCCTTCTGTTTTTATTATTCTTTACACTTACCAGTGCTTAGCTGAAAATGCATATTCAGTATTAATCATGTGCCTTTACCTTACAGTTCACATAGCTGAGTTATATGAACAGGCAGTGGCTTCTCAGTTCCAGTGCCCCACAGGGAAGACAATCTCTAAGCAACCAATGGACCACTGGCAGACATTCAGGTAGGACAGTCCAGTGAGAACAGATGTAAATGTAAATAACGCAGAGGGTGGAAATAAGCACACAAGAGAGGCAATGTACTTTGCTGACTGTCATAAAGAACAAGGACCTAGATCTCTAGATATGTTTCACATTTTACTAGTTTTCCCTATGAGTATGCTATCTCTCTGTGCCTCTCTTTCCTATCTGAAAGATACTTTAAAGTTTGTTGGAAAAAGGATTTGAGATTTTTTTTTTTTTTGGTTGAACAATGTGATAAAAATATAGATGTGCATGAACAGTTTTGCTGCAAAACATATGAGTCCAAGTCAAGTCGTTAAAGATATTAATATAACATACTTTCGTAAGTAGTTTCATGCTAGGGTTATCTTGTAAATGTTTTGGGGCTTATAAAATATTATGCTGCTTTTCTCATTTTCATTACTTTTTCCTTTACTGCTCATTCAGCACAGAAGGACTAACAACAGTGTCTAAGTGGCAGAGCAGACTAGAAGAACACAGGTACAGTATTAGTACGACAAGAAGTTAAAGTTAATTTTTTTAAGAGCCAATTCAAGTCTGGAATGACTGCTGAAAGACTGCTACTGCTTTCACTAGGTCTTGGGTAGTGTTCTTCTGGTTCACTTGCAAATAATGGGGTGTTCTCTGCAATAGAAATGCTGAATGAATGGTTTAACTCCTATTTTGTCAAAACTTAGGAAGATAGTTGTAACTTCTGCTAATTAAAACAAGGCTGAAGTCAGAAATCCTGTGTTCTGTTTTCTGACTGTGCCACCAATGTGGAAAATAATACATTAATATCTTAAAATGTTGATGCTTCAGGTTAAGAATCTGGTATTCTAATTATCCCAGCTGAATTTTTAACATGAGTGGTTTAAATAGGACCCTAGACATGTATGTCAGTCATGTGATGATGCTTCAAAGGCAGATAAGACGCACAAAATTGGCTGGACCAGGCATTAAGTGCTGGGGCTGGATCACACTTACAAAAATTCATTGTGAACTTTATTAGACAGTACAGAACACACTGATAGTTTCCATCTTGGAAAAGAAGCTGTATTGCCCAAGAGCTTATAAGGAAGAGGAAGGGCATTTTAGAAGGTAGAAAATGGGGACAGCTGGTAAACCCATCTTCAAGCATGTCTGCGACGTCCATCTTAAAAAAAATCAACGGCTTACTGAAACAAGGTGTATTTTGCCATGTTTGAATGTTCTACTTTGGAAATTGCCTATATCTCAGTTTCCTATTTGTAAAATATTTTTCTCCCATTGAACTTCTGAGGAATATGCTAAAAGCTTCAGATTATAAATGCTTTTACAGAAAGAAGTGGGTATATGTATGCACATATATGTATGTATATAAAAATATAAAAAACTTTGTAGCAGTGAAAGTTGTATTTAAGGCAGAACCTCAGCTTTAGTTCTAGCCTCCTTTATTTTACTTTCTCTCAAGTTTTTCAAAAATTGTCCTTTATCTCTCTCTGATGAATGGTGAAGCTATTTGACAAGTTTGAGAAAATATATAAAAAAGTATTTGAAATGGCACATGTCACTTGAAAATGTGCATTTCACAATCTATCAATCAGACAGGAGACAGGTGCTACTCAAAAACTTAAATTAAGCATTATACTTTCAAACCATTGTCATTTTCAGTTCTAGAGGGAAGGGTTTTGTGAATCTGACAGAATGGTGAATTGCTCAGTTTGCATAAACATGACTGTTTAAAGAATTAGAAAATATACATCTAATCGATGTTGAAATAGAAAACTTAGCATGTGAACAAGAATTAACAAAGAGAAAGATAAGTTATATCCTTGAATTCACAATTAAATAATTATATTGAAAGTTATGTAGGTCATTCACTATTTGTCAGAATATACAGAATAACTTGAAATGTTGATGAACTAATATTACAGTTGGAGACATTAGCTTTTTCTTTCTTATTTTTGTGAAGGTTAAATAGCAATTGAAAGCTAAGTTGTCTTCTGTAGTACCAGAACTACTTTTTAGTTGCTTTATAGCAGGCTTACATGAAAAAAAAAAACCTTTTAGATTTATAATTTCAGATTTATATTTTAAAACAGCATTTTACATTGCTTTGTGTATTACATAAAGAATAACTTTAAATGTATATATCTGAGTATGCACCACCCAAGAACACAGTGTGCAGTCCTGGCTCTGAAGTCAGTGTCAAAACTCACTGTGATCAAGAGTGAGGAGTTCATAGCTCTTATTAGATCCTGCAAGTTAATGAAACTATAATATTAGTATAAAACTGGTCTAAATAAAGCTGAGACCAAAACCAGTCTTTCCCAGTTTGAACAACGATTATGAGAGCACTCTGGTGAATCTTATCTTCAGGAATTTGGACAGATTTCTGGATACTCACAGAGCCACCAAATTTCTCTGTGAAAAAAATAGGGAATTTAGACTCTCTTTGTATTACAAATTTTAGCAGTCACAGTGCATCTAAAATAGTGATTCTCAGATTTAGAAGCTTGTTTGAAGATTGGAAAGACACTATTGGCAGTCTCAGACATGTTCAACAAGATCTAGAGAACCACAGCAAGTTTTGAGGAGAAGCTCTTTGTAGCAGCCAAACCACAGTTTGTATGCATTTTGATCAGACCATCCATAAATCAGTATCTGAAGGGGAGTCTGTCTCTGCATGCCAGGCCAACCTGTTCTTAATCTGCCTGCTATTTTCATCTTACTCTTTCCTACCTCTTTCTCAGGTACAAGACTTTATACTTCTTGTGGTGAGCCTCAAGACTTTAGCAGCTGAAGACAAGACTATGCATACAAATTTGAACTTGCCACCCAAACCTTGTAGCATAGGAGTTAGGAGATGGTCCTTTCTCTCCTTTACCTTCTCACATTAGTAGCACTGAGAAAATTGCCAATTATAAGAATATAATTCAATGTAATTAGCCAGAAAAAAAGTGCAACTTGCCTTTATCACTTACATTCCTTGTTGTTTCAGACATAATACTGGAAAACAGAGTGAATTTAGTTATAATGTTTTTTTCTTTCTTCTCCTTACCAACAATGGCAAAACTTTCTTAGGAAGGAACTTGACGAAGGAAAGAAGTGCTTAACAGCACTAAGAAACAAAATAATTCCTCCGTATTTTGAGTCAGAATTTGGCAAAGAATTTCTTCTGAAAAAGGTAATGGAGCTCAAAATTGGATGAGTTTGTATTAGTTCAGGTAATTTCTGTCATAGTCCCACAAAGCCAGTTGTGGGTTTACATTTCAGCCTCAATTTATTATCTCAAGAAACCATTACAGAGGACAACTGTGGCAGAATAAACACTGGGAATTATATGCCTTTATCAAAGAAAATATATCTCAGAGAGGGTGTATGTTTACTGAGGTCAGACTCTCTAGATTCCATTTGTAAAGTCTGGAGAGAGTCTGGTTCAGAGCAGAAGCTGAACCTTGGGTGTTTTGACCCACAGCTGGAAAACCTCTCTCTGTTAACTAGAGAGGGAATCCAGAAGGCTAACCCTCCTGCATTAAAGCTGGCCTTGGGAACATTCCTGTAATCAGGCCTCACAGCCTGACCAATGCTGTGAATGTCTAAAGCATACCAAAAAATATACTTCAGAATCTGAGGAATACTTACATGTATCGGTTTTATTGTTACCACTTTGGTTCTGCTTGTTTGTTTCCTTTGTAACCTTTTTTGAGTGTGTGTGTTTGTTTATCGCCATTTTCAGTGGCAGTACATGTGTCTGCTTGGGAGACCTAAGCCCTGTTTCTTATTTTTCTTTAGTTTCCTGATGTGGAAGCACTGTCTAAGGAACTTCCTCTAGTTCCAAAAAAAGAAAGTGGGAATCTGCCTTTACAGTTGATCAAAAACCCTACAAGAGGTAATTTAAGCTCTAATGTCTGGTTATTTCAGTATTGTCTTCATTGTTTTTTTCAGTCTTCTCATTTCATATTTCAATAAAATTTAGGATTAAATTATTTGACACTATGTATTCCTGGGCATTTTGACATGTGAACTGCTTGGACCACACTGACTACATCTATTCTGATAAATAAAATATACCCAGCAGCATGGAATAGGCTGTGCCTGTGCTGATAAATTCAGTCTCCCAACACAGGATGGCCTTATCCCTGGCCCAAGCTCCTGTGCCTCACAGTGTCTGTGGGGAGGCTGCTAGCTGGCAGAGGTCAGTATCATGCCAGTGTTCTAACTGTTTAGCAGTATAAATTACCATGTTTCAGTGCCTGGGAATGTTGCTGTCTGATTCACTAATATAAATGTGTTCTATGAGACTTCTGTTTAGTGTATTAAAAGAGTCTTTGTATATTTGACTGAATGAGGAGGAACCATAGGGTTTGGATACAAAGCCAAAGAATTAGGTTATGAATGCAGAGGTAAATGGATGCAAAATGCTCAAGAGTAAACAGGGGTCTGGGGTGGATGAGGAGACCACATTTGGAAAAAAAGTAGTATCAGTATACGGAACAGCTGGGAAATGGAAAAAATTTTGAAATGAAATGGTAAGGGAGCAACTCGAGGAATGTGGTAGAAGGGAAATAGAATGGGAAACATGCAGGGTGAAGACACTTTGGAGAGGATACAGTAAGGAGAACTGAAGGAGGACAAAGCAGTGAATGGATAAGGGTAAGCAGTGAAAGTGTGAGCCATCTGAGGTTTGAGCCTTAAAGCACTGAGAGGAATACTTCAGTTCTATTTGAAAAACAGCCCTGACAAGTTACTGAAATGACAGTGAGATTAAAAATATCCTGCCATGCACAGCAAAGACTCATATTAGGAAAGCAGTCCTCCATAGGGTTCTATCAGAGCCTTGAATTCCCATATTCTGCTCTCATTTTGCTGTCACCAGAAGGCCTATGTTGGATTGTCTGTTAGACCTTTTGGGCTTACTTCTCAGTTCACCAAAGAACACGAAATGAATTATCACAAAATATAGTATGCATTTTTGATCCCTGTTGACCAGTGAAGCAAAGTGACATACGCAGAATTTAACAGTAGACTTTGATGATTATGTAGAGAGCTTTCAAAGGTTGTCTAAAATGAAGTGCCAAATACTCTAGGATTTTTTCATGTGTTTATGAAAACGATGATGATCATGACAAACACTTGTCAATGTATACCACTGTTTTTCCTTTAGCATGTGGATATCTCAATACCATGAGTGATTCCTCACCTTCACCTGGTTTTCTGCTACAGACTCATTCACACCAAAGTGAAGGTCCCAGCAGTCACTCCACAACAGGTAAAGCTGCCTTCCAGAATGCAGTTTGGAGCAGGTTAATTTCTATTTTCTTAAAACTTAACAAAATATCTACAACAGAAATTTAAAGCCAGTTATTCTGTTCAGCATTCTGAATACATCTAAATGCAAGACTGGCAGAAAGGGAGAGAGCAGTCTGCTATAAAAATAATGGGAGAGATTCTCTTCTCACCCTAGCAGACTGTTATAACATGGGGATCGTAGAATTGGAGATACAGCCAAGAAATAATTCCTCTGCTAAAAATTTGCACGAGTCAATTTTTTTCTATTCATTAAGGCTGGTAACAGAAAACTACAGAAAAGGAGTTTGTTGCGTTTAAATGGTCTTTGCCATTTAAATGTCCCAAATCAGTTTTGCTTTCGTTGCTGCGTCTGCTGTTGTTCCCTCTGTTTATTGGTCTGCTTGTGGTGGCCATCTTGGCTGATCACCACTGGACAGTCACCAGTCTGCTTTAATTAGACCCAAGCTTTGGCTCCCACATAATGCTGTACCAGCTGAGTCTTGCCAGTGCACACTTGCAAAACTTACATCTGCATCTCACAGTTACAGCTCCCCTTCCCCACTTCCTTTCCCTCACACCACCCACTAGCATCCTTTCTTAGCAGTAGGTCTCTGCAACAACAGTTGCATTAAAACCTCCTAAGCTTCCCCTGTTATTTATGCGTACTTGCTAGGCCTCAGGCCAGACACACTAATTTGTACTTCCAGAGCCACAGGAACAAGTAGGTAACAAAAGGAAAAGCAATTTTGTGTCCGTGTGTGTGTGTCTGTGTGTGTGTGTGTGTGTCTATGTGTGTGAGAGATTCTAAAACTACACAAACTTCTAATGTCAAAGCATAAAGATTGCTTACCTTTAGGCAAAACAACAAATGCTAGTATGCTTTCTCCGCTACATCCATGCTCAGCATTTTTATAAGCACTGCCATTTATTGTCAGATGGGAGGCCCCTCTCCCTCTCCCTCTGTCGTTTGGAAATAAGTACTTGTTGAGAGAAGGAATCTAGAGAAGAACCTCCTCTCAAATTATACTTCTGCCTCCTCAAAATGACTGACTGACCAGATACACAATGCCAGCTAGACAGTACCTGCACTCAGCTGCCTACAGTCCAAACTGGAAAAAAAAAACAATTCTCTTCAGTACAAAATACTGATCTATAGATTGACTCTTGGTGAGAAGACAGCCACCATTGTTGTCTTGTGTTTTCTCTTCAGAGTTTATCAGACTTTACATCTTTTACAGTAAGCTGTATTTGTCTTAAGCTGTCAAACGAAGTTTAGATCCGATTCTTCAAAACAGCAGTTAAATTGTGTAGTAACTAGCTGCTCTGGTAATCCTTATGCTCAGTCTACCTACATTATACATTGAGGCACGGATCAGAGATGACAAGGTAGCTAAGACTGTTGTAGCTCCAGAAACAGAAGTATGCAGACTCATCCATGTGTTGTTGCTCTCAAGCCAATAAACCCTGCTCAGAGACAGGGTCTGTGAATTGATTATGACCTTGTGCTGACACAGCTGTCCTGCTTTGGGCCCTGGGCAAGAGTTTGTAACCGTATGGATGTACAAATTTGGCTTGACCAACCTGGCCATTTCTGCACCACTGACCACTGTGCAGTGTAGACCTGCCTTTGGAATAGTAACGTTCTCAGGTTTGATTTTAATGCTTGGAGTTTTTGTACCTCCTCTTCTGTTTTTAATCACTTTCATAGGATTTTATACCTTCATTGTTGATTTTCACTGTGATGTCTTCAACTAATTAGTTTTACTAATCATAGTACATTTTTATTTATTGGTTCAATTTTGATTACTTGTTAGTGTTAGAGGTGTCTCAAAATGATCGTCTTTCCCCTAAATTGTTTTGTTACATGAAAGTGAGACCCATCCTGCTGTTCTTGTGCTAATCAAACTGTTTTAGTAAATGAAAGTTTTATTTGAAGAACAACTTCAGGATTGGGCTGACTTTGCTTGGTTTTTCATGCTTTTGGAAATCTTTTCTTTTTTTGCAGGAGCCTACTTGAAGAAGGCTGCAAGATCACACGAGACACCCTTTCGACCTAAAATTCAGAGTCTGCTGGTGAATGCTGCAAGGCAGCCAAGAAAAGAGAAAGTGGAATTACCACCATCTCTCCGGGGGAGCAAGCCAGACTCCATACCAAATAAAAAAGTAAAATAACAACTTTTTAGTTAATATCCTCTCAGTCATCTCTTTTGCAGAGATGTTGGACGCTTCTTCACTCTACATCAATACTGGAAAGCATTTTGAATCTGTTTAATGAACAATAGCTCTTGCAATTTATGTATAAAATGATTGGCTGTTGTATGCTGAAAGCAGAGTTCTGTACCAGGCACCCACATGAAAGCCCTGATTTCCAAAAGAGAGCGCATCCTCAGTTCCTCCTGAGACAGCTAAATGGCTCAGTATGTCCAAAAACTCAGGCTAGTATAAATTGACAGACAATACCAAAAGTAGTCACCTTTGCCTCTTCATTTTTTACTCAAATTAATGTGCCTTTTTGTAATAGCTTCAGGATGAGTAGAGTCAAATGTAGGAAAAGTAACAAGTATTATCTGGGTACTACTTATTCAGAACCTGACTTAAGCCACCAACTTTATTGTCTAATTTTATTTGCAAAGGTAGATGATCCTGTTGGGGGAAAAGTCAACACATCTTCTCTTGCAACAATGAAACAGCATCTTAGTGCATTCCATCTCATTCCGCCTAATGTGACATTTGGCGTACTGAAGGAAGGCTGCACCTACACTGCCACTGTGATCCTGAAGAATGTTGGGGTGAACTTCTCCAGGTTGGTTCAGATTCTCAGGAACTTGGTTTTCAACTGTCCAGATATGCATTGCTTGTTAATTATCAGCCTTCTGATCTGATTAATAAGAGATAAAAAATGGTATTTTTGTATTTGGAATCATTTGATAATGATAGACTAGATTCAGAGAAGATAATATTAGAAATGCTTAATATTTTTGCATATTAATATTATTAATTTTGCATATTAATAGTGTTAGGAAGATGGAAAGTAATAAGGAACAGTAGGTCCCATGTGCATAGTCTTGGTCTATAGTAGGTGACTTACTGATTATTACTGAAGTTCTCAGGTTGAGGGACTGAACTCTTTCATGGTAACTAATATTACATTTGGCTTTGGGGAATGCTGCTGGGTGCTGCAAGTCTGACAATCTAAACCATGGCAGCTGCAGTCAGACAGCCACATAGCTTTGGCTGCACTGAAAAGCAGTTTCAGTGATGAAACTGGAAGCAGGCAGAGGATGAGGTTGAAATAAAGCATTTACTTATAAACACATTTCCCTTACTTAGTGTCGCGCCCTACCAGTGGATGATACCTCTGCACTGTGTTCCAATATAGCGAGGACAGGGCCATTTTAGGCCTGCAGTCCAGCCAGTTGTCCCTTGCATTGCATGACAAAGCACAGGAAATTATTGGTGGATCTACCCAGCTGGAATTTAGAGATCATACAACTACAGTAAAAGATGCTTATGACTGCTCTTTTTTCTGTGCTGGAGTTCTCCATTTGAGTGACTGCATATATATTCATTCACTAGGTACTCCTGCACCAGCACTGTTTCAGTGTTTTTATTAAATTCAACAGTATCCAGGCAGGTATGCTTATGACCTTTATCTTCCTGCATGCCATACATGTAACAGTAAAGAGGGCAAAGCATATTCCTCCCATTCAGTTTTCTCCACAGCATTTGTCTTAGCTTTGCTATGCATATTTTGGCTTTTAGCTTACAGGAGAGCCTGCAACAATGGTCTTTGAGTTCTTACAGTTTTGGGGTTTCCACCTAAAGTTTGTCACTTCAAAATTGGCTTCATCTGAATAGCTGCAATCTCACCAGCTGGTTTCAAGAATTGCAGTGCTTGGTGGCAAGTTTTCATTTCAGATGGCTGCAGCTGACATTTTTATTACAAGAGAAAGGATCAAAAGCCCCAAAGACAACACAAAAATATTTCGTTTCCAAATTCCTGAGCTCTAAGCAAGCTATGCTAGCTGAAATTTTCCAGCATCAGCCTCTCTCTCCTACTTAGCCTCAGTTACCTCCTGCAGCTGGAGAGGTTCTTAGGTCTAAACAGCCACTTTCAGTTAACTGCAAAATAAACTATCTATCTCAGCCGTTTTTCCTGATGGACAGTTGCACACTCTTCTCCCAGAAACTTAGGAGTAGGCCACGCTTGGATTATTCCAGTTGTATGGGCCTTTCTCCGGCTAAATCCACAGGTCACAGGAGAGGGAATCTAACTGCAAGCATGCAAATAAAATTCCTACTGTCATGTTGGTCTAGGTTCTTCAAGACCTGGTTCCTCCTCTTAGCACAACAGGTCTTAGCTTTCTGGTTGCATTAGCACTGGTTAAGGAAAACAGTAAGGGTATTAAACATTCTTGAGAGCGCAGCTAACAGACGCAGCAGTTTGCACAGCAGTGTGTACAGCAAGGCGCTTAAAGGCACCTTTGTTTCCAATCCTAGTAGTGTACGCTTCCTCAGATATGGTCACGACACATCGCAGAGCATATTCCCCAGTAGCTGTTGGAGTCGCTGCATCAGCTGTGTCAGAGGCTTCGACCCAGACAGACCCTCTGACAGCAGATGCAGCTCTACAGGTCTCAGGCTGCAGGGAGTGCTTGAGGCCTCTCCGTGAGGCCTGGGCTGACAGTCAGCTCTCCTGCAGAAGGTGTGCTGTTGTTGACGAGTTGTGTTGTCAGGTAAAGGAGTTACGGGAGGAAGTCAGTAGGCTGCGTAGCATCCAAGAAGATGAGCAAGAGATAGAGAGGGTATCCTCAGAGACCATACAGCTCCAGGAGTCCCAACCCTCCACAGCAGTGGAGTTGCCCAAGGGCTCTGTGCCGTGTGAAGCGGTACATCATAACACTGTAGAAGAAGGCTGGAAACTGGTCACTTCTCGTAGGAGGTGAAAGGCTCTTACTCCTGCTGAAGACTTGCAATTGAGGAACAGGTTTAGTGCCCTCCAGGCTGAGGAGGAGCTGGGCATAGCTTCAAGGGAAGCAACTGGGCCGACAGACCCTGTGCCTTGCAGGAACACCCAGAAGAAGCAGCGAATGATTGTTGTGGGTGACTCCCTGCTGCAGGAGATGGAGGCACCTGTCTGCCAACCTGACCTCTTGTCTAGAAAGGTTCGTTGCCTGCCAGGGGCTG
Organism: Dromaius novaehollandiae; assembly: GCF_036370855.1. Classification (NCBI taxonomy): domain Eukaryota; kingdom Metazoa; phylum Chordata; class Aves; order Casuariiformes; family Dromaiidae; genus Dromaius; species Dromaius novaehollandiae. The sequence goes on from NC_088098.1 coordinate 89,078,505, forward strand.
CAATAGGAGACGTCATGCAGAGACTGCCAAGGCTTGTCCACGCGTTGGACTGTTGCCCTCTGCTGCTCTAGTGCTGGGCGCTACTGATACCAAGGGCCTATTGGAAACCATCAAACAGGATTTCAGAGCTCTGCGGATGGTGGCCAAGGGTCTGGGAGCCCAGGTCATTTTCTCCTCAGTCTTGCCCGTGAGGGGGAAGGATGGGAGGAGGAGTGGACAGATTTTCCAAGTTAACAACTGGCTGCACTGCTGGTGTTTGCAACAGGGTTTTGGTTTCTACGACCATGGGACCCTCTTTGAAGATTGACAACTGATGGGGAGAGATGGGATTCACCTCACTAAGCGGGGCACGCGTGTCTTTGCCAACAGGTGGGCCAGCCTGGTAAGAAGGGCTTTAAACTAGGAAAGAAGGGGGAAGGGGAGAGTTATAGAGACAGGGTAGTCAGCAAAACGTGGCTCAAGTCGGGATGCCTCCAGCAGGTGCATGCAGCCAGGGAAGTGCGTACAGGACATGACTATGGAGGATCCTCTTGCACCCCACCTGGGAAACCTGCATGCTTGATTACCTCTCTGAAATGCCTGTACACCAATGCACACAGCATGGGGAATAAACAGGAAGAATTAGAGATCTGTGTGTGGTCGCTGGACCACGATCTCATTGTAATTACGGAGACATGGTGGGATAGCTTGCATGACTGGAATGCTGTCGTGGACGGCTACGTACTTTTAAGGAAAGAAGGGCCAGGAAGGTGAGGTGGTGGAGTTGCTCTTTATGTGAGAGAGCAACTGGAATGTATTGAGCTTTGCCTAGGGGTGGATGAAGCACAAGTCAAGAGCTTATGGGTAAGGATTAAAGGGCAGGCTAACATGGGTGACACTGTTGTGGGTGTTTACTACAGGCCACCTGATCAGGAAGAGAAGTCGATGCGGCCTTCCACAGATAGCTGGAAGTAGCCTCACGATCACAGCCCTGGGTTCTCCTGGGGAACTTCAACTACCCTGATATCTGCTGGAAAGACAACACAGCTAGGCACAAACAGTCCAGGAGGTTCCTGCACAGCACTGATGATAACTTTTTGACACAGGTGGTGGAGGAGCCAATGAGGAGAGGTGTGCTGCTGGACTTTGCACTAACAAACAAAGAAGGACTGGTTGGACATGTGAGGGTTGGGGGCAGCCTTGGTGCAGTGACCATGAGATAGTGGAGTTCAGGATCCTGCAAGGAGGAAGCAGGGCAATGAGTAGGATCGCAGCCCTGGACTTCAGGAGAGCAAACTTTGGCCTCTTCAGGGACCTGCTTGGAAGAATCCCATGGGTTAGGGCCCTAGAAGGAAGGGGGGTCCAAGAGAGCTGGTTAGTATTCAAGCATCACTTCCTCCAAGCTCAAGATTGTTGCATCCCTATGAGTAAGAAGTCAAGCAAAGGGGGCAGGAGAGCTGCATGGATGAGCAAGGAGCTCCTGGCAAAATGCAAACAGAAGAAGGAAGTATACAGAATGTGGAAAAAGGGACAGGCCATTTGGGAGGAATATAGGAGTGTCGTCAGAGTACGCAGGGATGCGACGAGGAAGGTTAAGGCCCATTTGGAATTAAATTTGGCAAGGGATGTCAAGGACAAGAAGGGCTTCTTCAAATACATCAGAAGCAAAAGGAAGACTAGGGAAAATGTGGGCCCGCTGCTGAATGGGGTGGGTGCCTTGGTGACAAAGGATACAGAGAAGGCAGAGTTACTGAATGCCTTCTTTGCTTCAGTCTTTACTGCTTTACTGAAGGCCAGCCCTCAAGAATCCCAGCCCCTGGAGACAAGAGAGAGAAAGCCTGGAGAAAGGAAGACTTTCCCTTGGCCGAACCCTTGGAGGATCGGGTTAGAGATCATTTAGGCAAACTTGACACCCACAGATCCATGGGCCCCGATGGGCTGCACCCACAAGTGCTGAGGGAGCTGGTGGAGGTTATTGCTAGGCCACTCTCCATCATCTTTGAAAGGTCATGGAGAACAGGAGAGGTACCTGAGGACTGGAAGAAAGCCAGTGTCACTCCAGTCTTCAAAAAAGGGCAAGAAGGAGGACCCAGGAAAGTACAGGCCAGTCAGCCTCACCTCCATCGCTGGAAAGGTGATGGAGCAGCTCATCCTGGATGTCATCTCTAAGCATGTGGAGGAAAAGAAGGTGATCAGGAGTAGTCAGCATGGATTCGCCAAAGGGGAAATCATGCTTAACCAATCTGATAGCCTTCTGTGATGGAATGACTGGCTGGGTAGATGAGGGGAGAGCAGAGGGTGTTGTCTACCTTGACTTCAGCACTGTCTCCCATAAGGTCCTCATTGGTAAGCTTAGGAAGTGTGGGCTAGATGAGTGGACAGTGAGGTGGATTGAGAGCTGGCTGAATGGCAGAGCTCAGAGGGTTGTGGTCGGCAGCGCAGAGTCTAGTTGGAGGCCTGTAGCTAGCGGGTCCCCCGGGGGTCAGTACTGGGTCCAGTCTTGTTCAGCTTATTCATCAATGACCTGGATGAAGGGACAGAGTGCACCCTCAGCAAGTTTGCTGATGATAGAAAACTGGGAGGAGTGGCTGATACACCAGAGGGCTGTGCTGCCGTTCAGAGGGACCTCAACAGGCTGGAGAGCTGGGCAGAGAGGGACCTCAAGAAGTTCAACAAAGGCAAGTGCAGGGTCCTGCACCTTGGGAGGAATAAACCCATGCACCAGTACAGGTTGGGGGTTGACCTGCTGAAAAACAGCTCTGCAGAGAAGGACCTGGAAGGCCTAGTGGGCAACAAGTTAACCATGAGACAATAACCATGAGCAATGTACCCTTGTGGCCAAGAAGGCCACTGGTATCCTGGAGTGCATTAGAAAGAGCATTGCCAGCAGGTCGAGAGAGGTGATCCTCCCCCTCTGCTCAGCCCTGGTGAGGCCACCCCTGGAGTACTGTGTCCAGTTCTGGGCTCCCCAGTACAAGAGAGAGACATGGCACTACTGGAGGGAGTCCAGCAGAAGGCTACGAAGATGATTAGGGGACTGGAGCACCTCTCCTATGAGGAAAGGCTGAGAGAGCTGGGCCTGTTCAGCCTGGAGATGAGAAGACTGAGGGGGGATCTTACTGATGTATATAAATATCTAAAGGGGGGGGGGGTGTTGTAAAGAGGATGGGGCCAGATTCTTTTCAGTGATGCCCAGCGACAGATCAAAAGGCAACAGGCACAAACTGAAACACAGGAAGTTCCATCTGAACACACGGAAAAACTTCTTTACTGTGAGGGTGACACAGCGCTGGCACAGGTTGCCCAGAGAAGTTGTGGAGTTTCCTTCTCTGGAGATATGTGCAAGGTGCTCTAGGTGACCCTGCTTGAGCAGGGGGGGTTGGACTAGGTGATCTCCAGAGATCCCTTCCAACCTCGTCCGTTCTGTGATTCTTATGCTCGGAGCGTGTAAGTCTCATAGTCCTGATGTGCTGCCATTCCTAGGTGCTGTATGTTTCTTTAGAGCATTCATCATGTAAGCAGGCACCCGCCAAACTTTCCTCTTCTGGATGCAGGTAACCTGCAGTCCCTGATGTCCTCTTTGAAAGGAGAGTCAAGAGAAATGTCACAGTGACCCTACCTCAGCAGTCACAGCATCCCTGTGACATGGTACCTAAGTTCTGGAATGAAAAAAATATAAAACATTTAAGTTTGATACTTCCTCCTCCTCCTTGAGTAACTGGTTATTATCAAAAGATGAACTCACAGGAGATTTATCCAGTTGAAATCATCATTGTCTCTTGTGAGTAGTCATCCAATGAGGCACTTCAGAAATCTGTTCAGGACCATCTGAGAGACTATTGTACAACTCCATCCATCAGGATTAAGGGCACAGAGTGGGGTTTTTTTTGGGGGGGGGGGATTTTTTTTTTTTTAATCACAGATGTTGCCTCAAAGGAAAGGTTAAGGGCACTTGGCTGTATAAGAGAGGGGATTCTTCTTTAATGCATATTTCAGTATCATGGTGCCTGCTTGTGAAGTTTTAAGTTAGCAGGTCACATACCAATATCCTGGAGCATAAGATATGTGTGTTGCACATTCTTTAGATTTATGCCAGAGCCCAATAGGTAGACACTCATGGGGAAAATACCACCACTATGTTCTCCATCAACAAAGAAGGAGAGTCACACATGCTCCGGCTACCAAGAGTCCTGTGATGCCTTCTGTCATTCTAAGAAATCCAGCTTATCCTTTGAAGCCTTTTACCAGATTCTTTGAAAAGAGAGCTGTATGCGTAGCTGCTGAGTGACAGCAAAATGTGCTGATGGCAAGGTGGAGGGCAAGGGTGATCAGTACTGAGACATGTCTGCTTCATGCTGAAGTTGAAGCTTTTCTGTGACAGGGTCAATAGTTTAAGTGCCTTCCAAACTGTCCACATCATAGCCCTAACTTGTCATGACACCTTGACAAAAATTAAATCCGGTTTCTCATAACAGCCAGCACTCCACAGAAATTGCAGGAACTCTGACAGCCTTTTTGTAATTAAGCCAGAACTTCCATAGCATTGAGCAATATATTGAAAATGCTTCTTCTCACTCATTTCTTTTAACAGCTTTTTGTGCAAGTGCTTGCTGGTAGCCGTTCTTCAGGTGGAAATAAATCTTAACAGTGATTTTTTTTCCACAGGCCAGAGCCACAACAGAATGTATGTATTTGCATGCTGGTGTTTAAGCAGGGAGGTGGTGTCCCATCGCAGTGATCTTCAGCAGTGGTAGTAACGTGCACACTAGAAAAGGACTGCACAGATGTGAATCCATCAATGAGGAATGAAGAAGTGGAACTATGGCCTTAGTGGGTACAGTTAAACTAGAAGAGCCTGGTTTATAGGAAATTTATACCAGTATCATGCCTTCTGCAGTAGAATCATATCACAGCACATTGAATAGACCATTAAGGACTTCTGGGTGTGCACACACAAGAGTTTGCCAGAAAAATGGAATTTATACTTCAGTTTCCTTTGTGTATGCAGACTTAGAATGCAGGTGTTTCACATTCTGTTGTAAGGACTCAGCAGCATAATGAGTTCTTTGGTGACTTTTACCAATTAATATACTGCTTTGCTTTTTTGTTCAAAAATGTTTGAATGGTGCCTTGGCTAGAAGCCCAGTAATACTGCTATAACCAAGTGTACATTGTGATGGGAAGGATGAGCTCTGCTGCCATTTACACAAGCACAGGAAGAGCAGATACCCCTACTTCCCAGCAGTTCCACCTGCCTGCTTGGAGTGGTTCCTGGCAAACTGATAATCTTCTCTTTCTGACAGATTTCGGGTGAAGCAACCACCTCCACACACAGGACTGAGAGTGAAATACACACCAGGACCTGTAAGTTATACAGAAGATCCTCTGTATTATGCTAGAGCCTTCAGGCCATCCAGAGATGCTCCCTCACCAGCTGTCTGGGAATAGAGCTGGCCCGGGTATATGAGCTATTTAAAGCCCATTTGAAGCCAGTCTGTGTTCTGCTATCCTTCTGCTGCCTTCTGCCAAGCACACTGTGCAGTGAGTCTCTGATTCTGCCCCAGAACACAGTGGGATGAACATCTTAAGCTTAGTGGAAGGCAGCAGGTCAAGCACTGAGGTTGAGGAGAGCTTTTTTGATGCAAACAGGATACTCTACCACCGCCACTGATTTTTCCCAGAGTTTAGGTATTTTATATCTGCTCTGTCTGGCATGCCTGGACTTTATCTCCCTATCTAGATACATCTAAGAACCTAGTAAACTCTCACCTCTGTCATTTCTTTTCCTTCATGTTTCTTCTGCTCGCTCCACCTTAATAGCACAAGCACCATAGCACATCAAATTGTCCCATTAAGTATGAACCTTTGATGCTTTCTGCCTTTACTCAGTTTGTTGTTTTGCTCTTCACCTGCCTGCTGTATCTGAACAAATCTTGTGTGCTGGCTGGTATCCCCACAACACCCAGGTAAGACCAGGCACTATCTTTGCCCACAGTTTTGCAGGCATGGAATCAAGAAGCAAACTTCTGAAAGGAGAGTCACCAGAATACAAGTCAAACCTCCTAGTCCAGAGCCCCAGCCACAACCCAACACTGGCACTTCTCTTTTCCTCTCCACACATCCACCCCTTTTTCATATCTCTCTTTTCTTCCTACCTCTTTGTTCTTTTTTTGATTGTCTTCCAGCTTTCTCAATTCTCCCTTCCATTCTGGAAACTAAAAGGAAATTTAAGGGGAAATAATGAGAAGGGGCAAAAAATATCTGGCAGTTTGAAAGCAAACTGCAATGTGAAGAAATACGGTTTTGCACAGACCCTTCTAGTGACACAGTCACTGAGTAGCTGGCAAGAGCAATGATGTGTGCAGGGTACTAAGTCTTTACTTTCATCAGACAAGGTAGAACAAGAACCAGCTGGGAGCACTGCTGAAGGGGGCTATGTATGAAACATGCATCTTACTTGTGGGCAATCCTCTGTTTCTCCTAGGTGGCAGCAGGTTTGCAGGTCGAACTGGAGATAGAGATTTTTGCAATGGCAATTGGGGGGGAAGATACTGATGGCCTTGAAGAAATTTCCCATCATATTGAAATACTAACAGAAGCAGAGAGACTTCTTCTTCCTGTGAGGGCAAATATCCTTTGAATCTCCCTGCCCCCCCACCCCCCTTCCCGCAACAGCATCAGTCCTAGGGACCATCCACCTTTCAGGAGTCCTAAGCATCATTTCTGATGCAGGTAAGCTTTACTGTCTACCATCCTTTTTGGAAACACAGAGCATAACAGTGGAGAATTTAAGATTCTGACCCCAAAAGCAATTTAGATCAGAGTGACAAAGTATTGAAAAGAAGGGGTGGGAAGCCCAGAAAGATGTGGCTTTTAGGGAATAAATGAAAAAACGATAGGATTTGCTTATTTTCTCCCCACTGATAGAAATCCTTTATAGGATTTTCTGTTTATAGGTTTTGAACCTATAGTAGCAGCTGATAGGACAACTTCATCAGAAACAAAATCATATCATTGTGGATAGAAAAGGAAAGACAAGAAACTATCCCTGTTTCTGCAGAGTCTGTTTCAGTAGAAATTAGCCCAAGTGTGGGTTATTGCTCAGTGGGCTTTTTAGTTGTTTAATTGGGGACCGAGGTACAGTAAAAGAAAATAGCAAAAATCAGAAGCCATTATTTCTCTTTCCCTTGTACTCCAGCAGTTGTAATTACTATTTTTCAGATACAGTTAAAGGCTCATTTCTTAAGGGCAAGTTTGTCCTTTAAGCAAATTTACTGATTAAAGCATGGGAAAGGAGGTCTTCTGGAAAGCTATAAAGTAAGTAATAAGGCAAGGTGCCTCCATACACATCTTATTGCTGTGCCAGAAACTCTCACTCTTGATAAGGCCCATGTTTACCAAAGAAGGGATTCAGGATCATTTGAGACTGACCAGAGGAACAGTTAACTACAACTGCATTGGGGTTCTATATGCTCTGGAAGTTACATTGAAGCTCTCCTAATTTACCCTGTAGTGACACAAAGAAGTCTTTGCTGACAATCTTTGCTAAGCTGGGCTAGACAAAGACTAGTGCTATAGCAGCAAAAACAGTCCCTGCTCCATTCCCACTCACCTAGTCCTCAGTCACACACACTTGCAGACCCAGCCTCAAAACATGTGCATCTTCCCCTTCCTTAATATTTTACCTGGCCTGTATTCTTTGAGCTGAGGTCAGTAGTTGAGATTCAAGTCCTTTCACAGTCTCATTTCCACAGTTCATTCCAGCTTCCACAGATATTTGTTTAGTCATATAAGTGTACAGAAATGGTTAGATCCTTAACCTAATATTCCACCTGTGTTAACCAATGACATTTATGAGCACCGCCCACAAGGATACCCCCAGGGTGGGATGGCAGCAACAATCCGGCTGATTTCTACAATCCCCAAGGCCCAGTTCCAGATCATACTACCCCAAAAGCTTTCTACTTAATGTAAGTACTGCATGTAACAATACCAGCCATAAGTTAAAATCACAGTTGTTGTACCTCCTCTTGCCTTCTGATCCACATCATCAGCAAACCCTGTGCTACTGACAGCAAAGTGATTGCACATGTGCACAAACTGTCTGAGACAAGAAAAGGAGAGCACTGGATTACAGTAACGAAAGGACTCATTGTGAGACATTTACAGGTTGTTACAACTGCTCAGCCCAGTGGAGGTACTTGCAGCAGAGGCCCTCAGTCCTATGCCAAATCCTTCACTTATTGTCTCCACATTAAATGCCTCATTGAGCCTCTTGGCAGCAGGAGGCTGGATCTAATACAGTCAAGCCCTAATAAACTAGTCTCTTTTTAACACTCCTCACTTTCTAAAGCCAAGTCTTGCTGCTGACTCCTTGACACTGACACCCCGTCAAATAAGGAACAGGAGACTTACAGAGAGACAGAGCAAGCATAACATGACAAGGTCCAACATGCACAGCCCTGTGCACGCATTGTTCCATGCAGCACCTTTCTGTACCCCAAGAGAAGCAGGCTCTGGATAAGGAGAGGTGAGTCATCTTCCCTACTAACAGAAGAGCCTCATTAGGGAATTTCTCCTCAAAACACCAACCAATATATTTAACAGTAGGCTGGTGTTTCACCCCACCCACATCAATTCAGGCACTCTACAGTACAACCAGTGGTGACACTTCATAAATAGGAACCATATGGATGCTAATGTTTCTTCTCTGCTCAGCTCAGAGTCCCCATTTGTCTCATATCTGTAATACTGAGTTTTTTCTTTCGACTCTAATATCTGTGAGTCTGCCATGTTATCAAGAGAGTCAGTGCAGAAATCCCAGCTGTATTACATTTCCTCTCTAGAGAAAAAGAAGAGAGACCCCCCCCCCATCAGTCAGTTCTCAAAAGAAACTTCATAGACACATGCACACCTCTGCTGCATCTGCTCTAGGACTGCCCAGAGTACTTCAAACACAGCACTTTGTTCTTGTCTAAATATCTTCTCCTTACCCTTTCCAATGTAGAGGTTTATCCCCAAAGTAACAGACAAGCCTAGTCTAGGAAGAACAGTGAATTTAATGTCTTCCAGCTTTGGGGCTTACAACCTGAAGCTCATTGGTGAAGGCGATTTAGACAAACATCTCATTTTGTGTTGAAGCGGAACAGAAGTACTCACACAATTCACATTTCAATGAGGCACCTCACTTTCCCCAATCAGCCCACTACAGACTTGCACTAATACACAGCTGATGGATTATCTCTGCACACCAGGTATATGCCAATCTATTTTCTCCTGCCTACTCTTAAATCCTGGAAATTCTAATCAGAGTATCATCTCCCATTAAAAGCTCCAGACAGAAAGAAACTAACATGGTCTTCTCTTCCCACCTGGCTCACGGATCTAGCTGATCATGAGGACTGCTCTCCTAGTTGCCATTATCATCACCAAATCTCCCTTCTATTCTGACAAAGTCTTTTTAAGACCGGCTTGATAATTCCTACCAAAGCTGGTTACAAAGCTACTTCATGCTACCCAAGTTACTCGACCAAATGCCTCTATGAACATTCTTCCCAAAAAAACCTCATTTTAGTAACATGCTCAAAAGCATGTCCATCTCAAATACATCAAGACACTCTGAACAGGTTGATTTAGAGTCACAAAACATGAAATACTGATGTTCCTAGGTTAAGTCCTGTATTCAGTTGAACAGTCTAGTTCAGCCATCCAGATTAGAAACAGTTAAGAGATTCTTAGCAGAGGCATGTGCCAGCTTTTTAAGTTCATATGGCTTTTTGAAGTGATTATCACTAAAGCCAATATGGGTCTCACCAGTGAGACTTAGAAACTTCCCTGCAGTATTAGAGCTGATCACAAATTAGCCCCATGTCCTAGTAGAGACCAACAAACAAAAAAATCATCACTTGATAAAACTTAGTCATATTATTTCTCATTTATATTTAAAACATTTCTCAAAGTTTGTCTTCATATACCCATAATGAAATACTGCATTGCAAGCTGCCCATGAAAGCCTTCAGTATTTCCAGGTAGAGTGCCCATCCAGAACTCACGGTCATGATTTTTATTCCAGTCAATTTATGAAATAAAAACAAATTCTTACTCTAGCTTAACATCATGTGAGAACGCTTTTTCATGTTGTTCCCTTCCAACAGCAACACCATAAGCCAGTTCTATGGAAGTGAGTCCTAGCAATCACAGTGCTCACAGAATGCTTACAAAGAGTCCCAGTGTAATTGCTGGGTTTGCTTCAATACCTGTACAAAGGTAGTTTTTTATTTTTCTTTCATGTTAATTTTCTCTGCTCTTCCATTACAGGTCAGAGCCCAGGAAGAATGACATAAAGATCATCAATACTGAAATATCTGAATTTTAGTTGAATGTTTTTATGAAAACATCCCCATATAGTCCTTTTCATTTAATCAAATTAACATGAATAAATATTGTGTGTGTCCCCAGTTAATGAGAAAGGTGATACATTCCAACTTCTGACATGGCTGCCTGAAACACAATGGTGGAGATACTATTGTATTCCAATTCCAGTGTTTGATACTCTGCGCTTTACAAGAGTGCTGAATGACTCCCGATAGGTTTGTATTGTTTTTAAAAAGGAGCTAGATAACTATAACCCATGCTGAAGCACCAGACACCTTTTTTCAGTAGTGAGCATGCAGCAGTTTTCACTGGAGTCAGCTGTGACTCTTGGAGAAAGAAACTGTAACAAGTACTACTGATCTGCTCTGGCCTTCAAATTCCTAAGTTCCTGTTTGCTTTCACAATCACAGGTTTAGCTTTCTGTGTACAGACTGTTCACCTATCTTTAATTAGCTGCGGACACAAGATGAGGATTGTAAGTACACAACATTGCGCTGGACAGAGGGGCCCCTTGGGGGATTCTTCTGGCACTGGTGATACTAATGACATTGAGAGATTCCATTTTTATCCTCTTCAGAGGATCACAGAATGGTTGAGGTTGGAAGGGATCCCTGGAGATCATCTAGTCCAACCCCCCTGCTCAAGCAGGGTCACCTAGAGCACCTTGCACAGGATCGCGTCCAGGTGGGTTTTGAATATCTCCAGAGAAGGAGACTCCACAACCTCTCTGGGCAACCTGTGCCAGCGCTGTGTCACCCTCACAGTAAAGAAGTTTTTCCGTGTGTTCAGATGGAACTTCCTGTGTTTCAGTTTGTGCCTGTTGCCTTTTGATCTGTCGCTGGGCATCACTGAAAAGAATCTGGCCCCATCCTCTTTACAACACCCCCCCCCCCTTTAGATATTTATATACATCAGTAAGATCCCCCCTCAGTCTTCTCATCTCCAGGCTGAACAGGCCCAGCTCTCTCAGCCTTTCCTCATAGGAGAGGTGCTCCAGTCCCCTAATCATCTTCGTAGCCCTCTGCTGGACTCCCTCCAGTAGTGCCATGTCTCTCTCTTGTACTGGGGAGCCCAGAACTGGACACAGTACTCCAGGGGTGGCCTCACCAGGGCTGAGCAGAGGGGGAGGATCACCTCCCTCGACCTGCTGGCAATGCTCTTTCTAATGCACTCCAGGATACCAGTGGCCTTCTTAGCCACAAGGGCACATTGCTGTCTCATGGTTAACTTGTTGTCCACTAGGATTCCCACAGTGTTTGGCACTGTGCTGGTGCCTGGCCCTGCACTGCCAGACATAACAGTATCATTCCTCAGCTCTTTCTTTGAGTCACAAGATTTGACCTATTGACCAAGGTTGAAGGGCAGCTCAGGAAAATGCTGAAACAGGTATGCAGTTGCAGACATGATTTTAACTCTACTCACCTGCTGGAAAACACCATAAGAAGCAGTGCCAAACTTGATCCAGGATTCTGCAATACCAATAGTTTTGCTAGACTGCTGACTCCTACCCTGATGCTTTTCACTGTTTTCTGCAGACGCAGCCAGTAGTCCTACATCAGTCCCCTCAGTGATGCATTCTAAGCACTGAGGCAAGTCACAGTTGCTGGTAGTTTGGTCACATGTGATACAAATCAGAGATCCAGAGGGAAAGTTCAGGGGGGAAGCACTTGTCAGCACCTACAGCAAGGACAACCACCCTCCAAAGATGACTTCTTCCAAGGATTCTTCCAGAATCCCAGTGACAACAAACAGAGATGAAGGTGAAGGAATTCCACCTCCTCCAATGTAGGAGATCAAAGGAAATAACCTGTCATCATGAGATGACTGTTTCCCAGATCACTGTTCTGTACCGCTGTCTATGTCCTTGTCATCAGTTCCTGAGTTCAAGGGTACCTATGGCCACAGCTTTTCTCCCAGGGCTCCCAGAGGATCAAACAGCAGCTCCTTACCTAGGCTCCAGAGTATCTGTCTGCCTGGCATCAATGCAAAAAATAGAGCACATCACACTGAGGCACAGGGTCACAGCTTTTCCCTTTGGGTATGGGGTTTTGGTGTATCTCTCCTCAGTCATCACTGCTGAAGATGCACTGTGGTGTCATGAGCCACCCTTGCATTTGTAACACTCTTCATCCCTTGTTTTACCAGCTGTCTAGCCCATTTCAGCAGCAGCTGGCACAGATACAAGATGTCAGCTGCAATTACCAGCAGTTCATCATCCTACTACTGCACAATGCATTCTCTCCCTCACACTACAGTGACTTCTGTTACGGCTGTCTACTTTGGAAGCAGCAAGCAAATAGCTTAGTAACTGTCAGGATGGAGACAGGTTTGAATGGAACTGCTTGATCCAAACTCTCATCCACATCTAGGCAAATATGCAATTAATGCAATTATAGAGGCACCCAGGAACAACTGGCAGAGCTATATGAAGACTGCTATTTGTAAAAAGAGTTTGAGACCCATCTCCTGGAACTGGAGCATGAAGTGCTGCTCTAAATTACCCAGACAGGGAAGGAGCAAGTGAACCATTACTCCCCAAAAGGTTAGTAAATAACAGCACAGGTTTTCTAAGAGGTGTGGTTATTACACCCGAGGAGCCATCAAAAGATTGACAGAGACAGAACTGTTAACAAGAACTGTTTAAAAAAGAAAAAATAATAAAAAAAAAAAAAAGCAGGTACCAGATACTACAAACTAGTAATTTACGAACATGCAGCACAAACTTGTTCACTTTAATCACCTCTCCCTCCCCACCATGAGAATAAATCATTTTATCTGATACAGGACAAGTACTATATTGCACCAACTCTGTGCAACTTCTAGTGAACTGGCACAAGTACAATGCAAATAACCCATGCTTCCCAAGCATTCAGTCTGCCAACTGTACAAAAGAGCACAATCTTTGACTGCAACCCTTGAATTTGCTCCCACAGATTTTATTCTCTGGAATAAAGCCTATGAGAACTGACAAACACAGCCAGGCAGTTGAGGCTTTACTAGAGAGAAATATTGGGACAAAACTCCATGAACAGTTGTCTCATAAAGCATACTGTAACATGCCTTTAACTGAGTGCAGCCATGTCTTTCTTTGTCCCACTAAAAAGTGAGTGGATGCAGACCAAGTTCCTGCACCTCTGCAGAAATATCACAGCTGCACTCACACCATCTGAGCACCTCCACAAACCATCAGCAGGTGTCAAAACAGCATAAAACCTTGCCAGCTGCCTTCCATGGATAGCGCATGGTCCCACCAGCAGTCCATGTGCTGATTTACCTCATTCAGTTAGCACATTGCCAGAGTTAGCTGATCTCTTCAGCAGGAGAAATGAAATCTGTTTCTAATGGGCATTCAGTTAGAGGAAAAGCCTGCACCTTTGACAGCCACCTCAGAAACAATTCAAATACATGCATATAAAAGAGACAATAGAGAGTTCATCTCACTAAGCAGAGACACTCATTCCGGGTTGGCATTGTCTTCCACAGTGAAAGGTGAGTTATTCCACACGGGGAGGGGACAGACCTTCATCCCAGTCACTGGGCATCATCACAGAGGTTCAGCCGCAAGAGCAGTTCCATGGCCAGCACTGTGGGTCTTGGGCAGCAAATGCTAAACCACTGCAAGAACCATCTTCTCCTTCTTCTTCCTCTTCCTCCTCTTCTCCTCAAAGCGGTCAGTAGCATCAGCAAAAAATGTCACCTCATCCTTGGCCTCAATCTCCCTTTTCAGATACTGGAGACCTGCCATGTTGAATCCCAACACATCCTGTAGAGACAGACCAGCACCACACTGTTTGATATATCTCAAGCTTGTTAGGGGGCAGAGGGTCCTACTGGCTGAAGTAGGTGACACTGTGGCCACCCTCTACTGAGAGATTATGAAATCAAGACAGTCCCACAGACTTAAATAATGCAGCATTATTTAAATGCAAGCTCTGTCTGAACAGGGGAACAACCAGAACCCAGAGCACTGCCTCTGTTCCCCACATTTCTGTCTTAAGAAGAGCTATAATCCATTCTATTTTCTGAAAGACAAGTTGCTGGCAATTTTCTAAAGTTGCCTCTGGGAAGATACCAGCACAGTCTGTATTATTTGAGAGACCCAGTAGCCCACAGAAAAGCCCAAGAGAAGGAGAGCCCTCCTTTCTGTATGCAGAAACTAGAGAACCAAAATCCAAATAGATACATCAAAGAAAACCAAAAGTAAGTGGAGTGTGTGTGTGTGTGATAGCAGGGTCATCACTGGTTAGCCGCACAGCAGGAAAAACATGAGCAAAAAAAGAGCCTATCTGCACAGGAAGAAAGTGAGATGGGCTCAGACCCCTACTAATTTTCCCACTGGGTACCATGGACAACCCGCGCCCCCATCCATTGGCACAACCTGTTATTCAAGATACTGGAAAAGGAAAGGCTGATGACACTCACCCGGGCCTCACTGACTCTGGAGATAGTGGTTTTCTTCAAATTCTCTATCACAGTCACCAGCATGTGGTTGCTTGTGATCTGCCCAAAATGTATCCTGGAAACAAAGCGGATGGTGAGCTCTGATGTATGCAGCATTGTTCTTAGTGACAGTTAGTCAGCTGCTCTTCTGAGCCTTTATATTTTCTAGAAATAGGATTTTTCTTAAATTTTCTGTCCTTGGACCAGATTTATAACAGGCATGGGCAGATTCAGCTGAAAAAGCTATTTCCTGAAATTTCTCTTTAACGTGCAGTAGTTCAAGGGAAACGTCTCCCTGAGGTACCCTCTGAGGGTGAGTGATCATAGGGCCCACAGCATCAGTGAGGGGTGCCATTTCAGCCTTGATGCAGTATCTTTCATAGCCATGAGATGGGAAGACCAGGACCAGCAGCCCCATCAGGGCAATACTAAGCCTGTCCACACTACTCTCCACCTTGATCATTCCCACACATTGCTGCAACAGGCTTGACACACTCACTGCAGCTGGGGACTGCAGTGATTCCTTACCTCCCGCAGAGACCAGATTTTTATTCCTAAGGTGGCTTTTCAAGAGCTTCAGAGCCAGAAACAGATGAGAAAGCCCACATTTTCCCCACACACTTATGCTACACGTGTTCATGGAAAGTAACAAGAGTCTTTGCAGCTCCAAGGGAAGGGGATATTCCCCAGCTCTGTGCTGTCCCAAAGCACTGGCTCACAGCACAGGAGCAAGGAATACCTCTCTGTCACATAACTGGCACAAAGTCAGCTCATGACATGTACCAGCAAGAGGGAAAGGGCAAGCCCACTATGACCAGAGTCCTGTTAGGGCTTCCTCAGGTCCAGGTTCTGGTAGCAATAGCAGCTGTAAGACTAGCAGATCTGTCAGGCACAAGACTCACTTAAGTAGGAAGAGGAGAGCTCGGCACAGGAGTTCTACCTCTGAGCCCAGGTGAATGTGTTCATTGAAGAGTCTGAGGAGGTCAGGGACATAGGAGAAGGGCAGTACCAGGAGAGACTCTTCCAGCTCACTGAGGAGAAAGCAGAGAGACAGGAATGGTGCAAGAAGATTCTGATACAAAAGCTGTGCTGAACACTCCCCACTGCTGGTCTGTGACTGCCCACAGACAAAGCACAGTGCACCCTCACAGACTAGAGACCATGCAAACATCTGGCACAGGGAGCAGGCACATAAACAATCTTCCCTGCCCAGCATCCCAAAGCTGCTCTTCATTTACACATGCACCTCCAAGCAGTCAACCCACACATGCAAGCTTCATCCAACACTCCCCAGGGAAGGAACAATTTTTGTTCCCAAATCTGTTCATGCCTCATAAAGGCTGCCAGAGACAGTAACTCTTGATTCTCCTGAACTGCCCATGCCCAGCAGTAGAGTCCATGCCAGAACCCCACCTAACATCAGTCATGACAATTCAGTGCTCAGACACAAACCAGTTTGGCAATGAAGCTCTTGCAACTCACCTTGACTTGACCTTCTTGAAAACTTCTAGTACATACGCAGAAGGCTGTAAGACAGAAAAGACATCAGCTCTGCACATCAAAAAACATTCCAAGACAAACATGTATCTTAAGATCCATTTCATCCAATTAAAAACAGGCAACTACATCTTGTGAGATGGACTGATCAATCTGAACATAACAGATAAAGAGGAAACCCCTTCAGCTCCAATCAGCTGCTAGTCTGGGAAGTTCTCATTCTCCCTCCACAGGACATAAACCTAGCCTTCTCATGATACTCTGAATGGTGAAGATTATTGTGAAAGCATAATTTATACCAACCAGCTAAATTATCTCATACTTAGTGGTACGAGTCTTGTACAAACTAAATAAAAACTTGGTGAAACAGCTAAATTACATGTACAAAACTTTACACAAACTCAGTTCCCAGAGATTTAATTCCTGCTACTCCTGTTTATCTGCTGAAAGTACTTTTGTATCACAAGATGCAGAGCTGGGAAGCAGTTAGAAGGAAAACAAAAGGCAGTTTCATCTGACATTGCAACTCCCTTCTCTGTGTAAGGAAATTCAGTCTAACCTCACCCACTCCCCAAAGTGCTTAACTACTAAATCATAGGATTTCATTCAGCCCTGCTCCATCTGTTCAACTCGCAATTAAAACTGCCCATAGTCACAGAGGAAGGGAGAGAACAGCTCAGGTTACGTGGTTACAGATGTCACATAGGCAGGCAAGGGTGAGGGGGACACAGAGAAATGGATTCTCAAGTCACCATTCCAGTGGATGTTCAGGTATTTTGCATAAGATGGTACAACTCCACTGAAATATACTATAGCATGGTAACTCACCCTCCTGGCAAGAGGGAGATGTACTCCTCAGGCACAGGAAGGATCTGAACCAGTTTTCCCATATTGTGGGAAAATACTGTAACCACCAGCTCAGTCTGTACGTGATATGGTCAAGGCCACTGTCACGGTTATGTGCAAAAAACATCTATGTCTAGTTGTGGTACTTTTATTACACACATGCAAAAAAAAAAAAAAAAAAATCAAAGCGTGTTCATTTTTTGCAAAAGAGTGCTGAATTTTCATTTCAGGTTGATCCAAACTAATCCTCCCTCCCCAGAGCAACTCAGTGTTTTGGTTCAGACAGCAAATGAAAACGCACAGCCCCATTATAGTTGAGGATGGTATACAGCCTGTGGCCTGAGCATTCCACTTACTGTAATATTTCCATAGGCATGGAGGATAGGATTAACAGGAAGGGGAACCTGAAGACACAGAATGGGTTAAAATGAGGCACGTGTGGGTGTACAAACGCATATCCCCAGAGAAAATTTTAACCCACAGTAAAAGACAGTTTTTAATCAAAGATCTTCCTGGGATTTCCTCACTTCCGCCCTCCCCAGGACCTCACAGAAGGCCTCATTTGCAGCTCCAAGATAAATCTAGTTCTCAGACATGTAAGACTAACTCATTTTCCTCTACTTCTTATTTCCACTTCACTTTTCCCACATGTACCAAAGCTCCTGATTTAGCAAGAATTGCTGAGATGAAGGCAAAGAACAGGCTAAACAACAGGATGAGTTTGCCTGGAGAGCTGTCTCCCAGGGATATAGCTGACATCCTACTGTGACCTCCAACATAAAAAAGAACACACCACTACTCATGCCCCAGGAGACAGTGCTATCCTGTTTTCTAAAAGATTTCAGCAAATCTCTGCTGTTTCCAGCTGTCCTGATTTTATGCTCATGCTAGGCCTCTCTGCCAAAATGACAGAGCTGGCAAGATACACTCACACACCTCTGGTGTGGTAAATTCCTCAGTCTTTTACCTCTTTTCCTGCAGCTTTGCATATGGCCTTGTGCTCCTTTAGTTTTGCCGTCTCTTCTCTGTACAGCTCAATAGCTTCCATGATCCGCTCAGCCTGTACGGCACAGGAACAGCACATCAGTCACACAGCAAGCCAAAAAAAAGCAAAGCTCATGTCCAAATGGACCAATGCATGGGGAAACAGATGGGCTGATGTGGAGCATCACAGGACACATCTTGCTCGGAAAGGTAACCTTTGTTCCAGACAGTGCTGCTACTCTGAGTAGGTCAGTAGTGTCCTGAAGGAGTCAAACACCACCCACACTCGCCCAGCAGCCCACAGTGCTCTGCTGCAGCCTCATGTGCTGCCTTGACATTGAACTATCCCTCCTGCAAGTAGTACCTCTTTGAGGCACAAATCAGGGTGAGGCCATTTTGACCATACAGACTAAGAATTTCCTCTGTATTTACAAATATACTGTTGCAATCTGAGGCCATGAAATTACCCATCCCTACACCTTCCTGGTACTTTTCCTGCCTCAGGCACTTAAGACATTTCCACCTTCCAGATGACTGGGCAGCCCCTGGGGGAGAGGCCTGGTGCCTAGAGAATATCCTCGTGCTCCCATGGGCTGCACACAGCAAACCCCATGGGGCAGGGGCAGCCCCGCCTGTCCCACACATGGCAGGCAGAGAAAGCTGCAGCCTGAATACCAACAGAAATCTCATGCCTTGTCCCCTGGAGAGATCTCCCCTGCTGGCCAGGGAGCAGGACAAGCAGCTCTTGCAAGCTGAGGTGAGCCTACATCTGCATCTTCACATCTCAAACAGCAGCTCATCTGAGTTGCTGTCCTTACACTATGGCACAAGTTACTTCTCTTCAAACTGCTGCTCCAGCCCTGTGACCCCCCTTGAGAGACTGTTAAGGCAGAAAGCAATGTTGAGGGACCCACACAAACTTACCGCTTTGATTGTTTCAATAGTCTTCTTTCCTGCTAGACCTGTCTCTCCTTGTGTCTCTCCAGCCACCTACAAAATATAGAGTCTGCAGCTCCTTCCCTCAGTCAGCCACGAGGCAGATACAGGTATGCCTCCGCCCCTCCCATCCTATCACACTCCATGCTAAGGAAAACACCAACCCCGTTACCTAAACTCATCATTTATCTGGGTAAACACAAGGTTTCCCAGGTGCACAGCTCTTTTCAAGAAGGGAGGCACAGAGCTAATGCTAAGCTCTGGAAGGCGGGTAAGCGCAGCCCTTGTTCTGCCAACAGGGGCAGAGTGAGCTGATCAGAGTCAAAAGTATCAGCAGTACAACCCAAGCATCTGAGCTGGATGGACCAGGCTCCACACCTGTCCTGCTTAACATGGACCTGCAAGCAGCTGTCAGAAGGCAACCAGTCCTTGCTAGAGAGCTGGTGTGGACATCAGCTGGGGACACAGGAAGAGCAATTGGACAGCAGGGGTTTGGAGTCCCCAGTTACTGTGTAGCAGTCTGGCCAGCCCTGCACACTTTCCTACAGAGCATCAAATTGTCTGTAGCAAGAACTGGAGTCACCTGCATCACCTGAGGGATCACTTTCACCAGCACCTTTCCTGACGTGCCTCCTAAAGAAAACCACCAGTCCCCTCTAACAACTCTACTATGTCTCTCACAGAAATACTCAACGCAGACTTACGAAGGAGTTAGATGGACACCCACTCAGATGGTGTTACTCACCACAGGCTGCTCTTCCTTTGCCACACTCTCCTCATACTCAGCTTCTCTTTGCTGCGGTGAATGAGAACACAACATATTAACACAGGCGGGCAAGCAGCAAGCAAGAGTAAAAGTCCATTACAGAGTGATTGAGCAAGGGAGGCTGTGGCTTCCTTCACAGAAAAACTGCAGCACCTTGCAGCCCAGCACAGAAGCCAGGACAAATCAACGTAGGTCAACAATGTAAGTGCAAAACGCCTGCTTGTCCCTGTTCCCCATCCTATAGAGAAACCTGATGTCTTCCGGACATAAATTAGGGTCACCACTCTGGATGCAGCAGCAGCCCAGACAGCTCACAAAGGTGAGACTGAAAAAAAAGGAATTCAGCACCAGACCTTCCACCTGGCATGCAGCACAGAAGAAACAAGCCTAGGAAAGTCTGAGGGTTGTCCTCACCTGCAAGATGAAAGAGCCCCATCTGGCATCTCTCATGTTAACAGGGCCCCATCAGTGTGTAATTCACTACTGATGTATTCATGCCCACCTTTGTACTCAAAGTTGCACCAAAATACACTTTTTTGGCATCGAGAAGGAGCTGTCTCTCCTGTGACCTCCATCATTCCTAGCATACCAACTACTGGGCATCAAGATGCTGCCTATGGGTCACCTCAGCTCTCTGCAGAAGGGCTGGGCCAAAAACCATTTCTTGCAGGTTTCTCATCCATTCCTGCCTCTGCACATGCTGCTATGTCCTTCCCCCATTGTGGTTTGAGAACCGCTTTAAGAAAGGGAGACATAGCCATACTCCTGTAAAGAATACCATGGGAAGAAAGAGACAAGAGTCAGAAGTTGTTACGAGAAAATTTCCAATTGGACATATTGGGGGTGTGGGGGGGAAATGCTTCCATGCCCCAAGGGTGGTTCAGCACTGGAACAGGTGCTCAGAGAGGCTGACTACTGGCTTAACAAGATGTTCAAGAATCACCTGGACAAGTCTCTGAGCAATATGATCTAGCTTTAGAGTTAGCCCGCTGTGAGCAGGGGATTGGACTAGAGATCTCCAAAGATTCCTTCCCATCCAAATCTTCCTGTGAGTCTACTAGTCCTTGCAATGCAAGCTCAGAAGAAGGGGCCTCTTCCAGCATCCCTGAGCTCTGAGGCATGCTACTGAGACAGCACAGACCTCTCACACTTGGAAAAAGGGGAACCAAGACAAACTGCATCTAACAGGATGCCAACAGCCATCTGTTGAACCACCCCCAAAGCACACTTGAGCTGAACCACCCAAGAGATTAAAAGGTTGCAGCCAACAGACCTGTAGAAAACCACAACTATCAGAAAAAAGCCTGGGAAGCAGGAAAGAAGCAAAACAGAAAGCAAGTTAGCCAGGCGTCTGCAATGCAGGAGAGACAGGAGAGCAGCAGCAACATCTGCGGTACTGTCTCCCGACAGCTCAAGGCAACAGTCTCATCACACACAAGATGCTAGTCAACCCTGGTTACTGTACCACCAGGCTGTGGTTAGTAATGAGCAAGTCTGCCAAGTGCAGAGCCAGGTCCTTCCACAGTGAAAAATAGGGCATCTGCCTGCTGGGAGAAAACGGGTCTGGGAGTTGTCTTGGGCAGGAAGGATGCAACTCTCACCATCTCCCTCTCCTCTTCCAGGACGAGGAGCTCTCTCATCCTTTCCCAGAGGCGTAGGGACTTGTCATGGGATGCTGAAACCACGTAGTCTCCATTGGGACTGAGTGCCAAGCACCACACCTCCTGGTGATGTCCCTGCGCAGTAGGGAGAGGAAGTAAGACATGAACACCCAGCTCCCAGCCCCTGACAGAACTGTAGCTCATGTTGGGATAATGCTTCCTTTCAACAACCTCCCAAACCTCCTACCTCCAGTGTCTGGATATGCTCAAATTTATCTGCATCCCACTGCTTAATCTTGTTGTCCTTCCCAGCTGTGAAGAAGAGATGGGATTTGGCCACAAACTGAAGATACATCACACTGGGGGGAAAGAAAAATCGGGGAGATAGCGACTTCATAACACACGTGTATAGGGGAAAGCAGAGTGTCCCAGATCAACATCCCATAGCCCTTGTCACCAGTTATCTCTGGAGAAATTCCTTCTGATACCAACCTGCACTGTAGTCCCACCTGCCACCAGGCAGAGTTCACAGAATCACAGAATGGTTCAGGTTGGAAGCAACCTTTAGGCATCATCTAGTCCAATCCCCCTGCTTAAAGCAGGGTCAACTAGAACAGGTTGCTCAGGATATTGTCCAGTTGGACTTTGAATATGTCCAAAGATGGTGACTCCACAACCTCTCTGGGCAACCTGCTCCAGCACTTAACCACCCTCACTGTAAAAATGTTTTTTTCTAATGTTTAAATGGAACTTCTTATATTTCAGTTTGTGCCCATTGCCTCTTATCCTTCCACTGGATACCACTGAGAAGAGCCTGGCTCCATTTTCTTTACAACCTCCCATCAGGTATTTATAAACATTGATAAGATCCCCATGAATCTTCTCTTCTAGAGGCTAAACAATCCCAGATCTCCCAGCCTCTCCTCATATGACAGATGCTTCAGTCTCTTAATCATCCTCGTGGCCCTCTGCTGGACTCACTCCAGTATGTCCATGTCCTTTTGTACTGGGGAATCTAGCCTGCAGCAAACAGCACCACGCACTGCTGCAGAGCAGGAGCACCCAATGGAGCCACTGATGTTTAGCACAAAAACCCTGTGAGTTCAGCACCTGCCAGAGAGCCCTAACCACCTCTGTGCCTGTGGCACACTGCCTGGGACTATCCCTGAAAAGCCCAACTCATGGGCTCAGTGCTAATACAGGGTACCACACAACCAGGGTAGCCAGAGGCTTAAATTCACCCACCTAGGGAACACTAGTGACTTCCTCCCACTCTGAACTGGACAAAAGGGTCATTGCTGGATCGTAAGCCTTTGAAGGGAAGACAGCCCACAGCCCAGAGACGCTGTAGGAGTTGACTGACCTGTCGTCATGGGCAAAGAGAGAACGGTGACAGTCTCCAAAATCCAAGCCCCAAATCTTCACGTTCCTGTCAGCAGAGCCGGTTGCAATGAGAGCCCCATCCTACAGAGCAAGGTAGAGAGAGGAGGGGTGTGACCAGTCTACAGACAGCCCCAGGAAGAGTCACGGCTGAACCAGTAACTAAGCAATAGTAAGTGGGCAGACACCTAGCCCCTGAGGCATGCCCTCCTGATCCCTCTGCCTCTTCTCATCAGGGTGGCATGTGTTTGTGGTACTGGCACAGCACCCAGACAGCACCATGGCTCTTCTTTGAGCTTCTGCAGGCACTTAAGACCTTAGCTTAAATCTTGACATTTCCAGCTTCCAAGGAGCCTCATCCCTGGACATTCCAGAGAAAGACACAGCCCAGGAATGAACAGGCATGAAGAGGTCACTCCATCTCAGTGCCTGCTCTCTCCTCCCACCAACAAAGTGATTCAGACCCAACTAAGGCAGTAAGAGTCTGGCCAGTAACTTCAGCAGAGACCAGGCTGCACCTCATAAGATGAGCAAGGATAACCACAGTTTCCACTCCTCACAAAAGAACTTGGTCATTCCTGTCACGACCTCCACTCTGTGACCCTTTCCAGTGAGCACAGGACTGTGGGATCAGGAGGGGTTTGCCAAGTCCCATCAAGAAAGTGCTGACTGTTAAGTCAATAGCAAAAAGATGACAAGAAAGCACTGTGCTAGAGGTCCCACTGCGAGCAGATGATTCTCACAGTCATCAACACTATGATTCCACCTGCAGCCCTAATGGTACTTACATAGGAAATGTCCATGCACAGCACTGGCAGCTTGTGTCCATACAGAGAGAGGAAAAACTGAAGGAGAGGAAAGGCATCCTAGTTAGACATGCTGGGTAGAGATCTGTGAAAACCTCGAGCACCAGGCTAGTCTTCCTCTGCCTCAGAAGCACCGTCCTTCTAGCACTGCACCCACTCTCGCTCTGCAGATGGGTAGCAGCAGGGCCATGCTGGCAGAACTGAGATCGGGGCGGAAGTACCCAAGCTGAGTAGCCTCTGGTGATGACCATCACTGTCTGTGATGATCAGGATATCTGTCTGTGCTGGTCTGTCTTGTGTCATTCTCTAACATTCATGTGCTCATACACAAGTCACAAGACCGCAACACACACTGCTCACAGGGAAGGTTCTCTTCCCCCAGGTTTTGCCTCTGCTATGCCCCATTTAAGAGCCATGTGTGACACTGATCTGTCCCCACCCTCAAGATGCCACACAGCTTTGGAATACTGTCATGCCTGCAGGCTTAAGGTGAACCTTGCCACATGCAGATTCCCAATGCTTTCCAGATCAAATACAGATTTTCTCCCCAGCATGGGCCAGCCATGGTTCTGTCACGTTTGTTAGTGAACAGGCACCTGAAATGGGATGCATGAGCTCTCTTTGATTCTCTTTGAAATAGGTACTTTCGCCATGTATACCTCATATTTCAGGCTACAATTACATCACTCCCTGCACAGCATCCCAGCCCATTTGGCCATGTACCTTGAGTGTGTCAGTGTAGAAAATCTTCACAGTACAATCCAGTAAAGAGACAGCCAGCAGCTTCTGATTGGGGCTGTACCGCACACAGAGAACATCTTCATCCAGCTGCAAGATGCGCACCTGTTTCATGGAGAGCCTGGCAAAGAGAAAAAAGAATCGTTCTTCAATAGGTACAAGACAGAAAGAGGTATGAACACAACCCACCCATAGCACTCTGGGAAACAAGCTTATTCTAACGGGCAGCATCTCCATCCTCATTAGGACTTGAACAAAACAGGATTGGAAATGAGCATGGCACTGCAGGCCAATAGATTTCACTGCTAAGTCTACTGCTTAATGATCTGGAGGCCCTGCCTGTGATTAGAGCCTAAATTCACACACAAGGAAGGCACCGTGGTGTAACGAGTCCACTTTTTCAACTAAGCTCAGACCTTCACAAAACAACTCTGAGCTCACACTCTTCTTCACATGTTCCATGCACACGCCATGTGCATTTCCTACAATGCACAGCAAAGGCCAAAGCACCCATCAATGAGAAAGGATACTGAAGCTGAATGCAGCCTAGAAAAGTTTCTTTTCTCACCTTTTCTGAATGCTGCTTTCATCCTTCACAAGTTCAAACTCCCAGAACTTGACACATTTATCAGCACCTCCTGTCACAAAGCCATGCTGCAGGAGAAAAGCATTTAAAGTGAAAGTAAAACCAAAAACAATTTCACTGTAGCCCAGAGAAATCTTACACTCAAGGAAATGCCAACACACAAGGTTTTTAAAATGCTCTTCGTTCCCACAGCGCTGAGAGCATCACAAGGAGAACTTGTTCTGGTTGGAGCATGCGTTGCCTATCGGCTAAGCAACAGCCACACCAATTTCAAAAGTTCTGAGAGGCAGGTAGGAGTCAAAGACTCCAAATGCACATCAGGACATGGGCCGAAACTTTGGGACTGAAAGCAGCCATCTCAGTTGTAGGTAATGAAGTGCATGTGTTTAGTGGGTAAGCTGACACCCTCACTGCCCCTGGAGCACACACTTCTTACCACCACCCCACAAGAGCAGCCTGCTAAAGGAACCACAGCTCAGTCGAGCACTTTTATGTCAAGAACAAGCATAAAAACTGTCCAGTATGTTTTAATTGGCGGAGTAAATGAATCCCAGGCAGGTTATTAGTAGCTATGGTTTTGATTCCACTAAAAACAACACTGCAGCTTCTAGCACAACATGACCACCTAACAAAAATAAGAAAGGCGCACAACAAACAGAAGGGGATGTTAATAGTAACTAAAATGAACCACATTGCGGTAATGGAGAAAAACTGATAAAGGGAGTAAAAAGACACAAACAGATTTCTACAGCTGGGGTAGTTTAGACCACATGGAATGAGTGTGTGCATGTAAAACAGGAACATAAAAGTCTTTACAGTAGTATTGACCTACTTCTAGGGGGAAGTATGAGAACTATTAATTAGCAACACTCAGAAAGTGTGTGGGTTCAGTAAACATTTTTGACCTGTTGCAACTAAGGAAAAGCCATGTACCATAATCACATCACAAGTGATGAAACACTGCTCCAAAAACTCATAAGGCTGTCAAATAGCAGCTACCTATGTCAGACATTTCTAAATCAATGGTTCAGATCCCCTGGCGTTCTCTAAATCATTGATGTTGATTCTCAGCAATTTTTGAAATACTGGGAGAAATCCTGGAGGAAAATAATATAATACCATAATTCAGAAAGAAAAAACAAGTAGGCCTGGTAACCATGAGCATGGTCCTGTAAAGAAGGAACAGGCAACTGCAGCTTCCATCAGACAAAGAAGGTGAACTGAATATCAATTTACATGAGCTTATGGAAAATTAAGTTTACAGGAATTATCCTTTAAGATTAAACCTGCAGTTGATAATGGTAACAGTGTTGGTTATGCAAGGCATACCTCTTGGTCTTGCACTACATTTTGAGAAGAGTACATACTATATGGATTAAAGACCTGTTAACAGGTCTCAAAGGTTCATTTTAAATGAGAAATACCTAATGACACTATGCTGCTTACAGATTTTATCTGTGACCTGGAAGAAAGCTAAAGTTAACAGCAAGAAAGCGTGCAGGCAGCACAAGGATCACTGGATGACTGGAAAAGTAACCAAGGAAATGGATCTCTCTATAACGGCACCTAGCTGTCCAAACAACCCGATGAAAAAGGCACAAAGAAAGAGAGCCAAAACGTTAACTTGTATGCTTAGGAGCCAACAACCTAAGAGCCACACGCACACCTTCCCCTGTGATGCAGTGCCCAAAAATTGGCTTGGGGTGGGGGGACACAGTGAATTATTAGCTGAGTACACATTCTCACTGATACAAAGAGCTAAATAAGTGCTTGGTTGGATTCAAAAGGTGATGGTGCATTTGGCACTGCTATAACTCCTACAACACAGTGCATCTAGCTCCTGGGTCCACCCGCCAAAAAAGATGCCAGTAACTTTAAAAGATCACAAGAATGATTACGACTCTGGAAAACACATCCTGCTGGGATACACATGAGCTCAACAGCAGTATCAGACAGATGGGAAGAGAGATTTGGTCACACTCAACAAAGGCGAACAAAAAACACTATGTTAACGGGATTTTTAATCCAACACAGGTACCAGCAAATCCAGCGAGTGAGAGTTAAAGCTCAGCAAGCTGAAACCACAAACAAACAGAAAATCTTACAAGGAAGATAATCAGCCACTAGAACAGGATACAAAGGGCTGAAGGTCTCCGCAGCTGGAACACACCCACAAGATACATGCTGCTGCACACATAGACTCCGCTGGGGCAGTCCGAGTGCTCTCAATCATGCAGAAGTCAGATTAGGTGTTAAGGATGGCAACATTCAGCCCAAAGGCTCATTGTGATGTGCCACACAAGAACAGAGAGATATTTCAAACTTCTGCATATATCCACTTCTGCATATATCTTAAAAACTATCAGCTGCATCTTCTACCTCCCAGGATGAGGGGCTCCCATGCTCCCATCAGTAGCACAAACACAGCACTACAGGAAAGAGCTACACAGATGTGCAACAGGTCATGCTTAGAAGGCTGGATGAGTTACCTGGTCTGGTGAAAGAGCAATGGACCACATCGCCCCGTCATGAGCAGCAAGTGTCTCCATCAGACTCCCAGAAGCCAGGTCATACAGCTGCAGCTTCCCTGTCTGGGGGAAAGATACCAGATGGGACATATCAGCCCCTCCACCTTCACAACACACTCCAGAACAGCTTATGGAACATTAATCAGATCTGCAAACACAGCTGAGCCTCATACTATGGGGGCCTCTCGGAAACGGCAAAGAGAAGAACAGCTCAAAGCAGAGCCCAGAAACAAAAGGTCTGAGCTAGCAAAGATGAGACTCCCATGCTGTCAAGGCAGCCATACATAACGGAACAAGGAAGCTCCAAGGGCAGAGGAGAGCTCAGAGCAAACACTCCCAGACTGCCCAACACACAGAAGGAGCCACAGCACAGCCCTACTGACAGCCAGGATGAACCCCTGCTGCATTTGCAGGCTCTGCATAGGAGTCACTTCTGATCAGCACCAGCCTCTGCCCTCCCAGACCTCAATAACTCCTAGGAGGAGAGCACCCTTGCCACCCATCTCCTGAGCAGCCAACTTCATTAGATGTCTGCTATACACAGATGGTGTCCAACCATCCAAACTCCTCAGCTACATCAGGGACTTCCCAAAGCTCTCCTCAGCTGTACAGCTCAAGCCATAGGAACTACACTGAGGGCCTGGGAACAGAACAGATACTGTAAGAAAGGTTTTCATCCCTAAAACAGATTGCTCCAGATCAGAAGATGCAATGCATTTTCAGTAAGGCCGGCTTAATGACATTTTCAGAACGTACTTGGGCACAGTCTGGAGCAGCAGAAAGGACACTATTTACCTTAGTGCCAACAATGACCTGACGATCTCCAGGCACAAAGAGTGAGCAGAGCGCATACTCACACTCCATTGTTCGGATGCACTGCAAGGTCGATCTGTGGACAAAGGCAGAGTCCAAAACCTCTCATCACATAGAAGGTCTGGCCCACTAAGTGTGACATGCTTCAAAGTTGTCTTTCAAAGCAAACAGCCTCTCCTCTTTCTTTTCACCTGGGGCCAGAAGGTACAGCATTGCCATTCCACAGCCCAGCAGGCCACTCTAAATGCTAACCAGAATTACTGCTGATATTTTCCATAAAAACAGGCTATCATCACATAGTCAGCACTCATGATTTATTCCTGTTACAAGCAAGGACAGAGCCCCTGTTATCAAATAGTAATTCCTCCCATTCTGGAGAGGAGGGAGGAGTTTGAGATAGCACTTCCAAAGGAAACAGAGCTTGAAATCAGCAGCATTCAGGAAACTCTGGGACAACACTAGATGAAAACAGCAGCCTATCCAGTCTAACACCATATCCTTTAGAGAAGATGCCAAGAAACACAAATGTTCTCTAAAGAACAGGCAGTAGCTACTGCTTAGCCTAACAGTTGGTACCTCTTATTAAAAACAAAAACATAACCCCAAATACACAGTTATATGTGCTCTCTGTGTTCAGAGATTTCTCTTTCTGTGCCTGCCACTAAGCTTAGCCTCAGTGCTGCTTTATGACATCAAATTCCATGGGCTAATTGTGCAGTTTTAGCTCCCTGGCTTCTCAGTTTCTGTATCCAGGAAAGGGAGGAAACATAGCATCCCATGTATCTCCTCTACTTCATTCACTATTTTATGTTTCTCCATCATTTCCTCTTCCTTATCACTGCCTCTGTGAACAAAGCATCCCTGAGTTCTGGGAAACAGTCATGTGTAGGACAGTGGGGACTGGCACAATGGGACAGCAAACCTGTTCCAAATCTTTACAGACTCTGCGGCTGCTGAGAGAATGGCAATGTTGTCAGAGCTAAAAGCCAACGTCCTGACATCACTGCGGTGGCCTCCAATGGTTATCTTAGATGCACGGACAGCCTGCGGGACTTGCGCTGACAGGTTCAGGTTGTATGACTCAATGATGTTGTTCTGGAGCAGCAACACAATCTTCAGCTCTCCTTTTGGAGAGAGAATCAAGTCAAATGACCTGTTTGATTAAAGAAAGTCAGAGCTGTAGTTAGGGTCAATAAGACAAAATGTAGGAGGAATCAAACAGCAAGGACAAGGGAGCAAGCGGGAGCAAGCAAGTGCACGCTAAACCATTATATAAGGGCATTGCTTGTGGAAGTGTGGATGAACCAGCAGCTCATGGCAGGCCTCTCCCCAGCTTCAAGTTGAACAGACGTCAAGGAGGAAACTTCTTCCATCTCCCCCCTGTAACAAGCTGTGCCCAGCTCTTCCCAAGTAGCTGCATAACCATGGCCCAACCTCTACAACAGGGCTTTCCACTCACTTGATTTTAGCAGAAGCTCTGATGTTAGTGACCCGCTGAATCTCCTCCTGCAGGCTCAGCTCCACACTCCCTTCAGGTTCTTCTTCAGACTTCTGCCTAAAAACACCAGTTAAGGAAGAGGATTCAAATAATTTGGCACAGCCACCACAGACTAATACAGGTATAGAAATTAACGTAAGGGCAACACTTCGCCTGCTGAAATCAGCTGTCCCCTTATCCAGCAGTGCTGCCTGTGTTCAAGAATTGGGTGAGACAGTGAAGCTCATGCCAGTATGCAGACTAGTCAGAGACACTGTCCCAAAAAGGCAGCCTCCTCTGGAACAGAACTGCACAAAGTCACTTGACAAAGTACTTGAACAAAGGCACATCATAAAGATGGATACAAAACAGAGAGCAGAAAGCTGCGTTCAACTGGGACATCAGGCTCTGCTCATCTCCCACCACCCTTCTCTCTCCAGAAGTCCTCGGCCGCTGCCAAAGTACAACTCCAGAATTATCTGGCCTATGCTTCAGTTTCAGACCTCTCCCAGAGAGCTGTTGTGAGGCATCTGTTAAGTGCCAGGATACCCAGAGAGACACTTAATACAAAGTAGTCATGTAATAAAGCTCTCACCGGTATCCTTGCCTGCTGTAAAACAGGACAGGAGGTGTCACAGTCACTTTGACTTCTCAGTTGAAACTCTTATCCCTGAACTTCCTATCAGGTACTTTGTTCACTTCATGCAGCAAGTAGTGTAAATATGAAGGTCAAACACAAGCAAGCAGCTCTGCAAAATGCATTTTCTAGCCATTCCCTTGCACATTAGCTTTTTTTGCAGGGAGAAGACAGAGAAGGAAAAATATTTCCTTACACTCTCTAGCAGCAGAGAAGCGCTGTTCAAACAAGCACCAGACATGCACAAGAACAGCACCCCCACAATACAGCAGCTACCACAGACAGAATGACCAGTGACATGGAGTTCAAACCCTGTGTCATGCTGCTCGAGGTGTTTCCTGCCAGTTCTCAGGACACAGACAGCATCTAAGCACATCCAGAAGAATGCTTACTTGGCTTTCTTCTTTGCTTTCTTCATTTTCTTTTCCAATTTCTTTTGGACTTCCTCTTCAGAAAGGACAGAGAACACTTCCAGCACAGCATCTGTTCCCTAAAAACAGGGCAAACAGTCACAGCCTGGCCCTTGCCGAGATTAACCAAGGTCTCTGACAGCCTCCTCTGTGATCCACTAGCAGAGCTCTCCATTACTTACATGACAGGCCAAAATTTTGCCCGTTCGGTCTGTGGCAAGAGTGACTATTCGGTCTCTCCCTTCCCGCATGACGGATCCAACTTTGCTACACTTTAGGAGGCGCTATAGAGAAAGCAAGGAGAAAAACATTGGTCTGGAAGATCAAGTGATCTTAAGCAAACTGAGAAGTGTGCTGGGAAGTGAAGTCAGGAGAAGGGGAAAATGAACTTACATGGTCCTGGTAGAACAGCTAGCAAGGATAATCTAGCAACAAAACAAGCATTTGTGTGACCTACAGGTTTACCTATGTTTCTTGCATTTTAGCTGAAAGTAATCATTGGCAATCTCAGTGGAGAGTCAGTGGTAAACCATAATCATCTAAGAGATATGGCCAAATTTGCATGCTACAAAGGCAGGAGAGCTTAGTTGCGCTGTCAGAGGAGGTAGAACCAAGGTGGAAAACAAACATTTTTAACAGGTGATTGAAGGGACAGGAATCCTCTGAAAAGAGGAAGTGGGGAAAAGTATTTAATAAGGTCAGTTATCTACCATAATTACAAGCAGTCTGAAATCTAAGGAGGATCCCAGAAACCTTTCCCAGAAAAAGAGATTCAAGAAAGCCTCCACCAGCAGCACAAATGGGAATGGTTTCCCACTATGGGATATAACACCACACATAGTAATGGTGCCACTCTGACCTCTCAGTTTCCATTACCAAACTGCAAAAATGAGCATCAGCAGTGAACTGAGCAGTTGCCAACTAGCTAGTGACTATTTTATTCCCTTGTTGTTTAACAAAAGAGCACCATCAGCACTGCCAAACTTTAAAAACCTGCTAGTCTCCCCACGCAGAGGGCAAAAATAAAGCTTTCACTGGATAACAACAACATCTGCACATGTTTCAGCACAGGTATTTCCGCTAATGTTCTGCAGGCAGATGGGGAAGCAACTACTGCTGAGAAAAGTGTTATAAAAGAAGACAGATACCAGCACATTTTTCCTAATATGCTAAATATGATACTCAGGGCATAAACTCAACGCAGAGCAGCAATATCTGAACAGCTCTCAAATTCCTGCTGGCTCTGCAAGTAGCACCATGCAGATGGGTTTAGATACACCATCCCATGGCCAGTGTGGAAAACAGAGCTTACCTCCTCAGGACACTCATCCAGCTCTAGGGTCTCATCTTCTCCAGTGTTTTCTTCTGCTCCAAGTGAAGACCCTTTGCTTTTCTTGGATTCTGGCTCATCAGGGTCTTTGACCTGTTCCTGGACAAAAAAAAAATCCGTAAGGAATACCTTAAACCATGAGCTAAGGCATTCTGGTCCTTGTCTTGTCCATTCACACTTTCTTTCCCTGGAAGAACAAGTGGTTAGTCTACACTGTAACAAAAGAGTGGCCTACAGTATGCCTGTAAGCACCAAACCCTTATCCTCCACCCACAGAACTGTCTTTTCTAGCGGTATTCTAGCAGGAAGACCTGAGCATGCTCTGGAAACTTTGTCCCACAGTGCTTGCAGCTTCACTTGCAAGCTAAAAAATACAGAAAATAGCAAAGTCTATCCTAAGAGCAGCTTCTGGACCACTCAGACAGCAAAGACTCTTTGGCTCCATTTCCCAGAAAGCCACTCAGGTTTGATGTGTTCCAGTCCCATATTAGTCCAAAGCCAAGCAGCTTGGCAAGATTGTGAAGGGTTACAGAGGGAACAGTCTTACCTCCTGGATGTAAGTGATATCCCACACCCTTAGCTCACTGTCAGCAGTCCCAGTGATCAGACGCTTCTCTTCTGACACCAAAGCTAGACCCCAAACCTGTCCAGAGACGCAATTTGAGGAATTGGTTCACGGCTGCTTCCCCTATCTTAACAATATCAGAGCATCTTTAATTGATTTATTTAAATCGAACTGAGAAGAGACTCTATCTAGCTAGGATCTCCATCATGGACATCTGTATTGGAATCGTCACCCACTGCACAGGGGTGAAAGTTCCTGGGAACTTTGGAGAGTTCTCATTTGCCCACCCTTAAAGCTTAGTAAACAAGCAAATATACATCACAGTTCAGTTTACAACCCCTGAGAGCACAGTAAGCACAAAGCAAGCCATGACACATAATCCAAAGCCCTTCCATCCCTCTCTGTATATCCTCTTTACCTCTGTACGGTGTCCAACCAGAGTTTTGAAGCAGTGCTGGGTGTCCAGGTCCCACCATTTCACCAATGTATCTTTGCCACTGGAATAAAAAAGAAAACCTCAGGATATGAGGGAAGACTGCTAGAGCTGATGTAATACTATATGCTCAGAAAAGGGAAGGAAATACAAAAATCTAAAACATGCTGCAATGTATCACAGACAAGCTGCTCAGGGTAGGAACACATCAAGCTTCACAAGCTACGCAAGGACAAACAAATAGGCAATATGGAGATGCTGCAAAAAAGATAACTGGCAATTCATTAAAAATGGCTTTCTCCTCTGCGTTCAACTGCACGGCATGGTGTCACAAGGCCCCTTTTCTAGCTTATTTAAAATGAGAACAATAAGCACAAAATGCTGGTCAAATCCCAAAGCTGCCTCTGAATCCCTGCCAATGCTTTCCTCAACCTGTTCATCCAACCTTTTCCACCCAAATGACCTGTGCATTGACCAGCCTACAAGAGAAGCAGCTACATTCATTTTGGACAATGATTTGGAGCTGCTCCACACCTAATGGAGAATTACAGCTGTTTTATTGCTTCTTCAAAGCCTTCGTAAGTCAAGGCCTCCTTCAGAACATATGTTTCTGGCTATATTATGCTACCTAACGCTACAAGAGTACCAGAGAGGAGTAATTTGAACAGTCATTCAGGTCCTTTCTGTATACCCTATAATAATTAATGCTTTCTAATTTTTGATAATTTTGTTACAGTCTAATTTCCCTAAAAACTTCAACTGGATGAAAATATATATTTGTTGTTCCATTATTAAGTTCACTCATGACAAAAAAAAAAGATATGATCACAAGTGATATTTATTGTTAATACTTTTTTTTGTTACCTTTCATCACAAAGGAGTCAAAGGTACTTGTTAACTGTACAGATGAAAATCAGGCAAAAAGATTCTGTACACAGAGGAGTTCATTAAGTTCCTCGAGCAAAACACACTATTACCCTCACAGCAAAGAGAGGTCTGTCTGGTGAAACAACAAGCTGAAGTAAGGAAGCAAAACTTTGCACTCCAGAAAATTATGGTAATGTCTCCACTCTGTTAATAAAAGGATATACAGGCAATCCTTATTTCAGTTTAGCTACTGAGAAAATTGAGAAGCATTTCTAAAGCTGGCCTAGGAAGACTTGAAATTGCATTAGGAAACACATACCATTTACCGACCTACCAAAAGACTACTTTTTGCATTAAGAAAAGAGAGTCTTCTAGCTTTACACCGAAACTTTTAGATGCCATTAATAAAAAATTACTGAAAGATATTTGAACAAGACTATCTCCTGTCAGCTGATAATTAATAAAGAGATCCCAACTGGTGTTTGATAATTAAAAACCAACTCAACAAACCATCATCTTCTAATTAATTCCTATAATTACTACCTATTACAGAAAACAATTTTTCTGTTACATTGCTGGGTGAATTACTCATATTACATATAGAAGATAAACTTACTTAATTCTTCAAGATAAACAGCAAAAATCATTACATACAAAATAAATATATTGCTGTTACTCACTATTACAATAATTTAAGTTCTATATTTAAAAGGAAATTCCAAACTCTCCCAAATACTACTTTTTGGTATAGCCGTTCCCTTTTACTGAACACACTTGAATTCAGGTACCCGATTTATGAAATATGTGGATATGCCAAAATCATATTTTAAGATGCTAGTGAACCAGAAATACCATTACTACATTACAGCATCATATGGGCCTCATATAGAACAAGATCACTCTTTTGAATAAGGCAAGCACAGTGAGACCTGTGAGCCTGGAAGGAAAATACAAATGTCTACTGCACCTAAGATATACAAAATGCAGGGAAAACCATGCCTGCTTTTCTGGTTGACCATTGCATTCGGCCTGGCTCACCTGGTAACAAGCAAGTTCTTCTCCTTCAGGAATAGGACTTGTGTGACTGCATCCTTGTGCCCTTTCAGCCGGTACAAACCGCTCTCATTGATGACATCCCACACAATGACATCTGTGTCCTGCAACAAATAAGGTGTCTCCAAGGGATCGGCATTTGTCTCTGCAAAATGTCTGCCCTCTGCAATGAGACTGAAAAGACTACCTGAGAGCTTCCTTCCCCAGAATTTGAATGTTGGTGATGACTGATTTAAGTGACGTTCTTTCCTTTCATGTGCATTTAGGGCAATAAATGCACCTCAGCCCCGGCTTGATCCACTTGTGCTATGCCTGACCTCATAATCTTCTCCACCACGATGGCTCTGCCAGTTCCCCCCTCCTGGCCTGCAGCACCCCCTGCTCTCCCAGCCCTGGGCTCCCCAGCCCCAGCTCTGTCCTGCAGCCCTAACTCCTCCCACTGCCATCCTCTGGCTATAGGGAGAGGCCATAACCCACTTCAAATGCCAAACATATTCCTGCAGATCAACTTTCTCCATAGAGCATTCCCATCTATGAAAGGGCTGTCCACCAGGTATGACTTCAAGCAATCCTCACCTTTGAGCCAGACACCAGCCGGCCCCCTAGCTGGTCATACTTCAGGGCTGTCACTGCAGCCTTGTGTCCATTGAAAGTGACATTTGCTTCTCCACTTAGGAGGCTGAAGACACGAATTGATCCATCTTCATACCCAACAGCCAAGTGCAACCCATCTGGAGAAGGGCAGAGACAACTGACCTCCTGCTTGAGACCCTTGAGGATAAGGACCTGCAATTTTAAGGAGACGAAACACGTATCGTGTTGAAGAATTATGTGTCAGAGCCGGAGAGACTTACACAGCAGAAAGAATATATTGTGCTCATCTGCTGCACTCCCCACTGAGAGCTTCTGCTGCCAAAAGTTCATTCTCAGATCCCTGTGCTGAATAAAGTGTCATTAGCCGCACTTTGCAAGGCAGACAGCAGCTAGAATAGAAGCAATTTCCCATAATCAAACATGAAACTGGCACAGAGTGCGGCCTGGAACCCAGCAGCTCTCTTGCCCCGCATTTTAAATACCAGAGAGCAGGAACCTTCATTCAAAAGCCTGAAAGCTTCTCACTGACCCATCCCCTCATGTTTGGCCTCCTTTCTTCAGGTACAGGACAGAGCCACTTTTCCATAGACCGCACAAGAGCCCGAGAACTATAAAAACATCCCCAAAATGTCATGCCAGTAGTCACCACTCTAGCGACCACTAAAGCAAATCCTGAATTCGGCTGCTAGTGGACAGCAGGACTTATGATTTCAGAATGTGACAAGCAGAAACACCAGGCAAAAGCCTACAACGCTGCAGTTCTCAAACCCTCCCAGACACGAGGGTCGCACCAGAAGCCTTGTTGCACAGGTAACGCGTCAGATGAAACACAGCTTCACGGCACCCTTGTTTCATCCCGGAATCTGAACCGGGTGTTGCCAGCCCTCACCTTCTCGCCTTTCCGCGTGTCCCACACGAAGACGTGCTCGCAGGCCGGCACGGCCACGCAGCGGCCCCACTCGCCGCGCAGCGCCACGAAGGCCGCGTTGCCCCTGGCGCTGGCCACCAGCCCGAAGAGCGCGGCCGGCCCGTAGCGTAGGTATTGCTTGGTGAGGCCCATGGCGGCCCGAGGCGGGCGGGACAAGGCCGCGGGGCAGCGGCAGAAGGCGCTGAGGACACCGCGCTCCACGCAGCCCCCGCGCGGCCGTTACAGCCGGGGGGAGGGGGGCGGGGCAACGGCCGCGACGCCTCGGAGCGAGCCTCCCCGCGACCCAGCCGCACCCCGGGGCCCTTCCCCTCCCGCGGCACCGACGCCGCTGCACCTCAGGCTGCCCGGCCGCGTCCACCGGCGGGCAGGGAGCAACGACCGCCCGCGCCGGCCCCGCCGCTGCCGCCGCCGCTTGCCGCTCACCGCGCGCTGCACGTGGCCGCTGCCGCGCGGGAGCCTTCCCCCCACCCCTTCTCCGCGGCGAGACCAGAGGCGCGTCAGAGTAGGCGGGGACAGCGCCCGCCGGAAGTGAGGTCGTGAAGTCGGCGCCCTGCGCCAGCAGCCGGGCAGTCGCGGCGGAGGGGGCGGGAGCTCCCGGAAGCGGAAGCGCGGGGTGCCCGGTCCGTTTTTTTCTGGGTGATGCCGCCAAACCGGCGCCGACCGAGCCTCTCTGGCCAGGCGGGGGCAGCGCGGGCCGCCCGTGAGTTGCTGTGAGGCTGCCCCGGTGGAGGGGCCGCCGTTGCTAAGGGCGGCGGTAGCGCGTTGCTAAGGGCAGGACCGGGCCGGGCTGGGGGGCGGCGGCCGTTGCCTTCGCCCCGGGCTGCGGCCGCGCCGGCCCTTCCCCCCGGAGCCGCCCGTCCCCGCAGAGCGCGTCCCTGCGGGGGGGGCGGGGAGGCGGCACCGCTGACTACAAAACGGGCGGGGGTCGCGGAGCGGCGGCCCCCGAGGAGGCCCGCAGGGCTGGAGGCCGCGGCGCGGTTCGCCGCGTTTGTGCGGCCCCGGCCGAGCAGCCGGCGGTGCCCGGGGCGGGGCGAATTGTTTTCGGCTTCCAGGCGCAGCTGGGTTGCTTGGTTTCTGTCTGGTAAACGTGTGCTTCGAGCTTCAGCAGCTTCCTCTGAGAACGGGGAGGTCCCACTTGGTGTTGGGGACCGTCAGGAAGTGCACTGGGGGAAAAGGAGATTTAGGCCGCGGTTTAGTTTCTCTGGTGTATAACCTGGCATGGCAGGAGATCGCTTGCTTCAAAGGAGTGGGTGCAACTGCTGTCATATAGGTGGGAAACCATGCAGAGGTGTAATAGGGAAGTGGAAGAGGGTTGCGCTTGGTTTTGCTTACAGTTTATGGTGAAGACATTATAAGCAGCTTAGAGGTGGTTAGTTTTTTTTTCTTTTTTTCCTGTTAGTCAGAGTTCAGATTTGTTATGAAGAAGGAAATGGTGCCATTTCTGCTCTGCAGTTATTGTTGAAGTTCGAATGCCTTGGTGGCATTTGTTTCTTCAGCAGTAGGTGAAGATTGCCAGCTGCTGCTTTGCCTGGATCTGGGTGGTTGGTTTAGAGAGAGCGAGAGAAAGAACATCCATCAGTAACACCTCTGTGTGTGCAGTCTTTGGGGCATTTTGAATTCAATTTGCAGCTCTTTATTCTGTGTTTCAAACTTGTGATCCATGCAGAACTACCACCTCTGTTTTGGGAGCTCCCCAAGCTACAAATTTAGGGGGAGAATATCCAGGAGAAATATTGCTTATGTGCCTGTTCCCTTCTGACTCTTCTTACCCTCCTCCCTAGGCCCCCCTTCTGACCATTTCTCAGAAAGGGGATGCTGGGATAGATAGACCTTTGGTCAAAGCCAGTCTAACTACTCTTTATGTTTTCGTTCATCTCTCTTCTCCCAGCTCTTCATGTCAAAATTCTTACTTAGGTGCTGTTCTGGCTATCTTTGTTGTAGTGTCTGCCTTTATTACCTATCAGTCTGAGTTGGGTTCTTTTTTTTCCTAGCTAATGAATCTGGGTTTTTTTATTCATGTTCTGAAATGAGAACTTGGGGATGATATTTTGTCAAAGTTGTCATCGATGATGAACCTGCAAAAAAAGATTAAACAATGGGTATGTCTGTGGCAAACTGCAATTACACTAGTAACTGAAGCTAGTGTACTTCTGCTAGCTTAATTCACTAGTAGCTAGCTTCATTCCAGTTCATGGTTTAACAGGAGCAGTGAAAATATAGTAGCTCAGGTGTTAGTATGTGTGAGCAATTGAAATGTACGCTTTGGGGTGTTTGAGCACTTAATCTAGTAAGCAGTGTTATCCCAGCCTTCTGAAGAAATAGTCAGATAAGTGGCAGAGGTCAGTCTGCTTCAGTACTGGAAGTTCATTGGCCAATGTTTAAATCTACATCCTTGTTCTCTGCTTTGCAAAACCTATCTGGGAGAAGGGTTTCTGTGTTTAAGTGCAGGACTGTAAGAACTAAGGAAGTGTGACTATAATCTGCAGTGCTGCAGAATTCATTGAACTGCAAGGGTTGTGAGATTTGGAGCGTGTGTGGTTTTTGTTTGTGTCGTTGGTTGGCTTAGCATGTCCCAGGACAAGACCGAAAAATACCTGAAGGGGTAGATTATGTACATCCTGCTGCAAATTTGCTAATTCTTTAAATAAAGAAATACTGCAATAATTACCAGGATGACTAAGTCCTTTCTACACTTTGAAACTTATGTCCAGCATTTTCAAGATAAAGATCACAAATCTGTTGGACCAATTTAGTGATAAGGGGAGTGTTTTCAAGTGTTTTCATCCTGCATTGTTCAAAAAAGCTTGTCTCACTGCAGGTATTCCACAAGCGTTTGCATTGCCCTTTTGCATACAGATAACAAAATGTACGTGTGTGTGTGTGTGTGTGTGTGTGTGTGAGAGAGAGAGAGAGAGAGAGAGAGAGAGAGACAGAGAGAGGGAGGGAGGGAGGGAGGGAGGGAGAGAGGATGAGTTGGAAGTAAAACTGCTTTTCTGTCGTCTTTTAGCTGTAATTGCATTGCAGCCTTGTGAAAGGTCTGGCTCTGTGGGAATTACTCTTAGTGAACATCTGGTGACCCTGTTTTATTTTCTTCCTTTAAAGCACCTGGAAGACTCCAGTGAGAATTGGAGTGTGACAAGTTAGCAGCAAAAAAAAGGAGTTGTTCTTTCCATTCCATGGATCCCTTGGGTGCTCCTTCCCAATTTGTGGATGTTGACAGTTTGCCAGGCTGGACTGATGTCTATGAAGCAAAGCAGCTGGATGCTCACCAAAACCCTGTTGAAAGAGCTCAAGTCAACATTAGATCACCTTTTCCATACAGGAAAGACATCAATGCAAAAATAATCTTATGGTAAGTTCCATATGACTCTGGTGTCTTACTGCCTCTGTAGCCAAGATCATTACTATAGAATAAAGCCTTCAAACCCTCTTCTCTTGAATCAAACATTGCAGGTCTGTGAAGAAAGTAATTTTTTTATTCACTGTAAATCTGCAAGTCTGAGATT
Organism: Dromaius novaehollandiae; assembly: GCF_036370855.1. Classification (NCBI taxonomy): domain Eukaryota; kingdom Metazoa; phylum Chordata; class Aves; order Casuariiformes; family Dromaiidae; genus Dromaius; species Dromaius novaehollandiae. The sequence goes on from NC_088098.1 coordinate 89,118,579, forward strand.
TGCTGCACTATAAATTATATGTTCGTAAGCATTCTTTGATACAGCAAATGAGCAATACTTCCTGCTGTTTGTCCTATTGGATATTTAATAGTAAAACCTGATCAGTCACTTCTATACAACTTCTTAAATTTTTAAAAATATACTTGTTGTCCATGAGCTTTTCTGATTTTTTTTTTTTTCCCTCTCTCCTGGCTTTATTCTTTTGCTCTGCCACTTTCACTTGTTTTCTATTTTAGGTTAGTATTTCTTTCTTTCGTATGTTTCTTATGGCTTGTTTGGGGGACTTTTTTTCTTCCATCCTCTGTCTACATTCCCTATATTCTGTCTCCATTTTTCTACCAAAATCTGTTGACAAGTACAGTGTGCTGAGGTGAACTTTCTCCATCAGTTTTTCCTTCCTGTTACTCAGATTCTTTTACCTACTCTCTGGGAGAGTAACACTGACGATCAATATGAAAAGAGAAGGAGCGGCCCTCTTTCCCGGTTCATACATGCAGTAAATTAGGACTGTTCAGGGATCTCCTGAACCTGATGAAGTAAGGAAAGAAAGAAAGAAAAAGTTAGACATCTCCTATGACTTGGGCTTGAATATAGTATATGTCTGCAATGTGAACATCATTTAAACCTCTCCCTGGGCAAGGTAATCTTTCTTTGTGTTCCCATGCGCTTTGCTCCCAAGGTCTCTAACAGCTGCTGCTGTGAAAAAGAGTAGGTCAGAGTTCTGCTATTCTGTCTTCTCTCATGCATCTTCACTTTGTTTATCTTCTGCTTGTCTGATCTTTGAGCAGCAGAATGAACATAATCAAATTGTGGGTTCAGACTAGCTGCAGTGTCACTCTAGGTGTTCAGTGGTCTGAGGACAAGCAGCAGCAAGGTGCCCTGGATAGTGTGTCTGCAAACAGAAAAGAATGCATTGAATAATTTCAATGTTCAGTTTTCAAAAGTAACATACCACAAAGGCTATCCTCTTATCTCTAAGAGATAACACGTTCCCAAAACCACGTTTTATACTCCATCAGTTTCACATGCTGCTTTGTACGTTCCGTTAACAAAACTATGCTATGTAAGACTGCAACATTGCCTTTTCTATGGACAACGTTAAGCTACTGTTGAGGCTGGGAGGTTTTAAGGAAATGAGGCATTGCATGCAATCTTTCTCTATTACTTAGAGGCAAAGGATAGTTCTGCATGGTTAGCATGCAGGGTACATTATGCTGTGTGGGCACTGGAGTGCTATTAATGGTTTTCCTTTAAATTAGCATTCCCTTGCTTGTTAGCACTTACATTGAGGATATCCTGCTTAATTTGACATGTAGCCTGCAATAAACTGCTTCCTTGTTTCCTCAGGAAAGGAGATGTGGCACTACTGAACTGCACAGCCATAGTAAATACCAGTAATGAGTCTCTCACAGATAAGAATCCGGTATCTGAAAGTGTCTTCATGCATGCTGGGCCTGACCTGAGGGACGAACTCCAGAAGCTCAAAGGTAAGTGTCTGGAGACTTCTTGTCTTATTGAAAAGCTACTGTCCTTGCTTAGTACAAAACAGCAGGATTTGGCCATGCGCTGAAATAAAGGTGTAGCTTTTCCTTTTCCAGTATCTGGTATTAATGCAAAAGAAAGGAAGCTTTGGCTAGACTGTGGCATGCATTTCCCATGCTTCTGTCATTCACGTTACAGATCATAGAAAACCTTTGGCAGATATTCAGGTCATTGAGCCTTTACTTTGTGTGTGATACAATAATTCCCATTGTTATCTGAAGCTAGTCAAAGTAGTTAGCTTATCAGAGCTTTTACTGGAGGAACCAGTCTTGTACGGCTTCAGCGTTTGCTCCTGTGTTCTATTCAGTGTGTATACGTTTGGCAAGTGGGAGACAGGAACTAAAGTTCACTGGTGTAGAAATTAAGTGGGTTCTAATATATACTTTGTATATCTTTCTCAGACCATTAATATGTAGCCCAGCAAACAATGGCAATAGCAGATGGATTGATAAAAGCCCACCTGTCTAAATAAAGTTTTAGTGACCTCTTGTATTGTTCAGTTCACTTGCCTATTTCACATCACAAATGATTTTATTGCAATGGTAGAAGAGCAGCCCTAATGGAAGGCTCTTCTTGAAAAAGAGGCTTATATGAGGTTTGCTTTACCTAGGTTCTTTAACAGAATTTATGGCTGATAACAAGATTTACAAATAATCAGCTTTATTTTCAGTGCCTGTTAGATGAAAAGAATTGTTTCCTTATTTTGTGTATGAGGAACCAAAAGCTTATAGTTATCCAAGGTCATACAGAAGTCTGATATAGTTTGCAGTTAAGTTCAGATCTCTAGTAACCTATGGTACTGAGCTGAATTTCAAGGCCAGACTGATCCCTGATTAGTACTGATGACTCTCTTAGGTAACATCTTGTCATGTAGTAACAAAATGGATAGGAGGGCCATGATGCTTAAAGCACAAATTATCAGTAGCTTACACTGCAGTAGGATGAACATCCTTGTTTTTTGTAAAATTTCTATTGATTGATTCAGCTTGCCTCTTCTGAGTAACCTGGTAGTAAAGCAGGAGGAAGAGTAATGCTGCAAAGGAAAGGGAAAAGTTCAGTATACATCCTTCAGACAGAAACAACAATTAAAGTACAGCAGGTGTTGTAGACTAGTTAGGTCCCACTAGGCTGGAACTGACCCCACCATTCTCTCTTCTAAAACAAACTTGTGATCTGTCAGCTCTGTAGAGAGTTCTTTGTAAAAGTTGGGCTTAGCTTCTTAAACTTCCTTGCTGTTTCACAGCCTTCACCCTTACATGGCACTGATAGCCTCCCCTGTGCAATGTGTTCTGCAGGTTCATGACTCCCTATGCAGGATGGTTTCCTTTTAATCCTGTGACAGAGTCCTTTCAGAAATCTGTTCTTCTGTAATGCTCTACTGGTATGTTGTGTGGGGAAAGAAAGAGGCTGTGTTACGGCTATGGCTTTTCTGCACCCTTAATGAGTGGATCACAGTAACAGAAATGGAAGGGAGCTACGTTGAACTAGTCTATAATTCTTTTGTCACTTCTACCTCCTTTTTGCACTCTCTTCCACTTTATGTTGAACTTCTTTTGCACAGCAGAACGTTCTGGGGAGTAATGAAAGCAGGTGGACATTGGCCTAAAGCAGTAGAATGGGTGCAGTGGTGACTTTCAGTTAGTTCTCTCCTGGTGGGTTTTTCCCCCCCGCTATTACTCCACATATATGCATATTTCATAGACTCCAAGAAAAATCGTGATTGAAAGCATGTGATATGCTGTCCTTTCAAAGGCCTGTGTTCTTTAAGGCTCAGCTAACTCCTGCATTCCTGGGAACAGTGTGTAGTTTCTATTAACCCAGAAATACTGCAGCCAAGGGTCCAGGCTTGCCAGTGAGCTGCTATCAGTACGTGCTACCCTGCCATTTTATATCCACACATACTTATTGCTGTCTAACGAAGGCCTTCTGTAACAGCAATATTCTTCCAACTCCAGTGAGACTTTTTCTCTACTGCAGACTTTATATGGAAGGCTCAGACTTTCCATTTTAAATTTGGAGGGAAGCTGTTCTAATGATTTAAATATCACTGGATTAAAAAGCAAGATCATGACTTTGCTCCCAGTTTTGCTATAGACCTTGACCTTGTGCAGCTCACTGTACTAGCTCACCCTGCATTGTATCTTAAAAGAGGAATAATACTTACTGCTTAGTTTTTATTAATTGGAGATCTCCAGATAGAAGATGTTGGGGAGTGCTAGGTGCAATGTAAGTGTAGTTACAGATTACTGTTATTGCATCTGGTCATCTGAATTTAGTAGTTTCTCTACTGAGTTCACAGCTATACCTCACTCAAACTTGTTTCATTCTTTTCCACAGGAGAAAATAGTTTTTTATTACAGGCCTTTGCTTGCTCTTCTGAAGTTATGTGACTTGGATGAATCAAGGAGGAAGAACAGTATTTGATACATTAAATGTTTCCTTTTAACTTCTTATTTTTCTATATTGCACTTACCTAATTGTTCTCTTGAGTTGAGGTTTTTTTAGAAGTTGCACAGTAATTCAGAAAAGTATGCTTAGTTTTAGTATGCTATTATATTCTTTCTGCTTAATCCAGAAAAAACAAAGATGGAAGTCTATAGAAAAGACTGACATGACTTATAGGTTCAAAAAGTTTACAAAATGCTGGTTTACAGGCAGTATGTTATTGCTACTAAAATCGCATGCCTTGGGTAAGAGGGATGCTCAACCTGGAATGTCTCTTGCTGTAAAATACACTTTCACATGCGCTGATAGACAGCCTGCCTGAGCACTACAAGGAACAAAGTGGAGTGGGAGAGGAGAGAAACACTGCGATGTGCAGTTTCATGGTGGTCTTGAGCCAAGCTACAGCAGTGCTGCTTGCTGAACGGGTGGTTGCAGCCACTTGTTCACATCCTATTCTTTATCACTAGCACTAGCAATCTGATCAATAAGATCAGAGTGAAAGGTAATCCAAGGGAAAGATTAGTTTTGGCCAGATCGGCAAGCTGAAATGGCTCACTGTGCAGCAGTACAAGCAGAAGGGTGAGGGTGGGAAATGTACATGTTTGAGGGTAGGGAAAAAGAGTGGAAGTACTTCTTTAGCAGCTGTCCAGAATTGGACTGAACTAAATTTCATGTGAAGTCATGCCCTGAGTGATTTTGGGCAGAGAAGGGGAGAGTTGGCAAACTTTTCTTCCGGGTGCCCTCTTTATAACAGAGGTGGCTGAAGAAAAAACAGACTTTATCAGAACAGTAGTTGTTTCAGTTTTTTTCATTATCAGAAATTCATTGGCAAGCTGGAGGTAACTCAGAGATATATGGATGTCTTCAAGGGTTTTGACAAACTGCGCTCTCTAGTAAAAAAAGAAAAAAAAAACCTGCAAGAACTGAATAAGAATAACATGCAAGGAGTAGCCAAAGAGCAATGAAACCAAAATGAAGTAAAGATGTAAAGTATGATAGCATGCCATGAATGATTCCAGAGTACACAACTGGAGGGGGCCAGGAGTGGAACAGTCAATTGTGTAGTTTGAACTTCAGGATCCTAGGCTGTCAAGAAAGGTGTGATCTCCTCAAATGATGTTCCTGCCTTTTGGACCCTGAGAAACTTGCAAAACAAAGAAAGTTACCTTGATCTGGGAGTGTAGATGAAAGGAAGGCTTGGTCTTTTCATTTCAAATAGTTTCGCCAGCAGCTGGTGCCCCTGATTAAGGAGACTGTTGTAGTCCTTTTATCCAAAAAGCAGACTCCCCAAACCAAACTGTTAAATTCAGAAGGACTTTTTGTTGCTGGTTACATAGCATATTTGTGCATCAGTTCTCTGCATGTTGGTAAATCATTTTTCCTGTTGTCTCTGAGTGCACCATGGTAAGCACTGCAATCAAGATAGCATCTCTAGCAACTTCTGGTTTGTCTTTGTCTGCATAGTTTTTAAAGTAGAGAGGAGTGAGCACAACTCTCATCTCTGTAGCCTGGTTAAGTGATACTGACCAGCTATATTAAGAGACGGAAAGCTATCCTTAATGTTTGATATTCAAAATACTGCCTTCTGTACGTAAAGTCAAGTTGTCAGACTACAGAGGCTTGTGTGAAAGAGGAGGAAGGCAAGAATGTGAATCCTTTTGGCCTTCTTATCAGGACCATTGGCGTTTTATACCTTATGTTTATTTCTTCAGGGTGCAGGACAGGGGAGGCCAAACTCACCAAAGGATTTAATTTGGCTGCGCGTTTCATCATTCACACAGTGGGACCCAAATACAAGAGCCGATATCGCACAGCAGCTGAGAGCTCTCTGTACAGCTGTTACCGCAATGTCCTGCAGCTTGCAAAGTAAGTGAATGACAATTTAGGTTTGTGCCATCCGTGATGCATCTATTCTCCCAGATACCCTGGCCTGCATAGGGGCCAAATGGCTGTGAATATTTTCTTGCATCTAGGATTTGAATGAGACCATAAGAACCTGACTGGCATTATGGTATACATCATGTCTTTTGTTATCTGTACTGCAGTGTAGACAAAACGTGCTGAGAGATCTGAGCTGGTTGAAATCCTGGAACAGTGTAGCTAGAACTATGCAGCATTCAGTTGCTCTGAGAAGGAGCATTAATAAATGTGTTGGGCTCCGTGCTACAAACAGCTTTAAATGAGTTTGCTTAAGCAACTAACATGTCGCTATGCAGCCACATGGCCATACCCTGTAGGCTGATCTGACTGCTCTGTCAGTTCATGTGCTTGGCCTCTCTGCCTTCATACCACAACCACCTAAAATCCTGAGTCAGGGTGCAAGGTTATTTCTCAATCCATAGTTGCTGAAGATGGGTTTGTAGTTTTCTCTCTTTTACCTGTGGTAGTTTCTAATTAACAGTTTATTATTGCTCTTTCTGGTTTCTCTTCATTCTCTCCTATATTCTTCTCTTCTCCTTTGATGGCTGTTTGTAATGGTAGCATTCAAAAATACATTTTCTGACATTGCTCTTGTTCAAATATTTAATTGTGCTTTACAGCTCTTCAGGGTTGAGAAGATCAATTCTTCCAAGTCTGAGAGCTGTCTGTAATACTGCAGTAGTGACTGTTTCATAATTAAGATTACAGATAAGTAGTTTCTGGTATATACCATTTCTTTCTGCCTCAGAACTGACAAGCAAAGTCAGGCCTGGATTGGAACCTCTTAGAAACAATGGAGGGGAAAGAAAAAAAAAAAAAAAAAAAAAAAGATTCTGTTTACTGAATTCTGAGTGCCCTTTAGTCAGTCTATTTTCAGGAGTACCTTTTGACATCTGTAAAAATTGGCTGCCAACTGGGGGCTTGCTCAAGCCCCTCCAGTAACTGTTGGCAAAACCTCTGCTTTGCTTTCCTAGAAATATGGCTCTGTGCTGGAAGAGTCTTGTGAGGTTTTTTGTTTTTTCAAGTGTATTTCATTCCATGACAATGGTTGCCTAGTCCTACGTAGGATCAAGTAAGCTAACTCAGACTGTGTAGGTCCAGATCTCTAACTAAACAAGCGGTAGGTCAGGTGAAAGAACAGGAGAATGCTTGCAATAAAGAACACCTTCTTTTCCCCTCCTTCCCCTCACCATCAGTCCTATACAGGAAGGAAAGTATTTTGGAAAGCATTACAGGGAGCATGAGAGAAGAACTTCTTCATTCAGGATATGAAGAAATTGCAGGAACAGCGTAGCTGAGGTAGAAGGAGAAACTTGAGAAAAACGAGAAAAAAGGTGGAATCATTAATGGTTTCTTCCTTCTTTGCTTAATGATGGTATGTATGCATCTTGCCAGCAAAGAATCCTTTTGTGCAAACCTGCAAGAGGGTTGCTACTGCATAGAGGCAGGAAAAAACTGCTAGTGTCATCTGCTATCATAGTTTGCTCTCACCTCAAATTATGCTTCTGTTCATTTGTTTCTCTTTTTCTGGATTTCAGGGAACAGGCAATGTGCTCTGTAGGATTCTGTGTCATAAACTCTCTGAAAAGATGCTACCCCTTGGAGGATGCAACCCACATAGCACTGCGTAAGTTGGTTCTAGAAAGTGACATAAACGGGATGGCAGTAATTGGCAGATCACTCAGCTGCAGCAGACTGCTGCTGTTGATGCAAGAAACTTTTTTCTTTAGGGGACTGTAGTGTGTTAAAGCCTGTAAAGAGGCAAGGCTTTGCACGGATGGACAAAGAAATGGAGGATAAAAATAAATGGTTCTCCCTGTGTTGAGAGGTCATCAGTAGGCATCCATGGGGATCTGTGTTGGGCCTTGCAGTGTTCAATGTACTCATTAATGACCCGGAAAAGGTGATCAGCAGTGAGGTGGGAGAGTCTGCTGATGGTATAAAATTGTTCAGGGTAGGAAAGATGAGGCCTTACTGTGAATAACTGTAGACAGACTTTAAGCACCAGAGTGAATTTCATCTGTTATTTTATTGTCAAGTCAGCGTAGCCAAATGTAAAGTGATAGTGAGGACAAAATGAAGAATGTTATGCTGTTATGATATAAATCTATGGTTTGTCCACATCTTAAAACTGCATACTCAGAATATAGTAGAACTAGGAGAAGTTTAGAGGAGGTCAACAAGAATAGGCAAAGGTGTGGTGCAGTCAAGTAAGCTAAAGCCCTCTACAGTCTCCGAAAGAAAGAACTTGGAGGGAGTGAGATAGATGTCTACAAACTCATAAGTGGCATGAAAATAGTGAATAGGAATCAGTTATTCACTGTCTCCCAAAGTCAGAATGAGGGATCATCAAATGATGCTGGAATGAACCAGGTTCAGAGTAAACAAGAGGAAATGTTTCTGTAAACTGGATAGAAGGGTTCGGTTTGCTCTGGCTCTGCGAGCTGACTGGAGAAATGTTACTTAATCTCTGCATAGGAGCTGACACTGTGAGAAAGAGATTTGTCTGTTTTCTCTGCTGCCTCTGAGCTGGAAACAGCTGCTCACTTAAGTTCAGAAAACTGCATTTGCTGTGGACCTGCAGAACTGCATTTGTCCCATAAATTAGTGTTGCAGATCAACCCAGTTACACATTAATATCTGTACAGAAAGTATTTGGAAATAGTTCATTTTTTTCCCTAAACTGTTGTTCCTTGAAAAACTCACACTAATGTATTCCCTATAGTCTCTCTTCTTTTATTGCTCTCCTCTGTTGTCTCTGTAGAGCCATACGCTACTTGATAAAAATGTTGCTAGACCAACCTATTTGGTCGGACGTTTTCCCCCTTAGCAGTCTGACAGGAACGTGCTTGAAAATCCTGACATCTGACAAGATTATTGCAGCACAAGGACCTCATCTGTACCAGGACATGTCTGACTGGGAGCTTGGTTACAGAACGTTTTTTCCCTCAGCTGCTAATGCTGAGGAACTTGACCATGTTCCCAGACTATGCTATAGCTTTGGATCGTCAAAAAAAGAAAATAGAGGAAATGAGACCTCTTGTGCCTTACAAATACTGTTTTTGTAAGGTGCTTTTGTATAGCTGACCCTTACGGTTTTGTGTGGCTGAATCTGCCTTTGACCAGCTTCTGCTATGGGTTGCTTATCTTGCTTTCCTGAGAACTTAGGGCACCATGACTTGTTCTAGGACTATCTGTTTTTGACAATTCAGTGCACAGGACTCTGTAAAGGAGTGATTTGGTTTGATCTTTGCAGGGCCCTAGGATCGCATTTCTCAAACCGAGAAGCACCTGGTAAGCTAAAATCACAAGAAGAGTTTTCCCCTTTCCATCTCTAAAGTGAGAAGCAGGAGAGAGTGGAGGAGGAAATTCCTGTATGCCCAACAACCCACTTCATGCATTAAGCCACCATTCAATCCACACTTAGTATACTGTCTGTAGAGCCATTTTTTACAAGAAGGATGTTTCTTTCTGTTCTGCACTTGGTTAGTTTCCTCTCTCATAGCCATGTGTGTAAATTTCTCCTCACCTTTTGCTAACTACACTTAATTTTTTCCCTTGTAGGCACAGTCAGAAGGTTCTTGGAGATTCATGGGGAGACCCTGGAGAAGGTGGTGTTTGCAGTCTCTGAGCTTGAAGAGGTATCTCTTTGATGTTCATTCCACCAAAATTCTTCGACATGTGTGATCTTCTCTGCAGCATTATTATCTTCTGCACCTTAGAGATGGGTTTGGGCTTTTCCTTCAAATCATCCTGTCTCACATGGCCTCTTGGTCCCTCAGCATTTTTACATGTCTGTCCAGCATAGCATTTTTTCCAGTACTGCTGTTCATGCTTCTAGCAGCTGCCGTGGATGTGTTCAGAACCTTTCCACTTCTGACTTCCATGTTCCCAAGCCATGAACAGGAGTCAGCGTTGTAGGTTATGCTGTCAGTTGTGCTGGTTGGTATCCCACAGCCAGAAGGCAAATTTCTCATGCAAGATTTGCTCCTTATACAACATTGCTTCTCTCATGCTTTAAAATGATCTCCCTGACTTCCAGTTCAGCATGCCTATAGATCACCTACAAATGCTGTTAACGTCTCTTGTTGGGTTGATGAAATAACAAGCTTGATGTTTAATGATCTGTTTCCAGACAGCTGCTAACAGTTTGAATATTGACTTCTCTTCTATACTGTACTTGCTAACAGCTGATCCTGTGCAGGACATCAACAGTCAGGTTGTGTGGCATCTGGATGAGGAAAATAAGTAACTCATCTTGGCGTTCTAAAATTGCTAATTAGTTGGGGAGAATACATGAAGTATTACAATGTTCAGTAAAGTCTTTCACTGTTCCCTTCCATGTGGTGAGGGCTTCTTTGAGTTGTTTCTTGCTTTTTCTTTTTCTTTTTTTCCCCCCAGTCAGGTCACTTAGTGATCTGTGTAGTGGTCCACTTTAATCTAAGCAGCTATTGCTGAAGTCTGTCATCCATGTGTATCATAGTTTTGTAATGGAGTTATCTGCAATCTACCTGAGTTCATACAGTTTAAAATAGGGTCCTCTCTAGGTCGTTTGCCAGTTTAGCCCCCCAAAAAATAAATAAAAAATTTTTAAAAAGCTAACCTTGATGTTAGGGCTAGCTGCCTTTATTGCCAGAAGCCCAAAATAAACCGGCAAAAGAAGTAGTACTTTGCCTCCACACCTCAGAGAAGATCTCTGCTACTGGGGCAGGTGATACTTAACTGAAGAGCAAGGATGTGTGATAGACCTTCACACGTTTTTCTTATTTGTAGGTCACTTACCAGAAGTTGATGCCTCTGTATTTTCCAAGATCGTTGGAGGAAGAAATACAATCCTTGCCTTGCCTCCCTGCAGATATTGGCAATGCAGAAGGGGAGCCTGTAGTACCAGAGCGGCAGATCAGGATTACTGAAAAGCCGGGTGTTCCAGATGGTGAGTTCTTAAGTGAACTTTGGAATAAGTATCTCTGTATGAAAGTCAATGAGAAACAGAAAAAGCACACAGCAAAGAAATGTCTTCCCACCCCACCTCACCCAAGACAGGCTATAATGAAGAGAACAAGCTGCCTGCTTGTTAGCTGCATCCATTCTGCAGCCGTAACTTCTGCTTTCTGCCTCATTGTGTAGAGCGCTTAGAGGATGTGGTAGAGATATTGTTCTCTTTTTCTTTTGCAAACTTTCTCTCAAGGTGGTTAGGACCTTTACTTTTTTTGCAGTCTTCTGCAGGCTGTTACTGAAACAGGCATTATTGTTGTTAGTGAACTGTCTTACTGTATATTAACAAAATGTTGTCTCTAGCCTGAAGAGATTCTGTTGATACAGCATGTGCATTGAACTAGTAAACTATAGAAATGCCATAAAAAGTTGAGAAACTAGATCAATGCAGAGATCAATGTTTGGGAAATGCCTATCAAAAGCTCAGTGAAAGAAGTCCGTTTGTAAAGAGGTTGCCTAGGTGTCAGAATTAGAACCGTGAGAGATGAGAATGGCAAAACCTTTTAATAAAGGTAAATGGGCGTGGCTGGTGCATTCTGTCTTCTTCATGCAGCAGTGCTATTAAAGGTTTGCAGTTCTCAAGTGAAGCCCTAAAGCATCAAAAATGGAGAATTTGGAATGGGTTTCAAAGATGTTCTGATTTTACATGGCCTGTTGGGATAAGGCTGAATATGCAACAAGGGTACAGACAACTTAATTTTCCTGTTCACTGTGTAATACCTGATGTACCTACTCTTGCTGTTCAGACTCCAGTCTGTTTTCTCCCCCCACATCTCTGGCTAGGGTGGTATTTGTAGCTCTGGCTGATTAGTGTGAGGCATTCAGTCACTAACTGATTACTTATGATACTGCAATTTTTGCAGCTATAGGAGCAAATGGGTAGAGCAGAATCCTGCACTCTTGCCCCATTGTTACTATAGCATGTTACTGTAAAGTTGGAAAACTCAATTCCCACCCTAACTGCTCGAAGAGGCAGTGCTAGCAGTCTTAACAGCATTTCTTGATTGGCGTGCAAGTTCAGTGGAGTGTTCTGGTGTTGTCCCGAGCAAGTGGGCATGTACTTTTGTACTTCAGCGCACAGTTAGGTTGTGAACAGTACCGTAAAAATGTCCAGACTGAGGTCATCACCAGCTCTGGAGCATCTGTTCAAGCAGTGTCAATGATGTGAAAGGATGAACTGAGCCCTTCCTATAGTGCAGTAATGACAATGAGCTTGACAATTGTAAAGCCCAAGTCATTCTCTCAAAAACCTGTTTTGGAGTCCTAGTGAGAGAGTTTACTGTTATTCCTTCATTACAAGCTGATGACTAACATTTTAAGGGAGTCCACAGTTTTCAAGCACATGCTGTAAACTCTTTCTAGTGAGATATCAGAGCCCCATCAGGGTAGATAGTGTTTTTTCACATTAGCTTCTGGCACAGTGAATGGGCTGGCATGCTGACAATATATAGCAATTCATCAGTAGTGTTGCTGTCCTGTGTGCAGCTTGAACATTTTATGCTACCTTTGTTTCTACTGCAGATGCTTCAGACGAAGAGGGGCTGGAGGCAGATTTGTCTTTCATTGGTTCCCATGCTTTTGCCCGCATGGAGGGAGATGTTGATAAACAGAGACGCCTCATCCTGCAGGGACAGTTGTCAGAGGCAGCACTGCAAAAACAGCATCAGAGGAAGTGAGAATTTCTTTGTGTGAATGTCTTGGGTTAGCCAGCTGCTCAGAGGACCCACCCTTGTGATGATTTGTTACTGTGAAGTCTAATCTTCTGGCAAAGAAATAGAGATAAAGATTAGTGTCACGCTAGATCTCTGTGGTAGCCCCTTTGGTGAGAAGGGAAAGGGCAGTGGAAGGAAAAAGGAAGCCAGTGACAAACCCGTAGCATGCCCACTACATGGGACCAGCTGCCTTATCTCTGCCACAAGATGTCACTGTTTCATCATTACTTTCTGTAATGGGGTCACTTGCTTTTACTACTGCCTGCCTGCTTTGGGCCTTGTGCCTCCTGAGGCTCTGGACACCAAGCAAATTGTTTTTCCTCTCTCTCAAGCTGGATAAATACAGGAATGCTGAAGCTTTTTTGTTGTTGTTGCCATCGATCCTACTACACGTGATTCCTTTTCCAGGAGCCAGTTCCATGCTAAAGTTCTCTTGGGGCATGATGCTTGGCTTGTTTTGTCAGTTGAGGTACTAACCTTGCTCACTTTTTTTTTTTTTTTTTTTAGCGATGCTCTGGTAGCTGGATAGTTATGTTCAGCTTCTAGATTATATTTTAAGAATCTCTCTTTTTTTTTTCCTCTGTCTATCTCTCTCTCTCCCCCCCTTTTTTTTAAATATGAAAATATTTTTATATATATGTGTGTATATATATAAAAAATACCTTGACACTAAGGTATTTAAACAGAAAAAATTCCTGAGATGTTTTCAGCCCAAATGCGATGCCTCCTTAGTTGTTTGCAAAAGTTACAGATGAGTACCAGTTGGTGCATACTCATTGCCCCAGTAAAAAAAACCAAGAATGTGGGGTTTTGTTGTTGAGGGGGGTTTTTTGTGTGTGTGGTAGTGGTTTTTTGGGCAGGGAGAGGGGTTCCAACACTTCTTTCTGTAACAATTTGAGAGTGGCTTCATTGTTCAGAAGACCACAATATTAGAGCGATAGCTCAGTCACTGAGAGCTGCTTTTCTCCTTCCTTTCCTGTATACCTCTTCAGGCTTCTAATGCTGTTCCACAGCAGGGTTAGATCTGACTTCAGATGTTTTTAACTTTCTAGTTACAATCGCTGGCTGTGTCAGGCAAGAGCTGAAGACTTATCTGATATTGCTTCCCTTAAAGCCTTGTATCAGACAGGTAAGTTCAGGTTATCAATGGTTGGTGTACATTGTCTTAAAGGAAAAATACAAAGTAAAGATATAGTTTCTTTGGACTGTGAATGCAACAGCACATGTCATCAAGCTAGAAACCTGGCTGAGAATGAGACATCTCTGCAGTAAAGCAGGTGTTTTCTCTTGATTGTCTATGAAAGCTTTTCTGTGTAGTTAACTCCAAAACAGCTCCTTATTAACAATCTGAGGATACACACATATCCTCAATTTACCTATAGAATGCAACCAGTAACAGTTTAAGAAGAACTTGGTGTGCATGGGAGTTTGAATGGAAAAAAAAGCAGTAATATTCGGTGGTTAGTGTTTGGCAGTGATGTAGTAGGAGCATTGCGGTTATGCCTTTTGATGCCCAAGGGCTTTCTTGCTAGTAACTTTAGTGGTTGTGAATCAGTATTGTTAGATTAAGCCAATTTATTAGATGTTGTATGCAAGATATTTCATCTCTTAGCCTGAATTATCTCTGCTCTTTTGTTACAAATAAACGAATGTTGCTTTCAGATGATTTGTAGAGAAGCAGCGGTTAACAGACTTTTAATACAGCTTTCCTGAATAAAACTGCTTGCTGCTTTTCCCCCAAACTAGACTGGGTTTGAATTGCTCTCCTCCATGTCTGATAAAACCTACTAGGGGCACAGTACCATGGACAGTATCTCCTTTAACCTTGAGTTGAGTAGATGGTATCATTAGGAAGAGAATCAACATCTTGACTGAGAGTTCAGTGGAAGGTATTACCTGCTAGGCCCTTGCAGCCAGGGAAGCGAAGATGGGCGGGGTGGGGAGGCAGCCCACTTCCGTTCCTTTTTGTTCTCTAGGTAGTGCCGAACTCAGAGGTGGAAACTTGTCCTGGTCCCAGTGGGTTATTGCTGCTTTGCACAGTGTCAGGAAGAAACAGGTCAGTAGTCAGGGTCTCAAAAACATAACTGTTTTTATGTAGCCAATGGTTCTACAGAGAAAGTCAGTTAAGCACTCTGGCTGATAGCCCTGGCCTCCTGAAAATCCAGACACCTTGATCTTTGTGCAGTTATTGAGGCTTTGTGATACCTTGCAGTCGGTAGTTGCAAATTTAAATTCTTTTGCTGGTCTTGGACAAGGCTCTGTTGGCTGCACTTGGTCCATAAGGTGTGCCCTGTGAAGGTGTGCATTAGACTTCAGAGCTAAGTTTCTAGAAGGAAGTTTGCTTTGATGGTAGAACTGCAAGTAAAGGTTTTTAAAAATAAAAACCATGTCACTGACAGTTATTACTTGAGAATAAAGTACTTTGGTAAAGGCAAAGGTGGAGTGCATACATTGGAGTAAACATGGAGTCATTTTTACTTGAGGTAAATGTAGAGTACACAGTCAACATAATATCGCAGTCCTTGAAATTTAAGTTTCTAGGATGTGATGCATCCTTCTTTTTTGAGATCAAAACAGCTACTGGTATAGCAAGAACAGCAACTCTGGCATATTTCTTCTCTTAAGTTGGAAACATACTGCGCTGTAAAAATTCTGAGCTATGGCTGGTTCACCCTGACTTAAAAGGGACCAACTCCAAAATGTGACATGACTGAAAGAAGTTTTGAGACATTTCTTTTTTTTTTTTTTTTTTCTTCTTTTGTAGGTGTGGATAACTGTGGTCGCACAGTTATGGTGGTAGTTGGAAGGAATATTCCTGTAACATTGATAGACATGGAAAAGGTAAGGTTTTGTAAAACTTCAGCACCCTGTAGTTTAAATGTGAATATTTGGGATATGAAAGTCTAATATAAGGTGTTATTCAGTGTTAACCCTAGAAAAGTTATCTGTAGAAGTCTTGCCAAGAGAATAAATAGAAACTATTTTTGTAGGCAGATCAAACTTTATTCTCCTATGAAGCTCTGTGTGTGCTGGGGCAGCATTTCTGGAGGAGGAACTGGGTTATCGTCAGAGAAATAGGCCTAATAGAGACTCCTTTTGCTTCTTGAGAAGAAAGAGACTTGCCATGCCTCAAAAGTGGAGTGTAACAGACTAAACCAGTTTTTCATAAAAACAGCAAGAATCTATCTATGTGAAGTCAGGTCCACATAAAGAAGCATCCAAATAAATATAGTTAAGTCCAAGACTTTGAATGTTTCCCTCACTTTTGTAGCTCAAACAAAATGCTACCCAGCCTCATCATTCCTGGTCTGTGAATGAGTTGAAGGAAGCATATTAAAATGTAATGCAACCATGAAAGAGTTCTTTTTTGCAAATATGAATTTCACTTCTTTCCAACTCAGGCTCTTCTGTATTTCATCCACGTCATGGATCATATTGCAGTGAAGGAGTATGTCCTGGTGTACTTCCATACACTCACAAATGATTACAATCAACTAGACTCTAATTTCTTGAAGAAACTCTATGATGTTGTTGATATCAAGTGAGTGGCAGTAGGAAAAAAAACCCTTATGGTTTTCTTCTGTGCTCTGCAAATGTTTGAGTCATTCCCTTTATTTGGTTTCTCGTGTATTTGTGAGAGAATTTTGCTGGGACAGAGACCCCTAAGTAAATAACAAAGCCAAGAAGAAGGAAGGTCTGTTTTCTTTCTAGCATAGAACCATATATCAAACCAAAGAGTGCTGTCCTCTGCAGTCTCCCTTTTGTAGCTGTTAGAGAAATGACCGTGACCATACTGGCTGTATTGTCTGTCTGTATCTAAAGGTGGAGCTTCTGGAACATGGCATTGTAAGCGAATATGTTGCTATTTGCGAGAGAAGAGACTTGGGTAACACTGGCAGTCATAAGTCCATAACTTTCACTGTCCACATAATAGATTGCAGCAGGCTTTGTCTTTAGCTGTTTGTTTTTGTTTTTCCTGCTTTACACTTGCTTTTCTGGGATGTTAGATTTGAGCCAGGTTTAAGTGCAGAATAACAAAAAAGGCACCTGAGCAAAATGATTTATGTTTTGACAATTGTGTTGTATAAGTGAGCTTAATTAAAAGACACTTCTAATGAGTTTTTTTTCTTTCTTTGAATCAGGTACAAGAGGAACTTGAAGGCACTGTATTTTGTCCACCCCACATTTCGTTCAAAGGTGAAGTATATAGTACAAAAGAAAATAATGTTTTGGGTGTTGGCAGGGTAGCATGTAAGACTGTAGCATGGGGAACATGGAAGTATATAGACTTCCAAAACTAGATGGTATTTTTTGGATCAAGAGTTGGAACTTGAAATTCATCCCCATTTTTGATGTAGCTACAGTATTCCAGTGTTAGTGGCAAGCTGAACACCAGTACAGCACAGCTGTCTGTTTCCTGTTTTGTTGCATGTGTTCTTTGGATCTCATTGCTTTCAAAGGGAAACTTTTTTGTTCTTTCTCCTGCTGTCTGGTTGGCAGGATGACAAACAATGAGCAAAGACTTCTGGAATTCTTTCCTGTAGTCCATTTTCATGGATATTACAGTTTTCCTGTAGTTCATTACCTGGATGTTTCACCTTTTCTGTTACCACAAGAGGTATTGCATGTGTCTTCCGTACCATTTAGTGAGCTGCCCTGGTAAGCCTAAAGGCAGGATGGTGTGTCAAGCAGCAATGAGATTAGTCAGGATTAGAGAGTGTAGAGTAACAAAGTAAGATGGGAAGAATGCCTTTGTGACATGGGGCTCAGGAAGACCCTGTCAAGCCTTTAGGAGATGAAAAGCTAAACTTGTTGAATGGTAAGATGTTATCCTTGGCTATGATCTGTAGGGGGGAACAGAAGATGGAGCTCTCTTTCTTCCATACTTCGCAGCAGTGTGAGTACTTCAGATATACTGTCAGCAGCAGCCCTTCCCAAAATCTTTTTCCCTCCTTTTTGAAGGTTAGAAATGTGATCCTCTGTTTTCATGTCAGTTTAACCTCTGGGTTTATTGTGCTTTTTTGCTAATACTGTTCATGTTCGAGAAGATTGTTTGCCTTGAAAAAACTTCAGTTTGCACGTGTTCAGCAGGAATTTCTTTAACTGCTAAATTCCCAGAGATTCCATTCTTCCTATGCGTGCTTACAGCTGGGACAATGTGAGACTTGGAGCTTCCTTGTTTTTATGTAGATGAGACTGAGGCTTCCTAATAGAGTATCATCCAGTTTCTGCCAGAATATTAGTTATTCCCATAGCGTACGTGTCTGAGGTTTGAGCAGTAGAATTAAAGCTTCCAGCTCTGATGCTTTTGGAAATCTAGGAACTGACATAGATCTCTGCTCAAAGAACATTACTTAGGTCACAAAGTTGGGTACTCAGAAGCTAGGAAATACTTGTATTCTAGATTCCCAACAGCACTTTATCTCCTTCCTTTCTTCCTATGCAAGAATACTTGATTTCTATTTGGTTGGGAAATGTTTCATGTCGAGGATGAAAACTTATGTTCAGCAGTTCATTACCATGGTCCTTGTCCCTTTGAAAAAGGCAAGGAAACTCAGCAGATCTTTGGAGCAACCAGTTATTTGGTGGGAAGCAGGAAGGGTGAGAATCATAGAGGCCCCAACTTGCTGGAAGCAAATTGGATTTGTATCCTATTTTAACAGCACAGCTGGAGGCAGAAGAGGACATATGTCCATGTCTCTCAGCCAAGCCTTTTCTTGAACTGAAAGGCAAGTGGGATTGCTGCTGGCTGTTGCAGAGACCATCAGCTTATGAAACATGATGTGGAATATGCAGCAGAAAGTCCGGGTGAAGAAGGTGGCCACAGAGGGGATGATTTTTCCCACCCCTTCTTTTTTGGCCATTTCAGGGCCATTGGCCCTCTGGAGCACTGCTAGCCCAGAAGTGTCAAAAATGTTTGGCTCATTCATCTTTCTACTTGGAGCACTGACTTTCTTCCCTAGAAATGGAGGAAAATAACCCTTGTCTCAAATGCAGAAGCAAGGCTTGTGCTTTCATGCAGCTTCCTAAACCCATTGTCCTTGTACATGTATCTCATTCTTAAATCTCTGATTTAAATGATCCATTTTACAGCTCTATTGAATCCTGGCACAGCTGATGGTTGCCATCTGTTAGAGTTGCATAGCTTATTGCTGGGCTAAAAGGGTTCAAGAGGCTTTTCATCACGCCTCTTCAGAACTGTGCTTGTTTTCTAGGAGGACGTGAATGTACTTCATGGCGTCAACCAAGATTCTTTGTTTGGCTTTTAAATGTGGAACTGTTTTAAATGATGTGTATTCTGGGGATAATTGCCTATCTAGAACACAGGGTTTTCAGTCTTCAGGGAAGAAGGTTCAGCAGTTATCCTAAAACACAGAGTAACTGAAGCAGGGTGTGTCACTGCACAATCCACTTTTTGTATGCTAATCCTGCAGTAAGTTTCATTTGCTCATGTGAGCATTGCTGAGATCTGTGCAAGAACTTGATTCTCTGTAGTGCTTCTGAAAGATAACAGTTCTTGTGATGAAATCGCTTGGAAAGATGCACCAAAGGCAGCAGTAATGTATGTCTCCTTTTTCACCCAAGTGGAAGTGTCACCAGCTTCTTCCAAATCAAATCCACTTTAATTAATCAGAGAAAATGGATTTCTTTTTTTTTTCTTTTTTCTTTCTTTTTTTTCTTTCTCTCTTTGCAAGCCACTCTTGCAGTGTGAGTACTTGGCCACCAAGATTTAGGTTAAGATACACTTTCCTGAAATGCTGTCACAAGTCCCTTCATACTGCTGCATGTAAATGTACTTCTGCTCATTACTGCTTTAGCCATCAATAGATTAATAAAGGGTTCTCCGAGACATTTTGTTGTGAATCCTCTCAGCTCCCCTCTCTGAAAGCTCTCCAGACAAAGCTTTCTACAGCTTTCTTTCCGTGTGTTCTGGGTAAAGCAGCAGTGGCTTGATAGGAAACAACCTTACCTAGGGAAATTCTGTTCTCTTACATTTAGGAACTTGGCTGTGAATCAAGAATGTTTCAAAACTAAAACATACCTGAATGTTCAAATTAGATATTCATAATCATCACAATCTTCATATTAATTATGAAGATTTTTTTATCATCTTTTCCATAATGGTCATAGAAGCAGTTTCTGGAGATCAGAAGCCAATATAAATGCAACTGTAAATTACTTACAGCTTTTTTCTATACAAGATCCTCTTTCTTGTAATAAAATGTTTCTAGATTATAGTAAGTTTCTCTTTGGGCTATGACCTGCTTTATTGACTCCCAGCTCATTTTATCTGTATTGTGCTTTTTTGTTTGGTTGGTTTTTGGTGGGTTTTTTTTGGGGGGGGGGGGGGAGGGGAGTGTGTGTTTGAAGCAAAGACACATGATGCTTTATCCCTGTGGTTTTCTTGCTTGGCAGAGTGACTTTTACAGTCTTTTATTCAGATTCAAAAACAGTAGGACAACAGAGAGAAACTGTCCTGAGTGCAATTCATTCTATTTTCAATGCGGTAAGCGCTAACATGGATTTTTGTTTAATTACAGGCTAAGGTGTGTCAAACTGTGTAATGGCCTGTATACTGAGAGAGGAAAATCTCTCTTCCTGTTAAGTTGAATAGTTTTCCTGATGCCCTCAAATATATTCCCTGGGTTCTTTTGTACACTGAACATCCGTAACAATTATTTAATGTTTGTCATCCATAATATGCCTTGGAATGAGCACTACTTTGTTACAGGATTGTGAGTGTGTTTTCTGGTTTAAAAACTCATTAAAGTGAAGGGTCAAGTGTCGCTTATGATCAGAGGTCTTGTTAGAAACATACAGCAATAGTGGATGCCAATAATAGTCTGTCTCCTTGCTTTCTGTTAACATCGCATGTCCGTAAAATAAAGAAACCATCTTAAATTTTCTATCCTGTTCTCCACCTCCTTTTCTCTTTTTCCTTGTTCCTTCCTCATGAAAGTATGCTGTTTTGAGGAGGCAATATAGCTATTCCAGGACAATTTTTAAGCATCTACTTTTTGTTTAAATGTCATATTCGTGTGGATCATTTTTTGATGTAACGTTTGGGCTTATTTGGAATTCCCACTTTCCTCAACATTCTTCTTGTGGTATTTCTTCTCTTCCATTAACTTACTGCAGCCTGCGTACAATTGTGCCTGTTTATGAGCACTTGCACTTATCTGCTAAAATGCCTGATCTTGGTCAAACAGCGTAAATGAACAAAAGGTTTCTCTAGCAAAAATTTCACAAAAATGTAAAAGGAAGTTTTAGGCGACTCTCTTTTCTAAGATCTGTATGTTCTTAAAAAGTTGCAGTCCTGGTCAGTTTATCTTCCAACCAGCTGCTTCTCTTTTCCAAGATGAGTGATCTTGATGTATATTAAAGACAGTGGCTGCTCCAAGATTACTTTCGTGACTCAGCAGGTGGGAAGGAAGGCATTCTTATGCTGATAAACAACATAACCTTAAACAACATAAGAAGAATGACTGGAATTACTGAAAGGATGAGGAAAGAAGCACTTATTGGAGTGGAAAGTTTTCTTCCAATTCCTTCAAGATCTTTTTCTTTCCTTTCCTGCAGTTTGATTGCCAGGGCAATTCTTATGTTGTACTCTAACTTTCCATGGTGCTCGGGTTCTTCAGTGTATACAGTTTTTGTGCTCCCTGCCTTGCCGTTGTTTGTCATCTCTCTGTTTTCTGTCTGGTTGTCCTTCGTGTTACTCTTAACTCAGCTGAGCCAAAAAAAGCCATTCTACAGTGGACACTCAGCCTTCAGGAAGTAGGTATGGCTCTTATTAGGTCAACAAGTGTCTCTTTAGTCCTGATTTTTGTTCAATATTCTTTGTCCAGTATGGCCTGACATGAGTTTGCATCTTTGTTTTTGCTGTATACCTTTGTTCTGGCATTTTTGGGCATCTTTCTCAAGCTAGACCAGGTAAGTGCTAAAGATATCAGAATATCTTCTTGTCTTTCATACCTTTTGTAATCAGAATTTATTTCCCATGCTCTTTGTTTCAGATAGCTTTAGAGCATGTGACCAGATCACTCCTTCCTCTTCAAATCTGTTTTGTGTGTTACCTGTTCTTGGACATTTAGTTTGGTCTGCAGTGTTTTTGCTGTCTGGATGTTGAAGAACATCTTTCTCATTGCTGTGCTCAGCCAGATGTGTGGTTTCCAGGACTTTGAGTGCATCGTTGTATCTGACCCACAGTCTTCTTTTGGAGAACCGAACCATCCTTGTGTCTGGTTATATGGAGCCTAGATTGATACTCTTTTTCTGACCATTGTTGCTCTGCTGAATGGTCTCCCAGCTTGGAGTGCCTAATTTCTCCATCCAGTAGCAATGTTCTTTGAGACAGTTTTCTGTGTGCATTTTAGTGACTCTTCTGTGCAGAGGTGTACTAGGATTTCAGAGTGGAACAGATTGGAATATTTTTTTTTTTCCTCCATGTTAACATGGCAGCTAAGAGTTTGTTAGCAAATGGCAGTTTACTTGACTTCTTCCAGAAGTCTGGCTTCCATTAGTGGAAACTAAACTGACTTTTATTAGCACAAATCTGAAAAGTTCAGAGTGGCTGCAGGCCCTCTTTCACAGGCTCCTAACCCCTGATCTGAGCACTTGTGACCTGCAGAATAGTAACCTCTGGTTCTTGCAAAGATCTGTGCTTTTCTTCCCCTTCAGTCTGGCAGAAATGGACTAGATGAGAAATAAAGAAGTAATATAGTCTTCAATTTTAGAGAAGATGGTTTTAAATGTAGAAGCTTGTGCATTCACTTCTGGAAGTTGCTAAACATTACTTTTTAGATTATCAGTGGTGTCTTACTGGGCTTTACAAAACAAAAATTCCTTGATCCATTTGCATCCAAAGAAGACAAAGTGTATACATAAAGTAAAATCTTGTACAGTAAGTTGGTAAGGCTTTATGTCGCTTAAGAAATGTGGTAGAACAGAAGGAAAGACATGCATGCATGAATGCTCTGCCAACCCAAAGCAGAGAGGAGATTTCAGTAGGACCTTGGAACAGTTGAAACTCTTACTCCCTAGAATTGCCTTTCCTGTAAAAAAAAAATATTTGAAAGCAGAGGGTTAAAAATGCTTCTGTTAGATAAAGAGTCAAATAGATTGTACTCTGAACTGACTAAACTGGAAGTGAAAATTTGCCACTATACAGACTCTTGAAGACAAAAGTAGCAGAATAGCTGTCACTTTTCTACAGTAGGAGACATTTAATTGCCAGATAGGGAGGAGCTAACACTAGCTTTAAAGCGCTAAAGACAGTGCTTGCTGTCAGTCAACAGGGTGTATTTCCTGACCTTCTTCTGTTATTGCCATGATATCAAGGTTCAAGTTTAACTTTCAGCCTGTTTAGCTATGGAATATGATGTTGAACTTGAAGGTTCTGAAACAGCACCATCACAATTAGTTTTTGTTGGGATTTGGGTGTTTATTTTCAGGTCTCGGCATGGTTTTTCACAACCTTCACCATCTCAGGGCTAAAGGACAAAATCCACTATGTGGAAAGCCTTCAGCAGTTATTCACAGCCATACCCCCAGAGCAGATTGATCTCCCCCCTTTCGTCCTTGAATATGATGCGAGGGTAAGTGATCTCGTGTGGCAGGTATCAGTCTCTGCTCCCAAGTGTAGCTATTGTGTGTCTCCCGTTCTGCTCTGCAAGAACTTTAAAGGGGTTGACTTCCATATCTTAAGAAAGGGGAGAGGAAGAGGAGAGTTCATGGAGAGTGTAACTGTTCTTCTGTGAGTAGCAATTTTCTTAGTTGACTTTTTTTTTCCCTTTTCTTTTCTTTTAAACTTCAGTCCAAGGAGAGACTTTGGCCAAGAAGCAGACCCCTTTCCCAGTAGAGCAGTCTCTTATGTGCATAAAAGACAATCTTGCCCTTTTTCAGCAAAGAACTATATCATAACATGCTGAGAGCCAGTGGATAAGATAAAACTCATGTTAGAAGATTAGAGTAGTTTGGGAACATAGATCAAGATGCAGTATATACCATGCATTACAATGTAGGTTGCTGAGGTCAGGTATAGGGCCTCTGGGTCCACAGCTCTAGTTAAAATAAGGTTCAGCAAGTTTGAAGCTGAGGCATCTCATTGGTCTCAAATGAATGAAGAAAAATGGCTAGACTCTATGCTCTTGAGTTGAAGCAGTCTCATCTATGCAAGTTTTAAAGGAACTGATCTCTGCATTGCATGCCCAATTTGCCCATTGCCCTGTAGCCTCTCTCAGCTTTCATTTGTTAGTGATAATACTTCAGTTGCTTTTGTGACTGTGAGGAAAGCTTGGCAATCTTGTACCTGCCTCCACAAAGATTGCTATCTGTTTTTCATCTTCCCTGTCCCATATCAACCAGTACACAGGAAGGAGAAAGAGGGGAAGAAAAAAAAAAAAAAGGAAAAATGGAACTGTTAAAGGGTGCCTTGCCTCTGTGTTGGTCCCTCTTCTTCCTCCCCTCCCTTCCCTATCCCAGGTCTCTGCCCAAATGGTGGGAAGAATATGGCTTGCATTGTCAGATCAGTCTAAAGAGGACGTGCTCCGACTACAGAGCAACAGCCACAGCAATGGCATGTCTGCATGGGCAACTTTGTCTTGAACCGAGTGACTGGCTATGCAAGCACTTGTGGCTTCTTGCATGACAGCTTTGGCTTAATGGCAAAATTTTAACCTGCACCCTCTGCTTAAAATGGAGGCAAAACCAAGGCCCTGTGAGGTTACCAGCACCAGTCCTCTCTCAGTTGAATTGTGGCTGTCACTACTCGTGGAAAAAGTCAGAAACGCTCATTTATTTATGCCTCTGTATCATTTATCCATTGCATCAAGGTGTATTGGAGAAGACTTTTGTTTAACTGATCGTTCTGTTCTTTTTGCAGGAAAATGGGCCTTACTATTCTTCTTATCCCCCGTCCCCTGACTTGTGATCTGCAGTCCTGCAATACTGCTGGTTTCCCATGGATCCAATGACCTGATGCCTGCCAATACCATGTGCATTTGCCCATGTACAGAATTCAGAGAGAGGGTTTTCCTCCCCCAGCTCTGGTATTTTTTTACTGATGAGATATTTTCAAGCACTCAAGCAATCAGAGAACTTTATGCCACTGTGAACTGTACAACTATTGCAAATATATTTATCTAATGGAAAAGTTGATTTCAGGATCACTAGGTGCATTTTATTTTCTTCTTTTTTTGAAGCTGTTACATTTTATTCCTGAATAGACTTTCTCTTTTCTGGGAAATCCATCAAAAACATTTGATCATGTTTTTATCTAGTGTTATGATTTTCCAGCTCCATTTGTAATATCCATTTTTGACTGGTCTGTATAACTGTTGTACAGTACTGGCCTGACACTGTTGCTCATTGTATGGTCTCTGTGCTTCATATCTGATTATTTCCCTTTCTGTTAGTGCTGATTACTCTGGTCTTGACCCAGCAGAAGTATCTGGAATTGGGAATACCATGTCTGCAGGCTGAACAAAGCACTACAGCCAAGCAAAGATTACTGCAACAGTTAGTACTGTAAGTGCTAGGTGAGCTAGGAGCCTGATAACAGTCTCTGTCTGTTTTCCTTGGATGATGTGACATGTCAGGATGCCACTACTCTCCAAATAAGAATAAAAATTGAAAAACATTTGCAGCTTCTTTTCTCTGACTGTAATCATTTATGTTCTCCTTTGAAATGACCAGATGTGTTTGTATGATAAATGAGTGCTATCTGCTTGATGGATGTACTGGGGGGCATGAGGGGAAGACCGTAACCAGTGGGGATAGAGCTTGTTTCTTAGAGATACTGGTGTCTCTTTTTGTTCCTCCTGTTAATACTGATTTTGTCAGACACAGTCTACATGAGAGAGCTCGGCAGCAGTGGTACTTATGGAATCAGAGGTTAAAAGTTCTTATGTATTCTCCCCATCTGTCTATGGAAAACTGAAAGAGGACATCCTTGTGTTAAACATATTTGAGGCTGCCATCTTTGATTACAGAATGAGGGAATCCCTAGTAGAAATAATGTCACAACAATACTTAATAAGGAAATGATGTTACACTCTCCATGTTTTCATTATAGCTACTTTCCTGCCCTGAATTGTATCTCCTGCTCCCTCAGTTTTCCTTGTTCTGTCCCTTATGCCTTTTGAGCATAAGCAAGAGTTGCCATGAAATACCTGAGAAGGTGATTGTTTGTGTCCACTGAGTTGACTGGAAACAGGCATCCCTCTTTTCTCCTATTTAGAGATGCTCTAAATTGTTGGGATAAACAAGAAAAATTCTTTCCTTGGTCTTGAGTATCTGATTGCATGTCACAATTTGTATTTGCAATGTGAGAGTTCTTTTGCTTTTGTAAATTAGGAGCTTAGTGAAAGATGGGCCATACTGGGTTTCCTTTCTTCCCTACCTTGGCCTCCTTT